>NW_020884895.1:7193071-7199082 GCF_003945725.1 Corapipo altera
GGGCGGCGGGGCTCGGCCCGGGCCGGGCACTCGGCCCACGGGCCGAGAGGAAGCGCCAGCACTTCCTCCGGGAGAGGCCGGACCGGGGGAGGCCGGGCCGGGGGCGGTGCGCGCCCCGCGGGAGCCGCGGCGAGGCGGCCGCACACGGCGCGGCGGGGGCGATGCGGGCCGCCTGGGTGCTGCTGCCGGCGCTGGCCGCGCTCTCCGCCTACTACGTGTACCTGCCGCTGCCCGGCGCCGTGTCCGACCCCTGGAAGCTGATGATGCTGGATGCCACCTTCCGGGCGGCGCAGCAGATGGTAAGGCGGCCCCGGCACCCGCGGCTCTGGAGGGGCGGGCGGACACCCCCACCACGGGGGGAAGCGCGGCCGCGGTGGCGGTGCCCGCCCGGGGCATCCGCGCAGCGGGAGCGGCCCCGCACCCGCACAGCCCTCCCGGCCGTGCCCTGTGTGGCTGGAGCCGGGTCCCCGGCATCGCTGACATCGCTGGGGCCGGTCCCGCTGCACCGGAGGAGAAGCGGTGTCGGGTCCCGCTGTGCCGCCCTGGCTGCCGCGGTGAGACCGGGCTGATCAGCCGCGGGTGTCGTCCCGGTCGGTCCGAGCACTGACGGTGCCATCGCTGCCCCAGGGCTCGCCAAGGCTCGGTCTGGTGCCCAACTTGCCGGCTCTTGGTCAGAAAAAAAAAGAATTGGTGGGGTTTAATCTGATGCATTACGCGTGCCTTAGGGAAAGATCACATATAAAGCTCTTTCAAATATTAAGCTGCCTTGATTTGGTGTCTTGTTACTAAACAAAACTCTCTGAATGCTTGATTTTTTTTTATTTTTTTTTTTGTCACAAGGCAGTTGTCACTTCATGATTTCTTCCTTATTTTCTGCCAGTGTTTTTATGCTGACATGAAATATCTGAGAGATGACAAAATTTCTGATAATGGCTTTAGCTGTGAACTTTGCTTTTTTCTAGCGTGATCTGATCTTTTACAGGGACTCATCAGTCATGGTCAGGACTGATGTAAGGCACTACGTATATGAAAGCTGAAAGTTGTTTTGTTTTTAATTCCCTAGCAGTATCTCAGTTTACTAAATTGGTTCTGAAATGTGCAAAAGCTTGTATTTCAAGCAGATGATGATCCCCTTCAGAAAGGGATTAAATGAGTTAATGGACAGAGGACTCATAAATAGACTAGGTGGGAATGTACCTGCTACGTTCTTTATACAATAACTGTGGATGGTAGGAAGCACGGGGAGAGTGGACTATGCAGTGTCCAAACTTGTATATTCTGCCTGAACAGCTTCTCTGGGTGCCACTGTTGGAGACGGTCTGGGACTAAATAGAACTCTCATCTGGTCCACTGGGACATCTTCTCCTGGTCCAGTTGTATTTCTGAATCAAAGTTTATCTCTAGGATGAAAGGATAAAACCTATTTGCTGTACAGGATAAAACCTGTGCACTTGTATACCCTCACCTATGTCTGATAGGAAAATTATGCAGACATGGCCTACAGTAGCTTAATTCTTCAGTAAAATCTATGGCTTGACATTCACCTGCTCCATGTTTTTAAGTCAAGTGGCTGAATTGCAAGCACTCAGCTTGCCCAGTTCATTGATAAGTACAGACAGAGGGGCCATGGTGCCTGCCCAGCATTCTGCCTGCAAAACACAGTGTCACAGTTTGTTCAGTAACACCTGAATCAAGACCAGAACCTCTGGCTGAAGGAGACCTATCTTTAGAAAATCATATGACTGTGACTATATATATGTATATTGCTGCTGCCTCAGGTACACATTCAGTTTGTTTAAGTGGAATGTTAGGCATAGATGCATTCTGGTGCCTTTAGCTTGGGAGCTGAAGGGTATCTCTTTTGGGCTATTGTAGAGGTCATAATTCCAAGAGGAGCTGGCAGGACAAAGCCTGGTGGGTGGCAGGTGGAGCAAGATGGCAGGCAGAGCTGGGGTGCCCACATTTGTCCCACTCTCTGGAGTGAGGAAGTCTTTGTTGGGGAAAGTGGTAATTTCTTATTTGTTTAAGTCTCTATTCTTAGAAATAAAAACTTCTGTAGTGAGAAAAATTACTAAACAAGTAACAGTTCCTGTAACATTGCTTACATATCAAAGGGACAAGTGAGTTTTACACAGAAGCATAAAGGAAGTGAGTTGTTAGAGGTGCCCGGATCACATATCAGGTGAGCATTTTGGGGCATTCGTTTCTGAAGAGAAAGAAGGTGCTTTCCGAGTGTTCAGAAGTCTTTCTAACACTGAGATAGCACAGTTGGGAATAAGTGGCTGTCATTAAGAAGGAACTGCGTGAACCGGAGGTAGGATTATAACAGTTAAGCTTGGGTGTTTACTTAAACAGCTTTTGTGTGTGTGTGTCTATAAAATAAAGTGTATGTCCTTTCACAGAGCTCAGCTTCCTCTTTCTCTAACAGCTATTGCAAGGTCAAATGGTTTAACATTTCTCTCGATGTGACTTGAACTTTCACCCACTTCTGAATGTATTTCCAGCATGCTGTTTGTTACTTTGCTTTGTAGGTTTGATAGCAGACAAATACCTTTCTAACTTTAAAATCTCAAAAATGTGGTGTTGTCCTTTTTTTCCCCCACAAACTTCCACTTGGTTCAAATACAGTTAATTGTCATTTGCTTATTTTGAAATAGGTTCGTGAAGACTCTGATGATTAAGTGTGATCGTTTCTTGTTAGGGATAATGTGTTTGCTCGGTGCATTATTAATCACTGTGAATAAAAGACAATAGGGCTGTCCCTGGCTTTCAGCATATTAATGGTAAGGTTTTCACTTGTGCATGTAGAGTTTTGTCCTAGTCAGCTACAAATTTTTTTATAAGCTTGGGACTGAGTCAGTGTCCTGGCTCAGCGTGAAACTTCAACAAATGTTCAAGTATAATCACATGGTTAAAAGAGTGCATAATGCTTATAGGGCAGTTTCTCTAAATAGGTTTCAAAACGTACTACAGAAGGGAACTGATACTAGTCTTAAACTGGGGGGAGCAGAGATAGGAAGAGAGCCTTATCTGAGGTCACAAAAGTTCCAGTGAAGGATACTGATCTGGGTTTTCACAGCCCTGCTCCTTTGCCCTCTTTAATGCCCTGTGCTGTCTCAGAATAAAAACAGAGGAATTGAAGCTTTAATAATATTAATGAATTGATGTGAAAATGCTAAACAAAGAATGAGAGTAATTTGCCCCTCACCTGTCTCAAAATAGGACATGGTAACATTTTTACAGAAACCTGTAGTATAACACAGTTTGACATCAGAAATTAAAAAATATGTACATACATAGGCATACAGATACATCAGAACTTGGCTTCACTGAAATTTGGAAACCCACATAAAATTAATTGCGGCATTGAGTCATACATTTAGCTATGGTTAAGAAGTGTCTAAAGCAACGTCTCATAATTCTGCTGTAACAGCAGTATTGATACAGGCATTTTTCACTTCTTCCCCTAATTACTCTCCCTTATAGGAGTAAAGAGAGCAGCATATGTTATTAGCCCTTTGAAGTAAGTTATTTCTGAATACCACTGTCAAGATACTTGCTATTCTGGTGCATGGCAAGGAAGAAAGTTGTGGGTTTTTTTTTTTTTTGGAATTGGGACAGCTGTTTGCAAAGGTTCAGAAGGATAAATGGATTGGCATAGAGGCCATAAATAGACATATATGGAAGAAGGTAGGCAGCTGTGCAGGGCAAAAAACTCCTCATCAGCCAAGTGTTTCCTTCAAGCTCCTCTGCCACTCACTCATTCTTGGGATAAAATCAATCATGGGACATCAACATTCAGGAGTAAAGAAAACAGTTCTTTCTAACATTTTAATATTTTTCTGTCCATATATTTCAGCATGTGTGACTTCTGGACAGATGTAAATAATAGCTATAGACAGCCAAGTAAGTTACTGATGTTTCTGGATGCAAGAACAGTTTTGCAATTGGTTTACTGGAAACCAGGTTGTTAGTTGTGACAAGCAACTGTGTCTCACAACACTGGCACCTGAGCAGAAACTGAACCACACTGAAAGTCTTGTATGCAGTAACAGATAACTATTTTTGCTATCTGGTGTAAGAGCAGATCCTTGTAGGTGAATAAGGATATGC
The DNA here is from genome assembly GCF_003945725.1 of Corapipo altera. NCBI lineage: Eukaryota > Metazoa > Chordata > Aves > Passeriformes > Pipridae > Corapipo > Corapipo altera. The sequence continues at coordinate 7,197,185 of NW_020884895.1, forward strand.
ACAAAACCTCACATTAAAAGGTAATCTAGATTTTGCTTCTAATTAATTAACTGAAAAAGAGTCTTGCTGGGTTTTTTTCAGTTTTAAAGGAAATTTATACAACTAAGAGCGCTTCTCTTTGAGGACTGTCTTTATCTAACAGTATTAAAAATACATGTTATATACTGGGCAACAATGTGCTTGAATTGAGAAATCATTTTGTAAAATCACCCTTAAACAGGGTGAACTGCCTGAAATGCACATAAAACAATATGTTCTGCACATTGCTAAATGGGGAAATGATCCTGTTTGTTTTTCACTAATCTCTGTTATTGATTACAGATATTGTAGTTGGCATTTTGGCCTCTAATGTTGATAGAAATATGTTTTGCAAAGCGATGCCAGAACTGACAATAGTGTCTGCATCTTTTAAGGTAGGAAGTTTAGACTTACATAGTTCAACCTCCCAGTTCCAGCATCATTACTCAGTTGAGTCATGAGGGAGATTTGGCTCAGTCACGAGTAGTGCTATATGTAAAAGAGCCTTAGCTGTTTGCCTAATTCCTGATCCTCCTGAGGTCAGTGCAGGACCTTGGGCCTGACCAGCTGCGAGGGCAGTGGAGAAAACAGCTGATGTGTTGGGCTCAGTTTTAGAGGCTTTTGTGCATTCTGAACACGACATGTCGCAATAATTCCATGGATAAAGGTCAGAGGCAGTGTTACATATGGAAGTCACATGAGGACAGAGAGAATCCCAATGTGCTGAGTAGTGTTAGAGGTTGCTAGACATTAGCAACAAAAACTTTTGGTTTACTTTTTTGCAAATGATGGAAATAGAGTACTAGTCCTTGAGGGACGTAAATGTAATAGCAGGGAGCATTTGGAATTCTTCATGAAATTACCAGCTGATGAGCTAATAGAAAAATCCAGTTCAGAGACAGATATTGGTGGTTAAAGGTGAAGTAATGGTGCTTCTCTAGAGCAGTACTTTGTTCATTCTGCCTGCTTTTCATCACAGCCCTGACTTCTTTCTTCATTTTTGAAAAAATTCTCCTACACCAACTAAATCTTTCAGTATCTGGTACCCCTCATCAAAGAATTTACCAGAAGGAATGTGGCAGTCTTGAACAGTTTGATCTCTAGTGAGTCTCTGGGCTGTCCTTACCTTAAAACCCCAGTTATGGGAGTGTCCTGGTGAAAGAGGAGTTTGGGCTGTAGGAGTTGCTTTGCCTGACCTGGTGGAGAGATGGGGAGCTTTACAGTGTGAGTGTAAATCACAGAGCTGTCAAGGCAGACATGGGTCACAGGGAGCCAACAGTACAAAAATGAAAACCTGCAATCAGAAATGAGCAATAGTCAGTCACTAGGGCTACTATAATATGTTGATAGAGGTTTTTTGCCAAACTGGCTCAAATACCTGCAAAATACTCACATTTGCCCTGCTACCTGCCCAGCCCTGTCTCCCAGAGTCCTGCTGCTCATCCAGCTCTGCCTCGCTTCCCAGCAGCTGAGCTGTCTTGGTGTGTGTCACCCCATTGCTCAGTCCAGCCCATAATGTGAAGTTCACCAGCTAAGTTTCCCCAGAACTAACTGTTTAGAAAACAAAAGTATTTTTTTCAGACAAATGCATAAAATCAGTCATTACATGGGAAAACTTGCAGCTGTGACCCAGAGAGAGCGATGTGCTGTGCCTGTAGCTGACAGAGCAGTTCTGGGCTAGTTGCCCACAGGCCTTTCATCTTTATACTATCTCCTCTTTTTTCTGTATTTTCTTAATTTCCCCCTTGTCCTTTTGATTTCTTTTCCTTTTCTCTAGCTTTTGGGTTGACAGCGTTGTCTTCTCTCCCTTTTCACCAGAGAACATCGACATTTTTCCCTTCCCTTCCCTTCCCTTCCCTTCCCTTCCCTTCCCTTCCCTT
>NW_020884895.1:7199092-7310898 GCF_003945725.1 Corapipo altera
CCTTCCCTTCCCTTCCCTTCCCTTCCCTTCCCTTCCCTTCCCTTCCCCACACATAACTTCCACATATATTTAAGTGCTATATTTGATAGCCTGCAACAGCCCTGCAGGTTGTAACAGGAAAGGTGGTAAAAATCACAAATACCAGCAAAGATCAAACCTGTAATTGCTCACATGAGATGCAGATTCCAGTTTTATACTGGATTTAAGGCAATCCAGCTGTGGACTGCTGCCAAAAGGGCTGGTCCCATCCTTTGCCCTGCTCCCTCGTCCCTGCCTTGGGATATCAGTAAGATGGTGACATGGTTGAAGTTTAGTTTTTCCTCTAGTTTTGCTGGGTTCAGATTGAGCTGGTGCAGCAAGGTCATGCTCTGAGGCTTCTGTTTATTAGTGCCACCACAAGAAAGGTGCCAGGGAAGCATAGCCATTGGGAGGGGTGCATCTTCTGCCAGGGGTATATTTATATTACAGAGTGCTAAGATATTTTATATATTTTTAAAATATTTATAGAGAAAAAAAAGAATTTTATTTTTAAGAGCTTTGGGCAAGACTAGCTGTTTGCCAGCAAAAAGTGCAATCCTGGTGCCTTTATAAATAACAAGCCAGTAGGCTGATTAGATGGATCTACTTACAAATAATCTGTGTAATAAGTGCTTGGCAAAAAAACTGCCTATGCCTGACAAATAATTAGGACTGTTGCCCTGATGTAGAAAGCATCTCTTCCAGGTTTATGGATTCTTGGAAAGAGTGGTCTATTTCAGGAAAAATAGACATGAAAGAGTGTGGTAACCTGCAGATGGCCGGGGTGCTCTGAGGTTTGAAGAGCAGGGCAAAACACATCCCGGTAAACGCCACTAAATAGCCTTGAAAACAAAATATTCCTGATTCCAGGGAACATGTGGTAATCTTGTCTACAAAGACTGTGAACTAAAGTGGGAGAAAGCAAAAATGAGACATCTACTGCAGCACAGTCAGCCTAAAAAAAAAAAAATCTACTAAAACATTGTTTTCCCTGGCAGTATTTCTAAAACTGCTTCCCAGTGTTTACCTTCCCTGAGAACCTCCATAGGGCACAGGGAGGATCAGACCTTTATCTGGTTACATTGGTGGCAGCCCAACAAATGGTGTGCCAAATTATTAATAGATGTATTGCTCTTCAGATTTCAAAGTAGAACTGGGTTTTCCTGTGGGAATTTTAAGTAATGGTGGGAGAAAAGCACGGGCTGAAACTCATGAGACACAAACAGCCTTGTGAATTGAGGATTTCTTCCTGCCAGGTGGATACTTTGTGTTTCTTCTCCCAGAGAAAAGCCTTACAGTATGAAGAAATTATATTCCATCTAAAAAGCAGCAAACATTTTAAAATTTGGATTCCCACCAAACCATCTCAGCAGGGTGACATTACCACAAGTCAAAGCAAGAAAATAAAGTAGTTTTTGCAAATTTTGGGAGTGGATTCCTCTCCCAGCTCACGTAACAGCCCATTGTATTTGGCATAGTTTTAAAAAAAAAAATAAATATCAAAGCTTGTCTTTTTTCTACAGCAATGTAGAAAGTGGAAATGGGGCTGTGCAGGGCCTTTTCTGAAAGCAAATATTTCAATTTTTTTACACCCAAACTAATTAGGACAGAGAAAAAAATTACATGTAAGAGGTGGCTGTAGGAGACAGATCTGCTTTGGCAGGGATGCTGATGAGTGCTTCAAAACTTGCTTTTCCTCTGGAGGCGGGTGTGTGTGCGCAGTTTTTGTGCATGTTAAACTATGGCAACTATCTGTTCTTCACCTTGTGAATGTGGTTAGACCGGTACCTGGGTGACCCCATAGCTCAGGTGTCAGCATCTTTAATTCATTGGAGCAGTTGCACTGCAGTAGTGGGACTGGCAGAATGAAAACAGCAAAGTGGTTGTGTGTAGGAAGGCTCTATATAACAGTACATCTCTTGTTCCAAGTATTTGGCATCTGTTCATAAAATAAAAGGTCCCAGCTGGCAGTTTTCCTCATGGTAGTGTTCCTACAGGTGTCCATTGGGTATATATATTACTTTTAACTCCCAGCTCCATTGCCTTGACTGAGAAAGTTGCACAAAAGGCTTAGGTGATTATACAGTTTCTGAGCTTCCTCACTAGGACAGAGATTAACTTTTCAAAAGGGGGAAAAACCTCCCACTACTTTTTAATGGCCTGTCTGGACATCATAGTCCCTGCAGTCCTTTGGCTCACCTTTTGCCACCCCTTCTGCACCATCCAGGGAATGGGAACAAGTGTGCACCACAAATACTGTGCAGGTCATATGTCGGAGCAGGTCGTGACCATTTCAGCTGGAGGAGTGCCTTGAATGGTTCACTGAGAGAAACAGGTTTCTAATCTGTTCAGGGCAAGATTTTAAAAATAAACATGAAAATAAAAGTACTGAGTAGCCAAAGGGGATAAAATCTGTCTCCTCCTACTGTAAGGGGAAAGAAAGATCAGATCATTCTTCATTTTCGTGGTGTTTTACCCCCACAAAAAAGTAACACACTTGAGTCTCTGGGGTTGGAAAAAAGTATCATTAACCTACTGTTGTTCTTGGATAGTGTTTCAGATCCTTCCCAATTCAGCAGGAAAACACAGGATGAGACAATAAACACCCTTATATTCCTTTAAGACCATTCCTGTTTTCAAATTTCTTTGCAGTCTTTGGGAACTTTCTTAATTTGGAAGTAGAAAGACTTATGCTTTGGGGATACCCTTCCACCAAAAAACATTGCCTGTGTGGTATTGCCCTCTGCTGGCACCAGTCTGTGGAGCTTCACAGGTCCCACAGTGGAACATGCTGGTGAGGTTTGTCCCCTTCCAAGGTGTCTTTCAGAGGGCCTGAGTACTCCTTCACAGTTGTGGTCCACGAAGTGCTCATGGCTTGATTTTTCTGACAACAGAAAATCTTGTATAGACAGCTTTTTGTTTTAATAAAGTTTTAGAAGCACTAAAGGTCCTTGATAATAATTCATTTTCCAGTGAATATTCTAAGAATCCATATTCAGTTTCATGTAAGACCTGCCCTTTGAAGACAGCTACATTAAACCTCAGTGTGGTATCATATGATATGCTCTGAAGTAACAGAAATTTTTCTTCTTCTTTTTCCCCCCTAGGGCCACCTGATTCACTATCTGAGATTCAGCCATCACTTGATAGTTCTGAATTATTTGATATCTACCTTTGATTTGTACCAGCTGGAGTCTGTCTCCTCTGAAGACATTAAAGTCACAGATGCTGTTTTTGACGGTGTGGAAGTCAGAGTGTTTGAACCTCCTGCCAGGGGAGATGAAAGCCTCAAGCGCGGCGTTGTTTACATCCATGGAGGGGGCTGGGCCTTGGCAAGTGCAAGTAGGTGTCTGCCAGTAATTAAATAGGGTTCTGGTCTGCTTTTCTCCTAGCAGAAAAAGCCAAAAGCTCTTTTTCCTGCCAGGAATGACAAGTATGCTGAATACCTGAATTCAGTAGTAACTGTCTCCACTCTGGTAGATCAGTTCTAAGGAGAGAAGGAGAAAAACGTCATGAACACACAGTAAAATATCTTATCTGCACATGAGCTGTAAAAGGATGAAAATGTTAATTTTGTTACATCCTGAGAGGACAAAATAGCTTATTGTTTAAATTCCTGGGATGCCTGAATGGGCTTCTCGGGCCAGTCCCCCACTTTCTGTAGTCATGTGCACAAGTCAATCCTTGGTGATCAGGATCCAGTGTAAGGGGTTTGTCCCATTTTCACAGAATAATTAACAGGAGAGTGAGCTGATCAACACTGCGTGTAACAGCCTTGCTAATGTTTGGTTCTTCAGTAACACATATCTGGGAATACACTACTGAGCACAGACAATGGGCAGCACAAGGGAAACACGTAGAGGTTGGTTCCTGTCCCGTGGTCTGGCCTCCTGCCTTAGGGAACCACAGCCACCATGACATAATTACCTTGAAAATTAATGCTGTTTACTGCAATTAACTTGGTAACCACAAATATGATCTGAGAAAGTAAGGTACAGCTATAGGCAAGGATAAGGTAATCACTGATCCCTTCCACATCCTACTGGAGGAAAACAGCCTTGGGAAGAGAACGGGCAATGTGGTTCCTGTGGCTGCTCTGAGATCCAGATCTGATAGGATTCTTCTCCCTTTTCCTTCCCCATTGCTCCTGTCACATCCTGAATTCCTTACAGCCCTGATGCCTTCTGTGGCTTCCTCTATAGGAAAAGAATATTTTAGGGGTTTTCCAAAATGATCCAAAACGCAGACTATATTGACTGCATTTGAACTATGCATGTACAAGTTGTTTAGAGCATGATTTAAGTGAAATTTAGATTCCTGAATAACTTTAAAATCTGGCCTTTACCTGCCTTTGGAAATCCCAGTCTCTTTGTCCTGTAGTCCTGTAGCAGTTAAACATTTTACTCCTCTTCCTACAGAGGAATTGTGCTTTGAGATGGATTTTCTTAGCCCTGCCTAAGCAATATTTGTTAACCTCCTGCCTGCCTCATTTGTTCTTTAACAGTTTGCATATGACTCTTGTTGTGCAAAAAGTTCATATTAAATTGCAGTGCTTTGTCTGGGTAATTATAACTTGGCTATGTCAGATGTATCCTGAATCCAAGGCACAGAAGTTAATGACACAATTGCTACACCTAAATATTAAATTCTCAGTCTAGATACTTCAGGAAACATTTAGTGTCTCAGAATATTTTATAGTACCAGGAACCAACGATTAAGTAACTGGAAAGGAACAAAATTAAAGATAATCAATCCTCTGATAAATAGGATAGCTGTGATTAATCCTCCCTTAAATGAGTAGCTCAGTTGACATTAATGGGGAGACTCATTTGAATCAATGCAATGCATGCTGTAATAAAATGAACCACAAGCAGTGACTCATACAGTGATGACTGTCTCTGGATGCTAAAGCCCCCAAAGCACTGGGTACCTTAAATTTTGCCCAACTGAGAGAATTATGATAGGTGGGTGAAATGACGTGCCTCAAGTCACCAAGAAACAGATGAAGAAGGAAACATTAGGCTGCAGGGCTTCTGAAGACATGAATTATGTTCCCTCTGCTACAGTGTGCATTTGGCACTTGATCATTTGCAAGCTGATCTCATTTACTTTGCTTATATTTGCATGAAGTTTGTATATTTTCTGGGAAGGCTCAGGTGCAGCTTTGTGACTATTGACTCTTATGTCCCTAACACCATGTCCTTTCATGCCAGGAACAAGCCTTTACATCAACCTCTGCAGAATCATGGCTGACTCTCTGAACGCTGTTGTTGTCTCTATTGAGTGAGTAATCTAAAGCTAATCAATTAATTTTAAGATATTAGAAATATGTAACATAGTTCTTTTAGCTTTTGCCTTGTCACTGGCTTGTGTGTAAGACTTTAATTTGGACAATAATTCTCTATACCAGTCTGATATTCTTATCCTTTTAAAATTGCAACAAAATGGCATGGTATAAAAAATCATTTGGGTTCCTAATTATTTTAGAGGTCATTTTAGAAGACAGAAGTGTGGGAAAAGAAAGTAGCAGTGAATTCAGTTGGGCAAATACTAAAAAGCAATGTTAGTGCATCTTGCAGTTTTACCTGCATGTAAAGAGTGTAGCTAAAACCTGAGATCACTCAAGTACCAAGTTATGATTGTGTAAATACTTGTGAACTTTAAAAACAATCAAACAAATAAAATCAAACTCGTTTGGACATGATGTGTACCTGAAAGAGGGCTGAACCACATCTCTGTGCCTCCCCATGTAGAAAGAGGGACTTTTCCCATCCTCAATGGCCACTCCCACTGCTGCAAAGTATATTACTAATATTATATTTAATGTTTATATATGTATCATACTAAATATATCCATATTAAATCCCCCACAAGTCTGTCTATAACCCACAGTTTCTAAGTCGTATTGAGGAAGGGTCTGCCACATAAAAATTATCAAATCATTTTACCCCTGCTCATTAACCAGAATACACTCTGGGGTCTGGCGACTTTCTATTGCTTTCTCAATCTCCCACTGTTCCAGTCACCTCTTTTAAGCCTTGTGCTTCCCTCAAGATCAGAAAACTGCCAGACAACAGAGAAGCAGGGCTGCTTTTTTAACACCTTGAACAATTCCAAGGTAAACAAACCTCTCACTAGCTAACTGCATTACCTAGATGACTCCAGCTTGATTGGTACTGTTCCCATCTTTATTGTCACCTTCAATATTTTCTTTTGCAAACCCAATCACTTAATATAATTACTCAAGTTTTCCACCTGCAATTTGTTACATACCAAGCTTTGTGATCTAATTGCAACTTAATTATATGGAGTTGATGTTACTCATTTGATATTCATTATAGTGTACTTTAAAGGGTTGGCCTTTTCTTTTCTTTTCTTTTCTTTTTTTTTTTTTTTTTTACTGCTTTGGTTTTTATTAGTAGAGATAATGAAAACTAAAAAAAATCAGTTGTTGGTTATTCCAGACGAGCTGCGATCACAGTATTGAAAAGTTCCTTATTGTTCCTTTTCTGATTTGTGCTGGTATAATTCTGCCTATTGCTCTGAGTTACTATTTACCTCTTCTCTTTAACCATTATATCCTTCAGTCAAGGTGTTTGTTCTCAATTAGTCAAGTCTAATTAGATTTCTCATTGGTTTAATTGCTTGTCTCACTTTCACAATCTAAGCACAGTCTGTTACACAGCTTTGCAAGGAGTTCCCAAAGGACACTCTCACATTCCTATATATGCAAGATATAGATTGCTTTCCGAAGGCAGGTCACAACTGGAGTGTGAAACTTGTAATCTAAGTTTAAAATTTATTCTGCGTATGAAACTTCTTTTAGCTTACAGTCTAAAATTAGCTTAAAGTCAGAAAACTGAATTTTGGTTTGCTTGGCTCTACTGAGAATGTGTAAAAGCTGTTGTTTGAAAAGCTACAAACAGAAGACATGCTTATGCCTGGTTAAGGCCTGGTTACAACTCTGAGATTTCAAGTTATTCAGTAAATACAAAGAGACTTCTTCTGCACTGTTGTTTAGAAGCTGAGAAAACCTCATGCCTGGGATTCAGCTGCTGGCTCCTCCTGGCAGACTGTTTGCTCTCTCTGCGCCTCAGTCTACCCACCTGCCCAGTGGGCATATTTCTGCTCCTCTCCTTGACAAAGGAAAGGAATTATCAGATCTGTTGCACTGGAGCAAATTGGTATTACTCAATTTTTTGGCTCTTGTTCATTTCATGGCACAGGCATACAAGGTTTGTTTCCTCCTGAGTATGGGTAAAAATTTGGGGAACAGAACTGCTTAGGTGTTTGACTCAGCGGAGTCTGTTGGGTGAATATGATTTACTCTCCTTCATACTCATTAAGGTGGGAATTTGGATCAAAACCAGACTGAGTGTAATGACTCCCGTGCCAAGGGTGTCTTAAGTATTAATTTTTATAATGCATGAGGAAATCCTCTATTGGGAAATCCTAGGTAAGTGCTGCACAGTTTTATACTATCTTGGTGTTATTTATATCTAGTAGGTTCATTTTAATCTTTATGAATAGTTATAATTAATCTAACATTAATTATAAGAATAGGTTTTACATAAGTATTACACACCTCCTACTTTCCCTGTAGTATTTATCCTAATGAAATAGTCACTTCCAGTAAGGATTACCTGCTATCACCTGTTAATCCTGAAGGAGAGGTACAGTGATGGTAATAATTGTCTCTCATCCCTTTGTTTTGTAGATACAGGCTGATTCCAAAGGCGTGCTTCCCTGAGCAATACCACGATGCTCTTCGTGCTACAAAGCATTTCTTGCAGCCTGATGTCTTAGCTGAGTATTCAGTTGACCCAAGTCGAATTGCAATCTCTGGTGACAGTGCAGGAGGAAATTTGGCAGCTGCTGTGTGTCAGCAGGTAACATCCAGTGTCTGTTCTGTGTTACAGTACAACAGCCCGGGTCAGCCATGCAGGGAGACTGACGGATTCTTTGTGCTGCATCAACACAAGGTGATGTGCCAGCCCTAAAAGTAGGATGGTACAAAGCCAGCAGCTCACAATATGAATCACTTAGGGTCCCTTCCACCTCAGAGTATTCTGAGAAATTTGTCTTACTACAGTTATGAGTTGTTATGGACCAGATTTTAAGAGCAAGTAGCTAAACAACTTTTTTTTTTTAACCATTTTGCTGGTTAACTCTTTATTTTTCTAAGTAGGCATAGTTTATCGGTATAGCTTCCTATTTTTTAAATAATTGTCTCTGAAAATGTGTTTTTATTTCTTTCAGATACAAATGAAGGACAAAAAAGTACAATAAATGATGCTTAATTCTTCTGCTAAATTTTCTTCCTGTAGCATTTTGCAATTTTAAGGAAATTTTTTTTGTATACCTGCAGTTTAAATGTAAATTAAATCTGAATTTGATCTATTAAAGAGTTTAAAGGCAGCCTGGGGCAAGTAATAATATTTTTCATGGTTGAGTGAAATATTATTATTACTAACTTTCCTATTGCCATTACCCTTAGTGATAAGAAACCAGATACCATGTCCAGACAATTAATTATCATGACAACCTTGCAATATTGAATTAGGGTGAAAAAATTAATAAGAGGCAATTACAACAAAAGTTTCATTGTTGAGGACTGATAAACGTGATAATACCATGTTTTGGAAAAAGCATTCCTAATTCAATTTTCTGATGCATACTTCTTTTTAAACCAGATAAGATACAATAGAGAATTGAGTATCTTGTGTAGAAGATGAAACAAAGAGTTTGCTGACTCTTCCAGAAAGACAACTGGGGGCACCAAATGAATAATTGGTAGACTCAAATCAAATGCAGGTGGCAGGGTCAATTCAGACACAAAGAGGTACTTCTGCGCTTGGTGAGCCTTTGCTAGAGTAAACCGTGGATGCCAACAATCTGCCTTTGCTGAAAAAAAAAACCAGTTAGATCAATTCATGGAAGAAAAATCCATGAAAAGCTGTTAAGAGCATGAGCAACTCCTTTAATTCAGGAAATCCTTCAGCTGCCACTTGTTAAACTGGGCACTGTGTTAGAGAAATGCCACTTTACACTCTTTTTTTTTAATCTTGTTACACCCTTCAGTAAACTTCTGTCACTGATTTCTATTGGGAACAGGATACTGGGTCTGCCTGATGGCTACGTTACAAGAGGAGAGGAGGTTAAGGCTGCTGATACTTCAGACCAAAGAGCCACATTACGTGTATAAGGGCAGAATTCAGCCTGAAAATTGTCAAATGAACATTTGCTTGTATGAAATTCTACATTGATATGTGTTTATTTATAATCGCAATTCCGTGCTGTGTTTTTCCCCACAGCTTAGCAAAGAGGAGGATTTGACCGTCAGACCGAAACTGCAGGCCTTAATTTATCCAGTCCTTCAGGCATTTGACTTCAATACACCCTCTTACCAGCAGAACAGGAATATGCCCGTTCTTCCTCGCCATGTCATGATCAACTACTGGCTGTATTATTTCAACGGTAACCACGACCTGGCTCACGCACTGCTGATCAACAACCACACCGCTCTGGACGTCGGCCAAGCTCTCTCCTTCAGGGGACGCCTGAACTGGACGTCTCTGCTGCCGCCGTCGTTCAAAAAGGACTACAAGCCCGTGGTGCAAACCACGGGCACGGCCGAGATCATCCAGAAGATGCCAGCGCTGCTGGACGTGCGGGCAGTGCCGCTGCTGGCAGACAACGAGACGCTGCAGCTGCAGCCCAAGACGTACGTGCTGACGTGCGAGAACGACGTGCTGCGGGACGACGGGGCCATGTACGCCAAGCGCCTGGAGAACACGGGCGTGGACGTCACGCTCGACCACTTCCACAACTGCTTCCACGGCTGCATGATATTCACCCTCTGGCCCACTGACTTCTCTGCGGCCTTCCAGACCAGGAGCAGCTACATCAAATGGCTGGATGAAAACCTCTGAAGAGAGAAGGTCCCTCTGGAAGGCACGGGGAGCTCTGGTGTCTGAGGCTCTGGTGTCTGTTCCTGCGGGAGAGCAAAGAGTGAAAAAGTGCACTTTTCCAAATTCTGACTTCATCGTTCAGCTGCAGCTGCTGGGGGTGCAGACCACTAAGTGCAGCGTTTACTAGCTCCATTGGCCTTGACCAGAAAAGTGTTTTGAGAAATATTTTTTCAAACTTCAATTTTTTTTCCACCTTGTTTCAGATGACTATTGCCAAACATAAACAAATTTTGAGCAGATCAGCATTCCTGTAGATTCTTAACTGGCTGCAAATTTCAAGCTTTGACTCTTAATTTGGCACAAAGGCTGGGGTTTTCAAGTGATGTGAGATAAAGCCAAACACCTTCATCTACATCTCAATATGTAAAAATGGGAGCTAGTTTGCAGCAGTGCTGAGCATCTGATGTTACAGTGTGAGCACTCACCTTTGACAGCAGAGCCATGCATTTGAATGACAAGCATGGATTTAGGTGTTGGCTTTTAGGCACATAGACAAATGGCTCATTTAAATTTAAAAAAAAAAAAAGCTCTTCTGGGCAGTTGAGATGATCCTTTGCCAAACAGGTAATTCAGCTTTGGAATTTGGTCTTTACTACCTTTTAGTTATTTATATTTTAAAAAAGGACTAAATATATTTTCAATTAAAAGTATGATAGAATACACACAAATATGTAGGGTAAAATAATATGTGTAGCAGCACAATCCAGATTTCTTAGGTGAGTGACCTTCAAAGCTGCTACTTATTTGGCTAAAGAATGTGACTTCATCTGTGTTTAAAGCCTCAGTTGTACGACTCCTTGCAGAAAATACTGAGCTTACTACAAATAATCTGCTGTGTGGTTTGCACTAATGTTTGTAATTATTAGTAGAAGTTTTTGTTCATTAACTTTTCCTTTGTGCTTGTAGTCTTAATTGTATTTCCTGCTTCCTGGAAGGAGGGAAGCAAGCAAATAGAAGTGGGCTCCAATATATAGGGAAGATTTAAACCTGAGCTTTGCAGCTGAGCTTTGTCTGTCTTGTAGACTGACCCAAAACACCAGGTAAGCTGATCTTGCTGTTGAGCAGCAAATGTCTACAGTTTGAGCCAATCTATAAAGTTCAGACAGGCAGGACAGAGGAGAGAGCCCATTTGTGTCAGTATATATTGTCCAGGGTGCAGCAGCAATGATAGTTGTGTCAAAAGCCCAGTGTTCCTGGGCAAAGAAGAGAGAAGGGTAGATTAAATTCATCCTCAGCTTTATCACAGACTTCCTGTGGGACCCCAGGAGAACAAAAGCAATCTCTTTATGCTCTACTTCGGCAAGGGAGGGAGTAGTAATTTCCTACCTCACAAAGGAGCTGTGAAGCTGAATTCACAGGTGTGTGGGAAGCACAGGGATGTGAATGTAACTGGCAGGCAACAACTCCCATAGCTTTTGACTTTCCATTCTTCTCCAAGATAAGGCTTGGAGCAGCCTGTCCCACAGCTGGAGTGCTGCTGGGCTATGTGTCCTCCTGGGCAGTTGGCTCATCCCTGTCTTGGCTCCTCTCAAAGTACCCCAAGGTGAGGCTTCTTGGCCCTTGGAGATCATAACGATTTCATCAGAGCATTTCTTATGGCGGGATTCTGAAAAGTTCTTTTTAAAAAATCCAGACCAGGTACTGGTAGATCGAACTGCCTTCTGACATTTAAAATATATAGAACAGACCATTTTCACTGGGATTTAAAATAAGAAAATGGCTTTGCTGAATCACTGCTTCCTAGAAACATCAGGTTATTAAGTGGTTGTATGTGTTAAGAAAGGCTATTAAGGAGGCAAGGCCTGGATGTCAGCTCAGTCATGCAGGCCAAAACTCATTCCCAGCATAGGTTCACACGGAGATCACAAGGCAAAGCTTTCTCAACAGTGGCCCAGATTCTTCTTCCATTTAGCTCATTACAAAGACTCGGTGGAATTAGAGCAGCCAAGTGACAATCTGAATCAGCATAAATTTTGATCAAGATATCCAATTAACACTGCAGAAGAATTCAAGCTTTTTATCTGGATTCAAACCCTCTTTCCTCCTTTTCCCCGTAAACACAACTAAAGTAGATAGAATTTATGCTTAAAACAGACAGCAACCAAAGTTACATCTATTCAAAAGACAAATTACTAATCTGCCCCAGAGTCCTTTTCCATTATATGGAGACAGCTACATTTGCCTGACTTTAAACTATCACTAAAATAGTAAAAAAAAAAAATACTGACAACAGGCTTCTTCCTGAATTTCCCACTTGAAGAGTAGACCAAGTCAGAAAAGATGTAATTTATATCTACTTGCTGTCATTAAAAGATAGTATAACTGTAGTACTGGAAAAAAAGTGGTTGATATTCTTATAAATCTTACAATAATTAAGTTTTCCCGAGAGCTGTCTGCAAAGCTTTAGCTCAACATTTGTTTATAGCTAAGTTATGAATATCTGCTATGAAGTTATAATATAATTGCTGCTGGTTTTTTAAACTGAAATGAAAGGGAGAGCTGGAATCTATATGTTCATGGAGTCAGTTGTAAATTTCCTTCATGCACTGAAGCACAATTAAGTCCTGGCACAAGAAATTGTAGTAAGTTTATAACTGGAGTGAACGTGTTTACTAAGTCATCACCAGCCTGGTGCGACACCCGAGATCACAGCACAGCGTGGATGGGATGTCACAGTATTAACTACTTCTGTCAAAGTATCTTGACTACTTTTATCTTGCAGCCATGTGGTTCAATACATGACAGCTGCAAAGATAAGTGATGGATCCTACAATGTAGAAAAAGAGGTCTGAGTTCCAGCTCTGAAAAGACCTTTAATATACAGCTGCACAAGACACTTGATCATATTCAGTGTAAACCTTGAAATGTTAGTCCAAACTCAGTTAGTCCTCCTCCTTTGCTTTGTTCTCCTTTGCATGCAGTCCCCGTGCCTGAAACTGAAAGTTTAGGGTTGTTTCCAGCCGTGCTGCTTCAAGCTCCTAGAAACAGCACTAACTCAGGATTAGGGAAAGCTGATGCCCGAAAGCAAGGGATTAAGGTTAATCCATGTTGCAACATCTCGATTTGTTCACGTGTTTTCCTCCTTCTCCAAGTGTTTCCTCAGGCGTAACTAGCACCTTCATCCCTGGGTTGTTTCACAAAGCGGTTTAGGGCACTTTGCACGTTGTAGGATCAGACCAGGTGTTTGTAACAATATTTCACCTGTGCATGGTAGAGTCAGTCTTGTAAAAGGAGATACTCTGTAAGTTTGTCTGCTTATCCTTTCCTTAAATCAATGAGTATGGCTAGCTACCATTTTAAGATAGCTTTTCTTCCCATCCTACAATTAGACTTTATCTCTCTACTGCAAGAAAGCTTTAAAAAAAATAATAAAAAAAAGCAAAGACAACTTGCATAACAACCTGTAATGATTCATATCCTGCTTTCATGGACCTGAGCACTATATTAGTAGGTTCCCGGTATTTTGGCCAATATTTGAGACATAAATTGAGGTTTTGTCTCCCTAATTTAGGACCTTTTAAAGTATGGGTGTTCAGCATTTCTGGAAGCTCTGACCTGTTTAAAGATGTTTCATAATGCATAAAAATCAAAAATAAGTTGAATTTCCTAACCTTAATCTAAATAATTCTAAAATTGCATCCCCAGCCAAAGCAGAAAGGCCATTGTGGGGTTTAAGCCGTACAAATAAAAAGAAATGCTTTTTCTTTGAAATGTTGTTTTGTAGCATTTGGGCCTCTGTATTTTTTCAATCTCTTACCAAACTCTATTAGAAACTTTTTAAAATAAAATAAAAACATTAGAACTAGATAAACTTGAGTTAAACCTTTTAAGCTGCTATGATCTGTAACAAGGAAGTTAAAAAAAAACCAGCTGGTTTAATGTTCTCATATTTATGATGTTCAAAACCCCAAAATACAACATACTTGATGTGAATGCATTCAATAACTCATGCATGACTGATTTTTGCTTTTTTTCCCAGAGCAGGGGAGAAATTTGTAAGATCTAATTACCAGTGTGATTTGAGATGTGCTATCAAAATGAAGAACAAATAAATAAAGTGAAATATGTCTGTGATTTTTGTCTTTTTCACAGGACCACTGATTTTGTATTTCTGAACATATCCGTTTTGATTTCTGTTTGTTTTCAAGGCAGGAAACCTTGCCTGTGCGTCTGTGGGCTGCAAGGGTTACTTCCTCCTTCTTTATTTCTGCCAAATGATTAATGGTGACCACATCTGCTGGTGCTGAAGAATGCATTGTACCTGCTCTAGTGCTGTTGTTCTCTTTCCAGATAAACAGCAGAGCTCATGTTCTCCATTCTGATGTATAATCACATTTTTATATGAATAGGTTATGTGTATGTTTTAGCCAGTGAAAGTCCAGGTTCCTTTTTCATTCCTATTTGCCTTCCTTTCACATTCTTTCTTTCTGAACTGTAACGCATCTTCTGTCCCTGATCTCTCATTTATTGATGATCACAGGAGCATTGCTTTTGAAATACCCTAATGTGGGGGTTTGCCATTTTGTCCAGCAGGCTCCTGTGACGTTCACAGAACATAAAGCTTTCCACCTGCTGAAAAAAGTGGTGGGGGGAAAAAAAGCTTCAAAGGACTTATAACCCTATTTTTTAAGCCAGCAGGAGTCATACTCCTGCTTGCATTAAATTGAATGCATTAAAAATAGCCAGAGCCTCATAGAACATTTTTTTCCAGTCATGTTTTCTTAGATGTCATAAAACAGCTGACTGTGCAATGCTTGGCAAGCCCAGGGCAGTGCCTCCCACAGCCGGGTGCGGCCGTGCAGCGCATCCCGTGCCTTGGTGGTGCTGGAGCTGGATGTCCCTGTTGCCACTGCAGCACCCTATTTCCCACCTCCCACCCTCACCTGGAGCAGCAGAAGGTGCCTGGTGAGGCTGTGACTGACCCAGGTGTCTCTCCAGCCCACAGAGCCTCGTGCCTCTGCATCCAGAAATCCCAACCTTCTCCTGCATCCCACTGGCTGGGCACTGCTCCTTGCCTCACACTTAGAAAACTCTTTGGAGCCGGGCCAGTGTTTTATTCTGTTCATCCTCAGGGGAGGCACACATTTTCTCCTTGCTCTTACTTCCAGTTTTTCTGGCGCTAATCCAATGGCATTTATTTGTTTTATAAATGTTGTCCAAATAGCTGCCAGCGCATCATTAATATAAGACTAAATTTACCCCTAAGGCAAATTTAGTATTTTTTCACAATGATTTTTTACAACATTTTAAAGTGTTTGTCAACTATTCAGCGGGAACACAAACATAAGAAAACAAAAAAAAAAATCCTGCAATCACAGCTTTAAAACCATTTCTACAGAAATTTTATTTTAAATAACTTTTTCTGACTTTATATAATCTAGAGAACACTAAATATTTCTATTACAACCTCTTTTTCTTTTTTGAAATAGAATATCTACAAACAACAGCACTTCCCATCATAAGACATTCTTGGGGTATAGGAGAGGCAGAGTTTGTTAAAGGAGAGAATATATGAAGAGACCTAAACCAGCAAAAATAATTGGTGCTATAGAAAACTACCTCTCTCACAAACACTGTGCCAGTATCAGGACAAGTGCAGTACACTCAGTGCCACTGAGATGTGGGATTCAGGGTGTGGTGGAAGAATAAAGGGAATTCTTACTGTTAACCTAGGAATTTCATTACCATCCAATTTCAGTCTGTTGTTTTTAATTAAGAGATAATAATTCACAATTATAGCCAGCAGAGGGAGCGTTTAAAGCAAAGACTGGTTTGAAAAGGTGCAGCACATTTCTAAAACCACACTATAAGGCTGAAAATATAATTTGTGGGAACTGCACTAAAACATTTGTGGCAGCCCAGCCGTGACTTGTGAATTCATGCACAGACAAGGCAGAAAAGTCACACTAATGGGGAATTACTCAGATCACTTGCAGAAAAACCCAAACAACCAACCTCCTCATAACCACTCCATGCCAGGGATGCCCCTGAAGTGTCCAAGGCCAGGTTGGACCGGGCTTGGAGCAACCTGGTCTAGTGGAAGGTGTCCCTGCCCATGGCAGGGGGTTGGAATGAGATAAGCTTTAAGGTCTCTTGCAACCCAAACCATTCTGTCATCCTGTGATTCTGTGATTCTTCTGCATGAATCATTCAGCCCTCGGAATGCCTCAAGGTTTTTTTTTAGGTAATCTGGCTGTTAGTTCAGATTCAGTGACCCAGATGGGGTGTGTGTGGTTATCTAGGTCTCACCGCAGCTGCCCGTGCATGTCTCCTGTCTGCAGAGCTGAAAGGGTTGGAGAGTGCACCAAGGGAAAGTCTGCTTCCCTGTGCCCATGGATACATGGTTGTATTTGCAGGGTTATCTCCATTGCCTTCACAGATACTTGGCTGTGTCAGTGAGGGATGCACAGAGGTATGGCAGCACCTCTAAAAACCTACGGAGAGCTGTTAGTGCCACTGGAAATGGCGCATTTCAGCCTCCAAGAGTAATACCTGGAAAAGTGTGGCTATTTCTGCCCTTATACCATGGCATTTCTGCTCTTTTAATGGTGCTTAAGGCAACTCATTGTTTGAAAAAAAGCAATTTTTACAGCCCTTGTACACCCTGCTGCTGATTCTGTGGGGAGGAGAGGGCCCCTCTGAGAGCCCCAGCGGCAAAGCAGCTCTGATGCTCTGCTCTGGGGCCTGTGGGAGCCTGGGTTACTTGGCACAGCCAGCTGCTGTTTGGGTTATTTTAGCTGTCAGATGAGTTCCCTTTGATGTTTTCCACATTCAGCCATGTGCAGACACTCCACACTGCCTTACCTGCCATCACATCCTCTGCTCCAGCGCTTTCCTCCTCCCTGTGCTGCAAACACGCTGTTGGTTATGGAGCACTGCAAAGGCAGAACAGCTCAGCAAAGCAGCAGCATACATTTAGTATGACTCTTTCTACTTATAAGGGTCTTTTTCCTCCCCCAAAAATCCCATGCTGAGCAGCATGCAAAGGCAGGAGTCAGACATGCTGCCTCAGCCCCTTGTGCAGCCGGAGAGACTGGACAGGAGGGGTCAGGGCCTGTGCCCAGCCCTGGTGCTCCAAAAACCTCTTAGTTTCCTTTTGCATTCCTATTTTTCATCACAATTTCCTCTGCAAAAGTGAAACAGAACTTACCAGCCTTCCCAAAAACCATAGCATTACATTGCAAATCCTGCTTTTGGTCATCTGTGTGGATGGTCAAAAAAGGGAAGATGCCAGCTGTTATTTTACAGTCACAAAGAGCCAACTAGTTAGTTCAGGTCCTGTGTGATCTACTAAGATATCAGGCAAATAGTCAGAGATCATACTGTGGATTTGTATTTCATATTAAACACCAGAGTGGTTGCATACAAACAGGGCATCTGGTATGTAAGGAATTTTTTTGGACAAAGACACAGACTTCATAGGGTGTTGCCCAACTCTACATTAGAATTACGAAAATCAAAGACAGGGCTATGAATGTGAAAAAGGCCTATGGTCCTTTAATTCAGGCTAAAATGATGCTATTGGCATGAATTTGGGCTCAGGCCTTCTAGTTTAATGAGTCATCATGTTGACCTCTTGGGCTGGTGATCTTCCCACCTGACTGAGCTTCCAAGGGAGTGTCTGAGTTTAAGCAAGATCTAAAAAGGTCTGCTGTCCTGTCACCTTGAGGCAGATACATATGCTTACTTACCTCAGCCACCCATCCCATCTCTTTGGGCCTTCGCTTGAAAATGTAAATCCCAATTCTAACTTAATTTTCAGTGTCACTTTGAAATGCAACTTTAGCTGGAGTAGAGTTTATTTTTACTGTGTCACCTCTCCTATGCCTGCCCAGAACAGTATCTCCTGAGCTGTAAAAAGTCATTTACAGTTTACATGTTAACCCAGCAGAGCCAACACACCTGAGTGCTCTTCCTCCTAAAACTTCCTCAACAGACTTGTTTGCAAACCTAGTTGGGTAAGGGCAGCAGGGTTAACTCAGCACCTCTTTGTCTCAGATGACCAGAGTCACCACACTTTTCTTGCAGGCATCCAAGCAACTCAGCCTGACCCAGTTTCAGTTCCTGGAGCCAGGGCTGGGAGCAAAACCAACTATCTTTCAACTTTCAAATCAATCAGGGCACAGGAATCATTAAAAGCTAATCTGTGCCAGGATCCATAATGAAATTCTGAAGTCATTTATTCTCCAGAAGAAAAACAAGTTAAAGCAGAAGGCGCTTTTCCTGTTAATGCTTCATCCTTTCCAGAAGGGACGCCTCAGGAGCCAGGGGATCTTTACTGTGTGGGAAGGAGGACATTGGGGAGAGGAAAGTTTAAAAAAGCAATGAAGCTGGCAAGGGTTGAAGATCAGCTAGGCTAAACTTTCATGCGCCCACTAGCCCTGGGAGCAGGAGCGCTCCCATGGGCAGAGCCGGTCCCAGTGGGGCAGGGGCAGCTGTTCACCCCAGGTGGGGCAGAGGGGAATTCCACCCTGGTGGCACTGCTTGCTTTCCTCCTGAGCACGCCTGGACACTTGCCAGCCCTTCATAGACAGTGAGGTAAAACAATGAAGGTGTTTCCTCATTTAGATTCTCAGGAAGAGATTGTGAATTTAATCAAAACAGATAGCTGGGCAGCCTGGGGAGCTCCTCTTCTGCTCCCAGATAAGCTAGAGCAGCCAGAGGCTGGGATTCATGACTAGCCCTGTGCTCAGCCACGTGTGGCACTTACACCATATGATTTCTATAGCCTGTGCAAGGCATTGCAAAATCCACCAGTTCACCAGAGTGTCAGCACTATTTACTCAGGCAAGGATTCTCGTAGAAAAACACACCACCATGAGCTGGCATTTGCCCTAACTGAGCAGGTTTGTTATTTTTTTCCTTGACAATGCTCCTACAACACCAAGCTGCTGCAGGCTTGGGAGCATGGAGAGACCTCTGAAAACATTATACTCCTCACAGCAGCTGAAGAGACTTAGCTATTCAGCAAGGAAGAAATTAGATCACTGACACACTGGCATTTTAGGAGGTTAACTGCAGTCTGCTGAATCCAACAGACTGACATTGTCTTGAGCAGCTCTGAACCCACAACTGATGGAGAGGGAGCCCCAAGAGCCCAGCAGGGAGCTGCTGCCCCAGCCATGAGGATCTGTGAGCACCCAGTATCTCCTGAGCTTTGTCACAGTGAGGTTTGAATAGGGATACAGGTAACTCAGATTCTAAAAGCCCACGTTATTTGTAGTTGCTTCATCTAACGTGCTAGTGAAGGAACTGCTGACTTAAGAGCAAGGAGAGCAGCATCTGGAGCAAACAAACAAGGCATAAATGCAATTTTATTGTACTCTTCCGAAAAGGCAAACTACCATGCAGGTAAGTAAGGTCAAAGCTTTTAGACCTGGTGCTTTCCACAAAACAATAAATGAATCAGCCAAGGAGAGAAGAACACAGGATCACTGGCCCTTATCTGCTCCACCCGGCCATTCAGTTTGTTTCCCTTTCCCTGAAATGTTTGAAAATAAACGAGCCTGTGTGGTTTCAGTAGAGTACTTCAAATATTAAACAAGCCTGCTGCTCATAACTAATAAGGAAGGAGGCTGGCCAAAACGCCCTGCCTGTTTACTGACTCAGCCGTGCCCTTCTGGAGCCGCTGTAACTGGGAGGTTGGCAGCACTCAGGCAAGGGCATTAAACAGAAATCTTGGGAAATGTCAGGGGCTTGTGCAAATCACGACAGTTTTGCCCCTCATCGAAGCCTTTTTAGTGGTATCCAGATCTCACCAGCCAAAACCAAACCCCTGACAATTAAGGAAAAGAGCACTTTCACGTGCTTTGAAGTATTCCATGTATCTGAAGTTTTGTTTGCCTGCCCTGAGTGTAGAAAGTTTCGTTTATGTTTTCCCTCTAGTCTACCTTGAGCAATAATCATTAAATGAAATAAGTCCAGCTGGGCAAACTTGCCTGGTTTACACACTCTTTTATAACCTTTATCAGAACTAACAAGAACTGGTAAAATGTTGCAAACAGCCCACAGTCAGAGATATCACCTCTCCTGGCATTACCATTCTTAAAAATGCTGTTCTTCCACTATATGCCTCTAATTACAGCTTTTTGTTATTGTTGGGATTTAATGTCCCAGGTATTTCTCATGTTTGCATGCAGCACAGCACGCAGGGCTGGAAATGCAGGCCCTGGGTAAGGAAAAGTCACCCTTTTCCATCCTGGTCTGTTTTTAACTCTGCAGAGGTGCCAGCCTGTCTGTATTCCATCACCTAACTGGAGACGCAGACATGTCACCACAGAGCTGGACTTCTCCAGATTCATCTTTCTCACCCTTTTTTTTTCTCCTGCCTGTACCTCTTTGTTCTCTAAACATTTGTTTTTTGTGGAAACACTTTCTTGGTGGCAGCCCCAGGTAGAGAGAAAGTTTAAACTGAAGGTGACAGGGATTTCTGTGAGGTCTTTGCAGTAACATCTGTTGCAACAGTGTATTTCTACTAGAGGTTAAGAGATATATTTCTGCAGTGTTTTGTGAACAAGTTCCACAACTCTAATGTATATTCTCACCATAAAGAAGGCCATAAAACTCAGGGGATGTAAAGGCACTAGCATTAGGCATTCTTGGATTCTCAGTTTCACCGATAAGGCAAATAACCTGAGTTTACAATGTTAATGTTGATACCATTTCAGGCTTTCTTATCTTTCCCTCCCCACCCCCACCCCCACCCCCGAAATATTTTCACAGGGAAAGAACTGCAGGAATTTGCTCCTTGCAGGATATCCTCTCAAGCCTGTGCTCCCTGCTGAGGTGTGTAGGTAGGAAGGATCTGTCTGGATCCCCATCACCTGAGCTTCCTCTTTCTGCTTTTCATCACAGTTGAAGCCAACTTTGTTTATACACAAAATTGTGTTTACACACAAATATTTTCCAGGGTGTGGCAAACCAAACACATTACCTATTGACATTTTCTAGGTCTCTGCAAATGTTTTCAAGCTTGAATAATATTTGCTCAATTCAAGTTCAGACCATATTCACCAAGAAAAGTCAGGTGAGATTTTCCACCATGGTGACATCTTCCTTTTCTTTCCTTATACAATAAGAAATGCAACTTTTTCATTCTAATTAATGTAGCCTTCTGAGAAAAATAAAATCTGTATATGAAATCTAATAGCACAGGTAGATCTGCAGGGAATAACAATATGAAGGAGAACATTGTCAAGCATATAATGATATTTTTTGTATGTTTGCTACAGCTAATGCTTTTAATTGCATTTTCCAGTTTAATTCTAGTAGCCAAAGGCTCAATGCACAAGGCAAATGAAAGGCAGGATAATTGGCACGCCCAAGTGCTTCTTTTCAACATAAATCAGGCAGAGAGCAAATATGAGTTGAGCAAGGAGATCACTGTGTTGCGGTTTAATTCACTCAAGATTTTGTTGAAATTAATTTTACACTGCAGGATGGAAAAACAGGCATGGGAAATGCATTGAAAATGTCAGGAAGGACTGGAGGCACAGTAACCCCCTTCCACATCACCGTTTCACACAAGTGTGAGAAAGATTTGTAAGCAGACTGACTGGAGAGGAAGCGGATCAGTCAGAGCACCTTGGCTGGGTGCACCTCTCCAGTCCCTGCATGTCTGAGGTGCTTTGCTGAAAGATTCTTCTGTGATTGCAGGTGCAGTTATAAAAGGCTTTTGAAACAAAAAGTCATTCCTACAAACCTGACAGCAGCAACTGATTTAATTATCCACGCCCAGGTGTTTTTTTCAAGGCATCAGTCCTGCAAGTACACGAAGGTGAACTATCACACTACTTCCACAAGTGCTGCACAGCTGTTTTTATGTACCCAAGGAGCTGCAAGGAAATTATTTTGACTGTAAGTCCTTGAGGGCTAAGATTATCTTTATGGGCTTGGACAAATACACAAACACATTACCAAAGCTTTGTTTTTAAGTCCATCAGAGCTGCAAGGTGAAATAAGTAAAAAGACAAGTACTTTTCCTTGAGTTTTAAGTTAGGGTGGGTTTTCTGCTGTTTGATCTACAAGTCCAGCCAGAGTAAATAATTTCTAAACTGCAGATATTCACTAAGGGTAATAATTCACTCATTTAAGTCCCATGTGCTTATTGTTTGAAGACAGAATAAATAGGTGTTTTTTGCTTATCAACACTGCAGAGCTCACATGGTTTCTTTGGAGAGAAGAAAAAGCTTTCTTTGGAAAGCTCTGATTCTCTCGTGCTTTACATGACAGCAGCTGAAACACAGCTGGGCAAATTCCCTGCTGGTGTTACCTGAAATATTTCTATGAACTTTGAAAGAGTTTCACCCCTTTATGCCAGTAGGCAGTTGACTCTACTGCACGTGCATTATGTGCAGAGTTCCAAAAATATTGCAACTCTTCACCGGGGGGTTTTTAGCATTTTTTACTAACTATAAAGAAAAGCATGTCTGTGTTTGGCCTCTCTACAGATTATTTAGCCATCTAACCTAGCAAAACACTGCAGCAATGCTGTTGATCACATCCAGTTTTGGAAAGCCACGCCGTGTTGAGTACAGTATTTCCAGGCTGTAAGCCATAAAACAAGCCTGTTCCTGCTGCAGTTCATGTGGCTTTTGCTGTGAACCAGAACGAGGGCAGGCCCAAAGACATGGTCCCAAAGACACTCACACATATTTCAAAACTAAAAATCATCAGCTGTAAAAACAAAACATTTGGGGAAACTCCAATCGGGGAGAAAACTGCCAAAAAAAATCACTCTGTGCTTACGCACAGTTGTTTTTATTTCCTGATCTGCTCTGTGGGCTGACCCAGGGCAGGGACAGGTGAGTGCTGGTTCACGGGAGACAGTAGGAGCAAGAAGCTGAGTGACAGTCCCTTTTCAGTGTCAACAAGCCATTACTTTGTCTTGGCTGCAATGTAAGGTTGTAACCTGACACTGCAGTGCTTGTTCCAATAGATCCCTCACTGTGTGCTCCTGAAGGCCATGACATATCTCCCTGGCTTGAGGATAATCCCATTAGCTGGGTGAGTCTCCAGCACAAATCGTGCCTCTGTGATTTCTGCAGGGATCACTCCTGTACCTGAGTCTCAGTGCATTTACTTGCTGATGTCTCAGTGCAGAGGTCTGTAGTATCTTTACTCACTTCCATATTTACTCTCAGTTCAGATCAGTATTACTGTGAGCACTTATTTACAGTCAAAAAGGTGGTGTTAGAAAGGATTAAAAAGCCAGATGTTCCGTGTTTATCCAGTATTGGTGATTTCATAACACTTAGTTTGCAAGTCACGACCAGACTATTTCTGCTGCCAGCAGCACAGCCCAAGTATCAAGCTCTGTTCCCTCTTCTCAGTGCACTCACAGCTTTGAACTGAGTGGCAGGAATGTTAAATTACCATGACCAGGAAGAAATGCTTCAGAAATATATATATTTTGCCTTTTGAAAACTAGGTTTCACAAATAGGTAGCACATACTTTAAAACCACTACTTGGGGCACCAGGGTTCAGCCTGTGGAAGCATTCAGCTTCGTGCTGAGTGGAACCTGATGCTGACCACTGGCTGACCTTTCTGCTGATGCTGCCTCTGTCAGGATAAAGCACACATCCTTCTGCAACTACACAGATCTGGCAGCATTGATACTGCTAGATTAATTAATAGTGTCTTAAGCTGAACACAACATAAGGCTTTTATATTTACTTGAGCACTTGCTGCACCTTAAATTTCTGTTCAGAAGATACGTATCTTGTCCCTTATCACCCAACACACTCTGCTAACTTTCTCTTACCTTTCCAAGACTTTTGTACTCTGCTGTAGCAGCTGAGACTCCACCAAAATTCAGAAATTAGGTGAGAAACTTTGGAAGCCAGGTCGAATATTATGCCTTCTATCTACATAAAACTGAGAAAAAGAAAGAGGTGACTACAATAGATTTTGCAAGAACTGCAAAGTCTACAGGTCAGTGTAAATACACACTAAACATACATCAAGCCTCTGCTCCAGGCTGTCAGAAACAGCAAAGTAACCTGGCAGGGATTTTGGAGAGCTACATGCTTACCAAATAATGCACTGCATTCACTTGAAAAACTAACATCCTCCAAGTTAAGAAACTGTAATAGCAGGTGTCTTCCATACAAAACAGATAATTGGCTCAGCTACAGTAGTACTCCATCTGGGGATGAACGTCATCCAGAGTATTTAAAGCACAATAAATCAAAATTTTGTTAAAAGCACCACACCAGGATTACTGTACACTGGGAGGGATTACATCTGTAATATATACATATATTTTAATATATGTGTGCAGGTTTAGATAGCAGTGTGCATTCATTCATAGAATAGACCTCTATATCTATGTAGACATGTAGATTTTAAGTCTGGAGCAGCACCATGTTCAAGGATTACCTGATTAGCAGAGCTTTTAAGTAATCTGTTTCTCATGATATTCCTTTCCTCTGCAAAGAAAGCAGAGGTTTGTTGAGGCATCAATAATTCAGTCATAAAAGTCAATTCCCTCAAAGTGCTTTTCAGGCATGAATTCTTCATAATCTGCCTGTGGGGGCAATGGGTGCTGGGATTTCTTCCACCTGATGGTCCCCTTGAAGACAGGGACACACTGTGGTAGAAAAGCTGAATGATCTGGCTAAAGATTTCAGGAAAGAAATCTGACAAAGAGCCCAGCATAGCTCTCAGGAGCTCTGGGTTGGCAGGTGTCTCCATGGACCACACATATCCATCAGTTTGATGAAGTTCACTGTCTACAGCAACACCTCCTCATAGAAATAGGTGAATAATCAAGCATCTATTCATAAATGTGTACTTCTTAAAGTAAACTAAAGTAAGTTCCCAGCCCTAAAACCTATAGTAAGAAGTTCAGAGCTCAGAAAAACCCAAAGGCAAGGGAAGGGAACACCAGATGCTTTCTCTTCAAACCTCTCGAGATCCATCAGCTTGGACCTCCAAGGAAGGTGCAGCTATTCAGCCTTCAGCCAGATTTAGCCAAGAAACCATGAGGTCAGAGGGAGGTTTTTCCTCTGTCCTAGCCCTCCATCACAAGCAGTGACAAGAGCTGTTGGCCTCTGGAGGCTGTGACGCCTGGACTGGCTCTAAGGAGGGGAAAGAAGAGAACCAATAACTCACAGACTCACACCTAGTGGGATGCAGGTGAGCACCAGCAGCTTGAAAGTCACACTGAAGACACGCTGCCCACTTGTTGCATGTTTGCAAGTCATGCCTACAATGTAGAGCAGCACTGAACTGCTTTGCTCACATAAAAGTCTGGAGTTAAAACTGTTACGTGGCCAGGAGGATCAGACACATCCTGAGTCAGACCCAGAGAAAACCAAGATAACAAACGAGGAATGCAACTTACCCTTCAGGCTCTTGTTTTGATTTGAAAATGCAAAAGAAGCAGAAGTTTCCTACAAGTCTTGCCTCTGGAACATTTTTTAAATTCTGGGGATTTCCTGTGTTGCATTTTAAGAACCATTCTCTGGAACCCCCGGCAGTCGGCTGGCTGGCAGTACTGCCTCTCTCTGGTTGAAGCAGAGACTTTTGAAAGAGAAGAGGTTGTTAAACCTATCCTGATGTGCAAAAAGTTCTTTTCTGAGTAAGGCAATGATGCCTCTGTGAATTACTGCCTCCAGCCTTCAAAAAGATCCAGTGTTGAAGAAAACTGATTCACTTTTAGCACAAAGAAACTTAAAATCCAAAGCAACTTGCTGAGTGGTTTCACCAAATTCTCCCAGCTCTTTCTCACTGTGGCAGACTCAGCATTAAAATTCCCAAAGGCAACAGAATCGACCTGATTCCTGCCACTCTGGCATTACTCTTGTTCTTCCTGCAATGCTGTTTTTGATGCTGGGGATCAAAAACCAGCCTCAGGGACATGTTTAGCAGAGATGAAGCATTGCTAATCTACACTGGGACTTTAATCTGGGCTAGCATCTGCACTGGTCCAGTTTGGATTGGAGCCTGTTCCTACACAGCACTCAGCAGAGGCAGGAAAGGTTGCACTTGTTTGGTGGAGAGAAGGGGATTCCTCTCTGTGCTTAACCAGATGAAGCATCAAAACCCAGCTCAGGAGCTTCAATGCTTTAATACTGGGACTTAGCTCTTTCAAAACAAAACAGTGCCTTGTCAGCAGGCAGGAAGCAGTGCTTGAAAAGGGAGTTTGAACAAACACTGTGCTCACATCTTTCCCTCTTACCAAAACTTTACTGCCTGCCAGCTTCCATCTCCTTCTGCCCTAGTCCTCCTCCAGATTCAGACCCCAGTCCTGAATTCTTTGTGAGAAACTTCAAAGAGGTTTAGTGAATTGTCCTGCTAATTATTTGTAGGCATATTATCTGCAATCTCTGCTATCCCCATCCACCTATTGTGTTCCCTGTGCAATAAAAGCCTATGCAGCCATAGGAGGCAAGCACAAGAAAACAAACAGATAACTGTTTAGCAGGACCTATCCGATTTGTCATACAGCAGTTTGTATACAGCAGTTTTCAGGAATGTGTGTGTAATTCTTTCTAAAAAAAATTTGATTCATTCTGAGTGTGGGCATAGGTGGCAAATCTGAGATTGCTGCAGGCATGGCAGCCTGGGGAGAGCTGCTGTGCATCTTCAGTTACAGCCTCAAGTGATCCTGAAAAAATTTTGGAACATATAAAGAGGGTATGACTATAAAAAAATAGGCTATGTATGAAATAATTATAAAGTATTTCTAACTTCCACCCTATTAATGTCTTGCAAAGATGAGGAAATTGCTTATTAATAATACATTCCACAGACCAGCTGCAAAAAAAAAAGGATTCTCTAAACAAGTATCTCTTGCTTATGAACAGTGGATCAGTTTCAAGTGATACAAACTAAACAGCACCTCTTCCTTTTGACAGAGAGGCAGTGGTGGTAAATGTGTCTTAAGAAGACACATTGAATAAAAGAAAAAAAGTTATGTACAGAGCTGAGCACTCTTTGGGTGCTCACTCCCAACATCTCCTCTTGGGCAATGGAGACAACACTGATAACCCTTCTGTCTAGATTTGTGACAGCACCTCATTGTCTTCTGCTATCCTGTAATTTAAATAAAATCTGCATATCTGTCAGCAATCAGCAGAACGGTAGCACTGGCAAACTATGGTGAGTTCTATAGCAGTCTCACTGCTCACATTAAGATTGCAATTTCACACTCCATTCTCCTGTTTCAGTTGATAACAATGAATTCTAAGGTCCTGTGTTTTCTGTTTTAAGAGCTAAGCTGTACTCTCAGAAGATCTCTGTTTAAAATGCACATCTACTGTGTGATATTCACAGCTCAGACAGGGGATGTGCCTCCCTAGCTCCACTTTGCACCTCTCCAAAAGATCTTATATGGAAAAAGGACCTGTATTTCCCTAAAGAGGGTAGATGTCCTTTACACAGCTGGGCCCTGGCAGGGGTGACATCAGCACAATTTACATCTGGTTGGAAGTGTTGGTGGAAGGAGGTGTGTGCATGACTGATCCATTGCCCAGCCTCTGTTCACTAAAGGGCAGCTCAGGCCACAGCCTTGGATGGAGGCTTCTCACCCTGCCCTGCACCTCCTCTGCCCTTAAACAGATCAGCAAAACTCTCTGTGTCACTATGCCATAAACCAGTTGGGGAAACTGAATTTTCCTTTCAAACCCAGTGAAAAGAAGCTGGGAGCTATAAACTGATATTGCCAATGGGACGGTCACACCACCAACTCAAGAGGTTGGTGATGTCTCCCAAGCTTTGTCTGACCAACTCCTCACCTGGACCTAGGTGAGACCTCCCAGAGGCACCATGGCATAGACATTCTGTCCACGGAAAGCACCTCAAAATGTAGAGGGTTGCAGAAACAGAAAGTGGGTTCAACTGAGGCTTTGTCTGCAACTTCCTTCAGAGAATGTTGAAGCTGAACACGAAACTGCTGGTAACAAAGAAAATGAAAGCAAAACCTACGAAAATCTCACTGGAGGAAATAAGTATTGTGTTTTTCATAAATAGTGGTACTTTTCCAAAATGAGTGTTACACAACAGGTAACACTAATGTCTTTGACAGGAGAGTTTCAACAGCCTGAAAGTATTCAATGCAAATATAAAGCAGGGGTGACTAGAAAGTCATTCACTGACACTTCTTTTTTTTTCTCTAACCTATCAACTTAAAAGAAAATAGAGCCTGGAGATAAGCCCGATCCAACCTCTGCACTGACAAAACCACACTGGAGTGGCAAAGTGTGAGCAAAGTGTGATGGAGTGTGGCAAAGGCTGATGCTGGATGGGCAGCTGAGCTCTTCTCATGGCCAGGGAAGGGTCCTCCTCACCCTGGCACTGGCTCCCATCTCTCCTTGCACTGCCCTGGGCTTTCACTGCTCTTTACCGAGCCAGTCCTTGCTAGCTCAGATGAGAACTATCTGACATTTTGCTGCATTAATGAGCTGTAGTGGCTCTGATGAGCACCAGAGCTGATCTGAGGTAAGCTGCAAGACCATGGAGCCTGGAACAAGAAGGGGAGAAGCCAGAAGCAGAGCCTTTTTCCTTTGAGAAGGGGTGAACACATCTAACACCTCACTGCATGTCTCATAATCATCATTCACCATTTCTGTTTTGTGTGGACAGATCAGTATCATATCCTATCCAATTATCACATCCTGCTTCTACCACTGACACCAACAGCAGCTGGTTGAGGGGGAGCAGTTATTTTTGTCATGCCATATCATCATCTCTGGGTGTTTTTATTTCACTAAATTGCATCTGCAACATTAAGTTCCATTTTTCTTAAATTAAGCCCTCGAGTCAATCTTTAGCATTTGGCCACTCTGCTTCAGTGCTGCTGTCTGACACTGAACTCTGTGCTGGGAATGGCTCTCTGCAGCCAGGTGAGCTCTTACAGAAAGACATTTCTTCTCCAGGTGATTAAGGACCTATTTGTGTCAAATATATTACTGGACTGGGGCCTTACAGAAAACAAGGAAATCAAGTTCACCTGCCTCCAAAAGTCATAGAAAGGGACATATTTTTTTTAGCCAAGGCAAGCCCCTTGGTAATCATTTTAACTGTCAGTCATGGAGGTAGTTTTATAATCCAGCTGTTCTGAAGAACTATTTTAGTGGCTGATTGCAGTTATCAGTTATTTTTCAAGTGCCTTTTGTTGATAATTTTTCCTAGTTATAAAGAAATTACTTTTGCATTTATTTTTTTTATTGTAAATAAAAAAAATTCTGTTGCAATGTTTCCAATTTTTTCTCATCCCAAACCCCACAAATCTTTAACCAGCTTAACCAGTATATGCCCACAAACCAAAATTATGAAGAAGACTGAAGATTTTACCCAGTCAGGTAATACTGGCATGCGACATAGACTTCAAGCTGTGCTTCACCATATCTATCTATGTATGTGTATATGTCTTTAATAAGGACACAAACATCCTCCTCCCCAGCCTTCTCCATGGCAATCTCATCCACTGATTCTGCCAACACAAGTTTCCAAAACTCATCAGCAAAATTTTTGAAATGGTTTTACTATTGCAAAATATTTCACAGGCAATTCTGGATTCCTTTGATATCTGGTGTTATGTTTGAACCTCAGGACATACCTTTGATTTTTCAGATTTTACAGTAAAGGAGGAAAGACTGGAACTAGAGCAATCTTTTCCTTTCCATATTACATCTACAAATCTTTATAAAGGAGGTGGGTCTTAAAAAAGGTCAACTATATCAAGATGATGTTATCATATGGATGCTTTCTTTGGCACAAAAACTGTTTTAAGTGTTTCCTCCCATTCTTTGCAGACCTTATGCAGTTTGTCATGCTTTTAGCTGTGCCCCTGCAGTGGTTTGGTGTCACTGCTGTGAAACAGCTCCCAGAACACCCAGAATCAACACAAACCTTTTAAAAAGTGGGGGGTTTAACCTCCTTCTGTGATATGTCTTTGCTTGGTGGCCTCCAGACCCTACCCACTTCAGGGCCCTTGTGCACACCCTACCTGCTACCTCTCACAGCCTCTCCCTCCCGTGGTCATCTCTCCTTTTCCCAAATCAGAAATGGTGCCTACACTAAGGAAAGAGCAGAATTTGAGGGGCTTGTATTTTCAGCTGTAGAAAGACCCAACAAACCTAAAAATTCACTAGGAAGGACCACCTGAAATGGCAGGGGTTCCTGAATTCTCTGGTCTGAGGAGGCAGCTGGAACAAGGAAGGATGAGGCTTTGATGGGCTCAAAGCACCTCTGTGCAATCTGAATCCTTCTAAGTGCTGACATCTTACATTTTGTTTCAGATGGCCTTTATTTGCATTCCCTGAATTGCCTTTCTAGTTAATAAATCACATAACAACTCTGTGTAACAAGAACAGTAGTTAATCTGCTGATACTGTTGTGGTGTTCAGACAAATAAGAGTAATGACCAAAAAAAGCTGAAAGCACAGGTTGGGAATGTTTTGCTTGCTAAGATATGAAAACGTCTGCAGGGTTTGTTTGGTGGAGTACTCCTGTATTAATTCACATCTCAGGGTTAGCTAAAAGTTAATGGGAAAACACAAGTTCTGTAGGTTGCTCAGAACGAGCAATTTGGTTGTGTGCAGCAATAAGTAGCTCTAAACTACTGTGGGGTTTTTTTTAAAAAATGCTATGTTTTCCACTTTAAGATTTTTTGCATTATCTATTTATTGTCAGAAATCTTTTCCAGCTTCCTTCCCAAGTAAATAAGGAAATCCTGCTTTGAAGAAGTCAGGGAAGTGTTTGTTATGAGTTTTATTCCCAGACACTCAAGTACTTGTTTTGCAAATCGATGTCAGCTTAAGTTTAACTTGAAAATTTGAGTGAGGAAAAGCAAAAACCTTAGCCCCAAGAGTAAACATACTGCAGCTTGATGAAGCACACTGCAGTTTGCTTTTAGTTAAATATTGTAACAGTTATAAATATTTTTTTCAGTTAAATATTACACAACTTTGGAGTAGGAATGATGAAACTAAAACACATTAACCCAAGAGACTGCTTCACTTTCTATTCTTCCTTGGGCCCTTTCTGTTTACCGAGTTTCAGTGTTGTACGGGCCCAAGAAAACATCTTGCACCTGGCAAAATTTGCCCTCTATAATCAATGCCAGATCTATTCAGACTGTTCTTGTGGTAATCTGCCCACAGAGCTGTTTTAATGTTCTCTTTGGCAGCAGGTATGGGGAATTTCTGCTCCCTGCTCTATAATGATCCATTTTGCAGGACATAATGCAAACAAATGCCTTTGTAGTTAGTTGTCACTGAAAATAAAATCTGGCCACCAAAGACCCAGATATACAAAATCCACAATATACAATATACAGAATATAATGTTTGCATGACATTCATGCAATACCTTCTATAACATAAAGCACATGTATTTTTGATCATCACCATGATATGACTCACACATTCACCAAGGCCAAGGTTTCCTTTCAGCTTTGCTTCAACTAACTGATAACCCAGCAATCTGCATAAGTAATTCAAGTTCTTCCAGTCCTGCACGGGTTTTACTGTCACGTGTTTCTTGCTTACTAACCTCTGGACAGTGTGGCTAACCCTGACTAACCTGGCTACTCCCAGAGCTCTCTCAGACCCCCCCCTGAATTCACAGCTGTTAATCTGAAAAGAAACACATTCAAGATGGTGCAGGTACCACCCAACTGAAGGATTTAAGAGTGTTTCCTGAGTGACAGTCGTTACATTCCACTCCCAGAAACATAGCCATATAGGCCTTACAGTGGATACATATGTTATTCTAAAGATAAAGTCATTTCAATTACTCCAAAATGAAGTCTTTAAGAACTTTTCTTTAACCGAAACCTTTCACTCTAAGACAAATAGAACTGTTGAAGTGTGAGACTTTCCCATGAAACAGAAATTCTGAGTTGCAGCACTGCAAATAATGATCAAAACAATGACATAGAAACCATTTACATCAAGAAAAAAAACACCATGGAGTCTTGGACCAAGGCACCTTAGTGAAACTAATTGTATTCATTTGGTGGGTAACATCCAGGTGCTTTGCTGGGACGTGCCTGGTGACAATCCCAGGTTTGAAAGCTAAAAATACTAGTGTTAGGACAAGGGGGAATAGCTTCAAACTGAAAGAGGGTAGGTTTAGATTAGAGGTTAGGAAGAAATTCTTCCCTGTGAGGGTGGTGAGGCACTGGCACAGGTTGCCCAGAGAAGCTGTGTGTGGATGCCCCATCCCTGGAAGACAGGTTGGGAGGGGCTCTGAGCAACCTGGTCTAGTGGAAGGTGTCCCTGCCCATGGCAAGGCTGTTGGAATGAGATGGTCTTGAAGGTCAATGCAAACCTTTCTATGATACTAATTCTCTTAAAGAGAAACTTCATAACAAGCACTCATGAAGGACAGGACACTTTTGGAAGTGTCCCTATATAATTGACAAAAGTAATAAAAAAGCTTAAAATACATGCACCACATTAACAGGCAAATTGTTAAGCACTTTTTTAAGTAAAAATGAGAGATCCAAAGTTAGATCCGGAGTGCTATTGCTGCAGCATTATTGGACATGAGTGTGGCATGCACAGGCACATATATTCCCAGCTCTATTTATCAAATCCAGTGCTTGGGGCATTAGGTCTGAATAAATTATTTCATAGGTGTGTTTTGGGCCAGACAGACTGTTGCTGTTGTTTATGTAACACCATAGGCCAAAAGGGTATTGCACTGACAAATTGATCCTAATCCTGATCCCATGACAGTATAAATCACAACAAACTCATGGATATGAGATGGTTGCAACTGACAGCAAAACATAACGTCACAATCTGGCCCATGGACCACGAAGGAATGAACAATCCCTAGTAGCCAAGATGTGATCTGTCCAGCACATGTGCAGGGATAAGGACCACAGTGCAAAGTTAACTCTATGCTGGTTGGAAGCTTCTTGTGCCTTGGGAGGCTTGGTAGGATGAGACTGTTCATGACCCATCTTCTGAAGCAGAGAAAGGCAGTGTCCCACACATTTACTGGGAGGCTGCAGAGGTGGGCAGGGACTTCCCTTTCCCTTCAGGAAAGGGAGAGGACACAGCAATCCCTTACTGTGCTCTCCCAGTCAATTAATTAGCTGGAGTAGCAAAGACCAAACCAAAAGCATTCAAGTGTCTTCTGACAGGAATGTGATACCTAAGACAGGTGTTAGATTGTGAAGGAAGGTTTAAGTGATCATAGCATCTTTAGTGACAAAAAGCTCAGTCAGAGCCATGCTCTGAGGGGGTGGAAAACTACACCTGGAAAGCACAGCCACAGGGCTGCTCTCCTCTCTGGAACAGCTACATGCCCTCTGCCCAACTACACCTCTGCAATTACATGCCATGATACCTGTGATGAAAAACATGACCTTTGCCACTCAGCGGAGAAATCTATCTTGAGAACTGCTGCTTACCAGAAAGTCAGCTCACCTTTCTCTGACATGGAAAACAAGCCCAGCCCTGCAGTGCCAGTGCTGGCAGGGAGTGATGGCAGTGGTAACAACAGCCACGTGAGTTAACAGGAGAAGGACATACAAAAACACGTGTCAACCCCTGTCCTCCTCTGAAATCATTTTTATCCCCCACATCACTGCAATAGGTAAGGAATTAGAACTAAAAACCTTAACAAGACACTCTTTCCTTCATTCTTACACATTTTCAGAGCCATTACAGATTCCTAACTAGTCACAGTCACGTTGCTGGGGGACAAGTGTGGCAGGTCCCCTGCCAGGCATTTCCTTGTCATGCCAAGTGACACATCCTAAATCCACAGGACAGATTAAGGTTTATCTCTAATTAAATGGTTCACTGAGTAAGCTATAATTGGATGAAGGAGACAGTACGAATCAGAGGTTTTGGTGGGGAGCTGCCTTGGTCTAGCACTACACAAACATCCAGGACTTGGTTCTGTTTAAACACGCACTAACACCATTCCTTCCCACTGGTGTCATAATCCCAGCTTTACTGCAGTAAAATTTCATCACAGCACTAATTTTAAACTCTTGAAACGTTAAGACATATTATTTTCAGTATAAGTTTATACTTGTTAGAGACAAAAATTGATTGTGGAAAAGTGAGCATTGAAAGTAGCAGAGAGTTTCAAGTGCATTCGATGGGGAAAATGTTTGGGTATTCACTCCCAGAGTCTGTGTCAGTGTGAAAACCCATAAACATTTTATCATTGGGCAATGAAATTTTCAGATCCTAAAACTTCAGAAAGATAGTGAAGCGATACTTTTTGAAGAGATGAATTTAAGTGTGTTTTTCCCACTGTTCTTTTCAAATCACGCTGGCACTAACTAACCAAGTATTAAATCAGAGCCATGAGAAACATCCGTGGAGGATTTAAAATGATGGGTTTGGGGGCACACAGACCATGCCTGGTAGGGAACTCCAAGCAGAGTACATGGCTCTTGAAAAAACCATTCATGAATTGGTACATTTACCAAAAAAATAGTTCTGTTACAAATTGTAGGGTGGGGGCAAATCCACTAAAAGGTTGGAAAAACACAGAATAAAGACCAACCCCTAACTGTGAGTAACAAGAGTGTTCTGTAGTGCCCTGGCTCCCTTTCACTTTTGTTTCTATTCTCCTTCAAATGAGGTAGGACTTCCCCAAACATCTAGAAGGAATATCTGCACAAACTGGCTTCAGCAGCGGGAGTGATCAGTCAAGTTAGTTTGCTGCCTTTTAATTAACTCTTTGCATGGCTCCATCAGATGAAATTTCTTTCTTAAAAATTTATGAACCATGATAAACAAAGTAAGAGGCAGGGTGTTGGGGTTTTTTTGTGGTTTTGTTTGGTTGGTTGGTTTGTTTGTTTGGTTTTGTTTGTTTTTGTTTTGTGGGGTTTTTGCTTTTTGGGTTTTTTGGTAAGGTTCTGTTTGTGCATGTGCTAAAAATCTGTAAGAGATGCCTGTTCTGGAGCTGATGCAGAGACCTACTTTGCATTAAGTAAAAGTGAACAGAGTCCCACGAGCCCTGCTCAGAAAGGGGCCGTGATGCTGTGAAGCAGAAGGAGCCCAAAATGTCACGCTGACTTTGCTGAGAAGTCATAGGAGAGGATCATGAGCTCACTTTTAAGAAAACATTAATCTTCTCTGTCTGACATATGCATTGGAATCACACAGATCTGAACTGTTTTGGCACAGAGATCGACTGCCTCAAAGAGCCAGACAAATAAACTGCCTGCTGCCACGTTGAACAGGGATTCAGGGATTATTTTTTTACACTATGATGGAAGAAAAAACTATTAATTTTCCTGTAAATGGCTGACTAGAATGCAGTTACGCCTTCTAAAGATGATCTCAATAGTCAGGAGAGATGAAGAGATCTTGATTTTAATTTTTCCCTGTAATTATACTGACAACTCCCACCTGCATCCTGGCACTTGGGTTTGGATGTTGAGCAGGAGTTAAGATTTCATCCTGTCCTGCAGCAACATCCTGAAAGTGAACTAACTCACACCTCTGCACTTGGATCCAAGTTTTCCATGGCTGCACTGTCAGCAGACCATACTGGTGCTACCTGTGCTGATTTAAAAGCATCAGCAGATAATTACAGAGTTGCTTATAATCCAGTCTGTGTGAGGTGAAAGTGTCAAAACCTCATTGAAAGTCAGAGGACACACTCTAAAGCATGGACCTGCCTTTGCAAAACTGCTATCTGGGTATAACAGTTTGGAGAAAAGCTTGCAAGAAGAAGTCTTAGAGGTTTGAAAAACCAACCAAACCCCAAAGTGCCTTCAGATAAAGAAAGCCCAAAATGTACCTGGCATCCATGTACCGTGACATCAGGCATGTCATGACTGGGGAGCAGAAGCGACAGGCTGGAGCTCATGGCACAGGTACAGGTTATTGGCTCACAGGTACAGGTTATCAGCTCCCAGGCACCTTTCTGTGATGTACCAGCTCTACGGGAGAAGCTGCAGAGGATATGACATGGATAAGGACAGCACACAAAGGACAAGGACCTGTTGGAGCAAGTCCAGAAGATGCTCAAAGGGCTGGAGCACCTCTTCTATGGAGAAAAGCTGAGAGAAGTGGAGTTGTTCTCTGGGAGAGACCTGAATGTAGCCTTTCAGAACTTGAGGGGGGGTTATAACAAATACGGGGACAGACTTTTTAGCAGGGCCTGTTGCCATAGGGCAAGGGATAATGATTTTAAACTGAAGAATTACAGTTAGATATAAGAAAGAAGTTAATTACAATGAGGAGAAGTTTTTTACAATTAGGGTGATGCAGCCCTGGAACAGGTTGCCCAGCGAAGCTGTGGCTGCCCCATCTCTGGAAGTGTTCAAGGCCAGGTTGGATGGGGCTTGGAGCAACCTGGGATAGCAGAAGGGGTCCCTGCCCATGGCACGGAGGGTTGGAACGAGATGACCTTTAAGGTCCCTTCCAACCCAAACCAATCTGTGATTCTATGATCCCATAACACAGCTTGGAGTGGGGAAACTCTGGGCCTCTCTGTGCTCTTAACCAAGAGCCTTAACGTCTCAAAAAAAATCCGGTTTCCATCATTCCCTGATGGTGAGCGCTCAGAAATGCTCTGCAGCGTGACGGCTCTGTAATGACGTCTTAGCAACGACCCCGCACTTCGGTGCGATGGAGAAGCGCCCGCACCCGCCCGTCCCGGCGGGGCGGAGGGAAGCCGGGGATGGGAGGGAGGGTCCCGCCCGCCCCGCTCCGCCCCGTCCATCCCCCGGCGGGGCGGGAAGAGCACCGGGCACGGCCGGGGGCTGCACTGCATCCCGGGACAGCGGCGTGAGCCCCGAGCCCCCATCCCGGCCCGGTCCCGCTCCCCCATCCTGAGCGAGCCCCGCGATGCTGGCGCCGGGCGGGCCCAGCCCCGCGCAGACCTGCGGGGCCGTGGTGGTGGCCGCCGTGCTCCTGCAGTCCGTCTGCGTGGCCGTCACCTTCCTCTACTTCACCAGCGAGCTCAAACAGGTCGGTGCGGGGGGACGGCGGCGGGGGGGACCCCGCGCTCCCCCTTCTGTCCCCGCAGGACGGACCGACCCCCGGGGGGCCGCGGGCTCGTGTGGGCGGTGGGCGATGCGAGCGGCATCCGCGGCCGGGGGCTCAGCCCCCCGTGGCCTGAGCCCCCCCTGGGCCGGGGTTTATCGCCCACCCCGCTCCCCGCAGATAAAGAGCTCCGCTCCCCGCGCCCGTTCCTTTGTCTGGGCCCGCCGTGGGTGTGCGCGGGGAAGGGAGTTCAAAGCAACAACGGCTGCAAAGTTTTCTTGCCTTAAAAAAAAAAACAACGAACAACAAAGTTATGCATTTTTTCAGCGAAGAGGCAAATGTGTTTTTCATTAGCGCGCAAATTCGCCGTCTCATCGCTTTGCGCTGCCCGCCGGCGCTGCAGGAGTGCCGGGAGCGCTGGGAGGGCTGGACAGTCGGACAGACACGGGGGGAAAGGACTGAGGAAAGCTGAGGTGCCTTTTAGACGTATCCTGTAGGACAATACATAGTTCTAAGGCAGTGACTAATGCCAAAGGAACTGCAGCAGACAGCAAACACCGCTGAATTCCCCAGAATAACTTGTAAAATAGCAATTGTATAGTCTAGATGTTTTGGTCTCCTTGCAGCCACCCTTCAGGCCTGCTAGCTGCTGCTTAACTCTTTCCTCTCCCTGCTGCTTAGCTCTTTCTTCTCCTGGCTGCTTAACTCTTCTTGCCATGTACACTCCAAGAAAGTTATATTTAGTTGACAGTTTCAGGAGCCTTTATATGTGTGGCCCTTCTTTCCATGGACCCACTAGTACTCGGGATTTCCATGAGTGTCTTACCCAAAATTTACTGCCCTGCTGTAAGTTCTATCAGTATGTTGCTCTTCCTGGCACAAAAGTAAAAATAACTGCAGGTAAGTGTTCTGTACATATACAACTTCAGAAGGTATTGCAGAAATGTAAGTTACTGCATTCAGTAATGCATAGTTACGTGATTATTAATAACGTATGGTATGCATGCATTTGTTCCACATCAGATTTAATAGGCAGAGTCTTCTGAAATGTCAGTGTTCTCTGTGAGGCAAAGGGTTTGCAGTATTGTTCATATGAGTCAGTGTTCGTACTTTGGAAATGTATAAAACAGATTTCATTGTTGTGGCTGTCCCATATTTGGTCAAATGGGGGAGTCACAGAAATGTGTTGACTTTATGAAATCAGGCTACATAATGCTGCTAACAAAGAAACATATAAAGGTATCCTCATTCCTTCATGCATACAGTTCAGAGTCCTTTGCTCACAAGCTTGCCAATCTAAGTAATTAGTAACCACACTTATCTTTCCCTTCCTTTTATTCAAACATGTACACCTGAGACACAACCACATCTTGTGGTACTTGCCCGAAATACAACTTAGTGCTTCTGAAGAATAACAAGCCTGCATTTGGGGTGAAGGGCTAAATCTGTCCACACTAAAGTTCTGCTGGACTAAAAGCTAAGGTTGCTGGCTCTGGAGGGGGTACCTTAAGCACACATTCCTGCATGTGCCATTTGGTGTACAATAAACAAGGAAAAAGCTTATCTGTAAGCACAGTCTGCTACCCCACATCCACATGGTGCATGTGGAATAAATCTCAAAAGATAAACTGTGATTTTGGTCTGCCCATTTTTCTTCCCTTTGCTGTTCACAATACCTGCATTGCTACACTTTCACCAAATTAATGTGGCTGCACAGACTGCAGACATTTCTAGCTTTGCAAAAAGCATGCTGAATAACTAGGAGGGTTTTTCCTCTACAGCTGTAGTGACCTGACTAGGACTAGGAGTATGACCATTTGTTTAACAGTTTTGCTTTAGGAGGAAGTGCTGAGACAATAAAGTTCACTATGCTTCAGGATATAGGGCTGCAAGGACAATATCGTCAGGCTTCCTTCTGTTTTGAAAACAGTCTACTAACCACTCCTAGCATAGGAGAGGCTTTACAAGATTCCTGCAGGACTTTTCTCACAGGCTTCAGTACTAAGGTTAAATCTCATTTGAGTAAGTCTTACAACAGAAATAATAATGTGCTGCTGCAAGGTTGCATTCCAAACTGCATGCAAAATACTGTTTCAGTGCCAGGATAGTGAAGTTGTTTTGGGGAAAAGTGAGCAGGTAAGGAAGAGGCAGAAGCACAGGACTGTTTGCTTCCAGATGGGAGGGCAAATCTGAGAGCTGGGCTGTAACAGATCTGCCAGGAGAATAAACAGTGACTTCAGAACTGCTTACGTTTTGCTTTTTTTTAAAAAACTCATCAAACTACTCTGTTATAGAAGCTTGTATAGGTAAATCTGTCAGAGCCCTTAGTTTTAAGTGCAGCTTTACCTTAATGAGCACATAAAATTAATGTTTTTGAGATCTTGAAACCTGATTTAAGAATGTCCATACTCCTTGGCAAAGACACAGAAACCTTCACAAACACTCATAGTGGTGGCCCCTTTTCCTTCTGCTGCCTACAAAATACAAGTACAGGCTGAAGCTCAGTGGAGTCTGCTGCTGCAAACTGAAAATGGGACTTTAAGGAGGTGAATTCTTCTCTTCCTCCTCCTGGAGTGGGAAAATCTCTTCCTAAATGCCTCCTTTTCTAACAGAAAGGAAAAGCATGGAGTATGAAGGAGGAGGTGACTCAGATCTGTTTGTTTCTTTCAATACCCCTGTCTCAAGGACAACTGAAACTTGTAGAATAAATGTATCTGTTTAGCAAACCAAACAAGGCTTGGTTCTTTAACACAACAAAAGTGAAATTTAAATGCTACCAGCAGACCAGAATTCCAGCTGAACGCTCTGCATGTTTGTTGCTGTTTCTCCCAAAGTCCCTGTAGTGCTTTGCTGGCTCAACAAGCCTGACCAGTCTGCTCCTGATGCAGCAGGAGCCCCGTTCCAGGGAAACAGGGGCTGGATGCTGGAGCCAGCACAGGTTCTGTGTTCCCACATTAACCAACAGCGCCAGCTGGAGTCCTGTGTGTCGCATCCGCAGGGAGCTTGGGAAGAGCTTTCCACTAGGATATCAGCTCTCCCAGTCAGATCCCCTTGGAGCCAAGCAGAGTTTTGCCAATCTGTTAAAAACTCATTTCTCTTTATCAGAAAATAAATGTGTTTTCTCTATGACTAGACAATATAAACATGGGTCCATGTCATGAGCGTCCAGCATTATAATTATATTTGGGCTCAAATGTCATTTTAGTTGTCTGGACTTTGTCCTGGACTATTAGAACAAGTGCAGTTATGGAGAGACCCCAGACTGGATATGGGGAGGATTTGGTATGGATATATAATAGCAAAGGTCTGGATTATAAATGGCACTGGCTGAAAAGACAGCATTGAAAATACCTTTAAGGTCTAGTATTTGATTTCATCCTCAATAATTTGTGGGAAAAAAATCCTTTGTGCAAAAAAAAATGTTTTTAATACAGAACTAGAGCAACTAAAGAGTTTACAACATTAGGGATTTGGGTATTGAATTTTCACAAAGCCTATTTAGTTGAGTACTGGATATCAAATTTATGCCCATGGAGATAACACAAGTATATTTTTGCATATTAGTTATGCCATCATAATTAAAAATGTCAAATCAGGATGAATTGCTTATGTTGTTTATATAGTTCTACTTGCACCATACTTGGAAATGCTTTAAAGAAAGGGAAGTGTGTTCCTAAGCATAGTGAATATAGTGACATACCACAGCTGAACATCTGCAGACACATCATGGGTGAAAAATCCTGGCTTTCCCTTCTGCTGCAGCTCCAGGACACGTACTCCAAGAGCGGCATCGCTTGTCTCACTGGGGAGGAAATCGGAAATTCCATCCAAAACTTGGATGAAATCGAAAGCGAAGACAGAGAAGCTGATCCCTGCTGGCAAGTAAAGTGGCACCTGGGAAAGTTAATTAAAAAGGTATTTGGGAACACTGTGCTTGATGATATTACAGTTGAAAGAATCCTATTAGCAGAATAAAGGATGCTCTCAGATTGTTTTATTGCAAAGCGATAGTCAGACAACAGTTTCAGCTGCAAAGCACTTGCACAGAAGACAAAAAAAACCCCATAACAGTGGTTTCACTACATTCAGTAAATAATAAAGACAGTCAGCTTTTACTAAGCAGATTTCAGTGATAGATGGGCTTGTCTGAAATACATTAGGGTGGAAGTGTTTGACTAGAGCTTGCTTTCAACCTGACCATACAGATCATGGTGCTAGCAGAGCTGTCACTGCCCTTTCCGAAACAAAGGGAGATTGAGATGAGAAAATGAGATTAAATGTAACACAGGG
Source organism: Corapipo altera (assembly GCF_003945725.1). Classification (NCBI taxonomy): domain Eukaryota; kingdom Metazoa; phylum Chordata; class Aves; order Passeriformes; family Pipridae; genus Corapipo; species Corapipo altera. The sequence continues at coordinate 7,240,295 of NW_020884895.1, forward strand.
GGAGGTACAAAGGTGCCTGAGGAATGGTCTAGTCATGAGCTGTGTAATGTAGTGGGAAAGAGCAAGTGAGCACAACAGCATCAGGCACAGCACCTTCCCAGCACAGCATTCAGAGAGCATCTCCTGCGTGACTTGAGCACAACACGTAGAATTTTTGGCTACAGAGAAGAAAATCATTCTGGCTGTAAAAATCAGAAAGGCTAAAATCTTCTGGAATGGTTTTCAAAATCCCATCTCCAGCACATAAAGCTCATCCATAAAATTTCACTTCTGGCTGAAACTTACCTGGCAAATCTTGCAGCCCAAATCAGATCCTCTATTTGTGTTCAGAGCTCTTGGCTCCTTTGGTGGAAGTTCTGCCAGTGAAGTCCCTAAACTTCTTCATAGAGAAAATATTTTATTTGGTGGACATTTACACATCTATTATACCTGCTAGCTCCCTGATTGCTTAAAAAAAAAAATTGCCTGGGTGCCAGAGATAATAAATGACTACAATTATTATTACGATAATAGTAATAATAATAGGATAGTTAGATAAACTACCTAAATCAGGTAGGGCAGAACCCATCAGTAAGTGGCAATACAGGGCCTGTGTTAGTCACCCAGGTAAATCATTTGCTGCAGCTCCACCACTATTTGTAACCAAACTGGTTTGTTTCAGCAGTCAGCAAACAGTTATAAAGGAGGGGAACACACAAAGTAAGATATGCTGCCTAACAGCTTAGATAGATGGGTACAGCTTTAAAAATGAATTTAATTTCTCAGAGCTAAGACCCCACAAAAGTGCACGCTGCCAAGTGTTCTGCAAATGGAAGTTAATGCTCGTACAGTATTTCTTATTTGAGAGAAGTATGAGGTCAAATTTTCCAATAGACTTATGCCTGAGCTCTCTTGTAAATGTTTTCCCATTTATCTCATTATATAAAAGATTTAAGTGTAGAAATACTTTATTACAAGAAATAATTAAACTTTGCTTAGTTTGCTTGTTGATCAAATTGAGAATACACTTTATTCATGAGCTTATAAGAGGAGTGTCTTTATTCTGCACCTGTCACCCTCAGCTGATAAACTAATTTCTTTTTGTGTGTGTGTTTTGGCAGATTATGTCGAAAAGCTACGAGGAAAACATATCTGCAATCAACGGTATAATAATTTTATTATCTGTGGCAAAAAGAAGCTGCTAGTGGTACCTGATGTGTAGCAACTCAAAATATTTTTAAGTACAGAAACTGACTAAAATCTTGTACTGGCATCAAGTCACCAAAAAATGATTCCTTATTACTAGAAGGTAAATTTTCAGGAGCCAAAAATATGGTCAAGTGGTTAGAGCAAGGTAACCAAGGTGGAGACAAAGGACTCAGCTTCTAGGCCTCAGTCCCATGGAGTTGTGGGGACATTTAAATAGTCTTCCCAGTATCCCAGCTCCTGGAACAAGCAGCACAGAACTGCTGGATGCAGAGATCAGTTAAGGAATAGCTCTGCTGAAGCTCATACAGCTCTAAAGATGCTGGGCAAAAGCATTACAACATACAAGTGGAAGTTCAGAGTGAAAGGTAGGAATAATTAACCGTAAAATACAGTACTATGTGTTATTTTGTCTCGATAACTTGAAGGTGGGAGAAGGAGAAAAAGAAGAACAAAGAGACATATAAAGACATTTCAAGGAGAGCAAGTGCAAAAGAGGAATTTGAGCCTTATTAGGCAATATATAGCATTCAGTCTAGGATTTAGTTAGTTAAAAAAACGACGTACCTATACCTATTCCTTAAAATCAAGTCAGATGGGACAGATGTGCTTCTAATGTTCTTGCTTTTGATGTGGGGTTTCTTTTCTTGTCTTCCCTTAGCTGAAAGAACTCTGGCACTGTCACACACCGACAGGCAGCAGCCACGTGGGCCCATCCACGGGGCCGCGGCGCATCTGACGGGCAGCAACAACAGGAGGAGTTCCCTGTTCACACGCTGTAAGGAAAAACCTCTAAAACACCTTAAAGAGCACAGAAATTACTCTCCCATTGCTAGCCTCATGCTTACCTACACTTTTTAATGCTTGTATTAAGTGTAGGAAACAAATCATGAAAAAGTCATCTTGTCCCAGACATTGTTTTTTTCTGCTGATTCTCCACCAACAGGGAGAAAGCCCGTTTCCTCTTGGTGCCTCCCTAATTTTTCTTTTGGAACCTTCATTAGGGGAAAAAAATTAAGTGTCCTTCTTTCTAATATTAAGTTTTTCTCTTTCTTTCCACTTCTTTCTGTTAGTTGGAGTGTCAGCTGCTATGGTGACAGACCTATTAGAAATGTAACACAGACAGGAGAGATGACATTCAGGACATGTTAATGAAGGACTTGGTAGGGTTTCTGCAGCTTCAGAGGGGATCAGACACTAATGGCTGTTTTAACTTTGTTTCTAAGTAACAATATCATTTTTTCTCTTATTTGGGCACAAAAATTAAAAAAAAAAATATGAAAAGGCAGTTCATGTTAATTCTTACATAAATCTCAGAGCTCACTTGTGGACTGTCAGTTTTTTGTGAGAATGGATGTAATGAACCACTGTGAAGAGCAGGTTTCCTTACTTTGTTATTATCCTCAACCAGCAGACACCTGACTTCTCTATCTAGTTTTTAAGTTAACATTTCTCTCTTTTTTCTTTTTCCCCAAGTAGATTTCTTGCCCAGAAAAGGGTTCGGACATAAAATAAACTGGGAATCGTCAAGGAAGACCCACTCTTTCCTTTACAATGTGGAGCTGAGAAATGGCGAGTTAGTGATACCCCAGACGGGCTTTTATTACATCTACTCACAGATTTACTTTCGTTTCCGTGAAGATGAGAACGAGGATTCAGATTCGTTGGGACAAATCAGGAACCCCAAACAGCTTGTCCAATACATTTACAGACTGACGAATTACCCCGAGCCCATTTTGCTCATGAAAAGTGCAAGAACAAGCTGCTGGTCTAAAAAGGCGGAATATGGACTTTATTCCACCTACCAAGGTGGTGTGTTTGAGCTGAAAAGACAGGACAGGATTTTTGTCTCTGTCAGTAACAGTGACTTAGTTGACATGGAGAAAGAAGCAAGTTTTTTTGGAGCCTTCATGATCGCCTAAAAGACGAAAATCATGCTTCCAAAGGACCCAATTTCCCTATTCAGGACCAGCTTAAAATTCCTGTAAAATAGGGGATAATAAGCAAAAACTGTATTGATACCAGCAGTAGAAGACTCCCCTTTCTCAGCTCACTCATTGCGAGGTCCGAGCGTGCCGAGTTCTCCCCCACCAGCCGGGAAGAGCAGCAGCAGCTGGCTGTGGGTGGCACTGATTTGTGCAGGCACAGGCACCACTGCCCCACCAGGCTGGGGATGTGAGAGGGTTTCACACCCCACAGATGATACTTTTGGCCACAACCCCAGGCAGGTAAGCGCCCACCACCAGCAGAGACGCTCCACACCAGCTCAGCTGCGGCAGGTGGGGTGGCGGATGTTCCGGGTCTTGCCTTACTCAGGGCTGAGACTGGATATCAAATTTTACTTGTGGTCTCCATTGGGACCCTGTCTTGAATATCTCAGCTCCTGTAAGGAGCCTTTGTACAAACTGCTTCCCAAGTGCCCACAGAATTTCTCCGCAGGTTTTTGTTTGAACACAAGTTTTACAGAAGTTAAAAGACCATCAGAAAATCAAGCTGCACATCTTCATCTCATCTTACAAAACACTTGAGCTCCTAATTAATTTTAAGCACATGAACAGCCTGACTAAGGGTACCCACATGCTTGAAATTAAGTATTTGCTTAAGTGGTTTTTTTAGGATCGTTTCTTGAGTAAACACATTAGTCTTGTCTTATTTGTGATATTGTACATAAAAACAGCTGCTGAAATGGCACAGAAGAGCTTTTGAAATCAATCTGTGTTTTGATCAATGTATTATAACAGTGCCTATTTACTTAATTACTGTGCTGCAAACATTTCACCAGGCTTCCAGTAAGTTCAGTAATATAGTTGCTGTTACACTTGTTAACAGCAAGTACTTGATCCAGAAAAAAAAAGTGGTTTTTTGTAAATACTGAATTCTATGAGAAATTTGCCACACGTTAAGAATGACGTGGTTCTTCCATGTTTATTTGTACTAGCCTTATTTGGTAGGATGTAATGCAGAATAACACACCCCAATGACTAACATTTTTAGGAAAACAGGCACAACTATCCATACTTAAACAAATGCTGCTTTTTTAGGTAATGCTGTTATGCTTTGATTTGATTTTTTTTTTTTTTTGGAACGGGTGAAATTTTTTCATAGTTTTGTTAAATAATTTTTTTAAAAATGGCCACTATATTTTTTAACTCTTCAAAAAGAACTATTTTATATTAAGAAGCCTTTAAAGTTCAATTCTGTGGGCTGGATTCACAGCATAACTAGTGTAATCAGCATATCTGCAGCATTGTCAGTGGAGCGACAGCGATTTGCACCATGAACACATTTTGCCCAGATTTAGAGAAAAAAGGGGGGAAGAGAAGGTAAAAGTGGAAAAAAAATAAAATTGGAGGACAAGGAAGACAGTTCTGCAAATGCTACTTTACATCAACAGAGTGATGCCAGTAGACAGTCTGGTTGTCTGTTTTGAATGCACCAAGGTTGCCGTGGGAACCCTCACGTTCACCTGCACGTTCTGGTAATTAAAGCCCCGAGCAGCCCCTGCACATGGGCCTCAGGAGTAAAGATGCTCGTTCATCTTACTACTCAGTCAACAAGAGGAAATTAATAGGCACGAGGCCCTGCATTTATTTTGCCATTCAGGAAAGAAGGTATGTTGGTTGACTTTAATACCTGTGTTGGAGCAGCAAGAGAGAGAATTTCAGGAATACCCTCCTTTAGACAGGTTAGGGCAAAGAAACACACCGCTGTAAGCCTGAAATAAAGAGTTGTAACTTTTGCCTGCTGATTTAACAGTGTCTCACACACTGTTTTCAGTGGTAATCAAATATGTGAAATTCTTCACCATTTACTGAAACACTTTGGTTTGCCTCCTTCTGAAATCATCTGTTTCAACAGAGAACAGAGAATATTTTTTGCAGTTTTCTTTCTGATTTCAGTATTTAATTCAGGAATTTTCTGCTTGCCAGAAAAGGCTGGGAGAACAGAGCCATTCCCTGCGTAGCTGTATGTCTGCTGTCTTGGAGAAATGACTTTTGTAGGTTCTCCTTGCAAATGGACAGAGCCTTCCAATCTCAGCACCGGACTGGCCCACGTTGTCAGGTTTGAGGTGTTTTTTTTTTTAGAAATTTACTATATTAATAATTTTTTTTTTTTTTTTTAAGAAATGCTTTTTTAGGAACTTATTTGAATGAAAATTTATTTGCACTGTAAAAAAGTGCTGGTGGCAGCTTAGAGTCAGAAACCCTACCCATGGCTAAGAACCAATTTGTGTAATGTGGAGTCGTGGCTGCTAAAAGGGACTGGAAGGAATCCATGGAGGACTCCACAAATCTGCAGCTGATGCTAAGACAAACTATTACAAACAGATTTTCTTGGCCCATGTACTGTCCTTGACTCTCAGTTAACACTATCCCAGTTGTCACTGGGGGAATGCTCCCTGGCTTTACCTTCCTTTGTTACCTAAATGTACATATTTGTGGTCTCTGCATGCAGAGCACAGCGCAACAGGAAATACAGATAATCATTTCTGAATAATCCAAAAGCGTGCTTGACAGATATTATCTTGATGGGTCGTTATCAGGGAACATAAGATGGGACACGCTTGAAGAAGATGGGAAAAACATAGTAAGTTCTGTTTCTATCATATCCTGAGTCATACCTTTCATCTCATTTTATGTTGAATAGCAAATGTAGCAAATTTTTATTTGTGGATGTGGGTTCCATTAATGTGTGAATATTGTAAATTTTTCTATATGCTTTTTATATAAAATGTTTTTACTAAATAGTTATTTAGTCTTGTGGTGATTGTTGGTGTTTGTTATCCTGTGGCTTCCACGACAACCCTGTCGTAAATAATTTCCCTGACATTGATTGGTATCAGATATAGTCCATTAAATGCCACAAACAGTTCCAATGCAAAGGACAATATTGCAAACCATTGAGCAATGCCATGTTGTGTAATCCCATCTAACTGGCTTCCAGACCTCAGTTAGTGAACAACATCTGGAAGCAGTGTGCTGAAGAAATCCCTGAAAATGATCTTGTGACCAGAGCGTACAAAATTTTGAGCGCTTCCCTTTAGGTTCTTCTCATGTTTCTGGGCTTTAACAATTATTTAAGCACTGGGAATTCTTAGTAGGGAAATACCTCATCTTTACCCATACCAAACTACAGTAGAAGATATTTGTTCAGCCAGGAGAAGGAAAGGCTCAGGGAGACCTGAAAGCATATTCCAGGGCCTGTGGTGGGCTACAAGAAAGCTGAAGGGGGACTTTGGACAAAGGCTTGTAGTGATAGGACAGGGGGGAATGGCTTCACACTGGCAGAGGGCAGGGTTAGGTTAGAGATTATGAAGCAATTCTCCCCTGTGAGGGTGGTGAGGCCCTGGCACAGGTTGCCCAGAGAAGCTGTGGCTGCCCCATCCCTGGAAGTGTCCAAGGCCAGGTTGGACAGGGCTTGGAGCAACCTGGGATAGTGGAAAGTGTCCCTGCCTATGGCAGGGGAGTTGGAACCGCCACACCAAGGGACCCTGTTCTTTCTGCAGTTGGTGAATGAGTCTAATAAAGAGGGACAGGAATGCCCAAGGTGTGACGTGGTGACACAGTGAGCTGAAACGCGGCAAAAAGCTGAGACTAAAACAGCTGCCTCTGAATTAGTGACCTCAGAGCACAGCTTTGCGATGATAAACCAGCACTGTTTTGAAGTCTGCTTGCAGATATATACTGCCATATAAACAACTGTAAAGTAATTTGAACCCATTCTGGGTTTTACAGTATTAAGCTGGATTACCACTATTTCATCAGTGCTCCTCATGGATGATGGTTGCTAAACCGTAACCTTTGAAAGCATACACCAGGTGCTACCTTCTGTTCTAAACCACATTTATAATAGCAGGCAAAACACCCTTTGTCCCTGGATATAATAAAAAAACCTGCATTTGCTCTTCTCTGGAGTTGTTGAAGGTGCATCATTTTAAAATGAATCTGTACCTCGGAGTCTGTTTTCCAGTTTCTTATTCTCTCCACAATAAACACATAATCATTCTATATTCAAAGCTTTTGGACATTTCCATGACAACAAACAATGATATAAACAAGAATTAGAACTTTCATTGGATGGGGAGATAATGGAAAGAATGGAACATAAGAGAGAGACCTCAAAACTCCATAAATAGAAACTCCCTTCTACCTCATCTCCAGTACTCAATACAGCTTTGAAGCTACTGAAGAGAAACGCCAATATTTTAAGGTTCCATGAAAGGTAAATGTCCAGTATAATATGGTTTTTTAAATTATTTTTTTAATATCTGGCTTGTTCATGCATCCAACTAGTGGATAAAACTGAATAAAAAAGTACTTAACTTCTGCTTCTGTCTCTCCGTTTCTCTCATTCCAATAAGACCAGTGACTTCACTCTTATCTTGCTGGCTATGTAAAACTAATGTTCCTGCAGCTGAGGGCTAGCAGACAATTTTTGGGAGCCTAAAGCCATCTTCTCTCACAGCTCTTACCTCTTCTATCACCACTATCTGCACCACTGTCCTTTAGCATATGCAAAGCAGAGGCAGTAATCCATTATCATGCAAAGTTTGTGGGATGACTTCTTTATATATCATCAAAATTTGGCCTGCAATTGCCAAAGAAATCAGAAAGAATCAGAAAACTAAAGCTGCTTTTCTTCTCTCTCAGATGACATTTTTTTTCTGGTCCTGTCCACATGCAGGAAAAGCAACCAGAGAAGCCCTTGACTCATGATACCCTTAAAAGAAGGAAATCAATGTTGCTGGATTCAAAACACAACTGCCAGGTCTGATCCAAGTGGCTCATCTCTCAACACACCAGGAATTAAGTGTTAAATCATTGCATTACAAGCTCAAGTTGTCTGGAGTACACAAACCTGGTGCTACCTCACTTTTGAACTTGGTTTTGACACATACATCATAGTTCAAGTATCATTTTAATAAGGAATAAATGATTTTCCTAAAAAAAAAAAAAAAAAGGAAATTATCATTTTTGACAAGATACAGCTCAGCAAAAACTGGAAGCATTTCATGAGAACGAAGGATTGTCTCTATATAGAAAAGTCACATTTATAGCATCTCTGGCAAATATCAACATCCTGCAGCTGAGACCACTGGTCAGGGAAAAGAAATAAAAAAAAAGAGAGAAATAATTATTTATAATATTGCAAAGTATTTGACATCCTAACTACAGAGGCACTTACTATCTCCATAATATAATGCAATGTCATGTAAATTAGATTGGGGACACAATTCTAATATGAACTAACTGTATGTTGGTGGCATAAAGCCCATGATTTTTTTTCAGAAACATAACACAACTATATAGGCAGCTGGATAGATAAAGTGAGAAGTACATTAGGCTCTTTCTCCTTTTCAACTGCTATTAATCTGTAGCCATCCCTCATAAAATTTAGCAACTGTCGAGTAACTTGCTGCAAAACTGTCTCACAGTTTAAGAGCAGTAATGATGAATACTGATTCCAGTGAACTGCAAAAATATATCATCCAAATTAGGCTATGGACAAGGCACTAAGGCTAATGCTTGCACGATTACAGAGAGCAAAATGCAGAGAAAAGGCACATTCAGAGGCACAGGCAGAGTAACTCGGTGTTGTGTCACACCATGCTTGAGATCTGTCTACCCTTAAATAAAGCTCTGCAGCTAGGAATGCTAGAGGAGGTGTACACATGTGTGTGAGTGCACCTGGAAAAACGGCATAAACCTCTTTCTTGGCTGAATTGGATGGGGCTTGGAGCAACCTGGTCTAGTGGAAAGTGTCCCTGCCCATGGCAGGGGGTTGGAACCAGGTGAGATTTAAGGTCTCTTCCAACCCAACCCATTCTGTGATTCTGTGGTCAATCTAGATACCAACAGGGATTTAGAGCACTGGTTGCCACCTCAGAGATGGGGTTTGAGGGATGCAGTCCCTGTGGATAGACAGAAGTGAAAATTGATTGTGCCACAGTGCACACTCCCTGACAATTTGTGGGGACAGGTTGGAAAGGGGGAGAGATACACCCTATACAGATGTACAGGGGGTCACTTTACTGCCCCTGATCTCACCTTGTGATGCTTCCATTTTACTTCCTTTTGGGTACAACATTGTCCTTTGAGTCTGGAGCTGGGGAAACACACGGTTCTGATGTCTGCGTCTGCAAAGGGCAGCAGCCACACGCTGAATCGAAATTTAATTGCAGGTAAATCATATGGAAGCAAGTGACTACTGCAGCTTCACTGCACTGGAGCCTCGCCGGGCTCCTGCCAAGACTCAAGGGCAGAGCAAAGATACGGAGCGAGGAGGCAGCGATCGCACCCATCGCCGCGGTCCCGGTGGGATGTGCGGTGAGGGGATGCGCGGCTGAGGAAATGCGCGGCTGAGGAAATGCGCGGCGGGATGTGCGCGGGGACAGAGCCCTGAGAACGGCGGACAAGGGACGGTCCCGCCTCTCCGAGAGCACCGACAGGCGGGACCAGGCGGGACCCGCACCTGTCCGGGCGGGGCAGGCACCGGGGGCGGACCGGGAGCGCCGGACACGCCGGGGTGGGTGAGTCCTCCCGCGCCGGGGGCTCGGGAGGAAAGTTTAAATGCCGGTGCCGGCGCGGGTGGAGTGGCCGCCCGGGGGTCGCGGGGCCGCCCCACGTCTCGTGTGACGCGCGGCGAGCGCCCGCCCGCCCCGGGCCGGGGGGAGCGACAGTGCCCGGGAGAGGCGGAGCGGGGCCGCCCGTCCCTCCCCGCCCCCGGCCCCGCACCTGCTCGGGCGCCCAGCGGCGCGGGGACCGCGCGGGGCCGGGCTGCGCCGCACCGGGCGGGGATGCGCATCCCTCGGCGGCAGGATGCCGGAGGGGAGTGCGGGCGGCCGCGGCGCGGAGAACCGGACGGGCGCCGAGGCCCCACAGCACCTGTTCCCCGTGCCCGTGCTCACCGGCATCACCGTCGCCTGCGTCCTGCTCTTCGTCATCGGGATCGTCGGCAACCTCATGACCATGCTGGTGGTGTCGCGGTTCCGGGACATGAGGACCACCACCAACTTCTACCTGTCCAGCATGGCCTTCTCCGACCTGCTCATCTTCCTCTGCATGCCCCTGGACCTCTTCCGCCTCTGGCAGTACCGGCCCTGGAACTTCGGGGACCTCCTCTGCAAGCTCTTCCAGTTCATCAGCGAGAGCTGCACCTACTCCACCATCCTCAACATCACGGCGCTCAGCGTGGAGCGGTATGTCGCCATCTGCTTCCCCCTCCGAGCTAAAGTCATCATCACCAAGGGGAAGGTCAAGCTGGTCATCCTCTTCCTCTGGGCTGTCTCCTTCATTAGCGCCGGACCCATCTTCATCCTGGTGGGGGTCGAGCATGAGAATGGCACGAACCCCCTGAGCACCAACGAGTGTCGAGCCACCGAGTACGCCATCCGCTCGGGGCTCCTCACCATCATGGTCTGGATCTCCAGCATCTTCTTTTTCCTGCCCGTGTTCTGCCTGACCGTGCTGTACAGCCTCATCGGGAGGAAGCTCTGGAGGAGGAAGAGAAAGAACATCGGTCTAAACACCGTCATCAGGGACAAGAACAACAAGCAAACTGTGAAAATGTTAGGTACGAGTCTTCTTGCTCTGTTTTTCCAAAGGGTGTGTGTGCTGGTGTGTGTGTGAAAGAGAGAAAGACTGAGAGCTCTCTGGTAGTTTACTATAGTTGCTTCCAAAGGAAAGCATTTATGAAAAATGTTTCATGCAAAGGAATAGAACTCCAGGAATCCGTAGAGTAACTCTCCTCCTCCCTTAGATTTATTTCTAACTGATTTGAGCTGGAGACTCCCAAACAGTTAAACAAACATTAATAACAATCCCTGACAAGGACAAATACTACAGTTATAATTAGCTTGTGCCCTGGAGATTTTTGAGAATTTTTGCTCTTTGGTTGTGGATACCGATGTTATTTACAGAAGAACAGTTTATTTGATTTTTAAACAGAACTAAACCCTTCTGAAACCATGAAGTCGAGCTGCAGACTAAGTAGGCAGGGCATGATGTGCACTTGAAGATTTATATGAAAAGAGTATCAAGGTTTTAGCAAATTGGGATTATTTCCTACCATGGCTGTATAAGCTTAAGAAAATTAATCTGAATTTTTACATTAGCAAAACACCAGGATGTGCTGAACCCAGAGCCTTGTGTCTCCTTTGAGGTCTGTGGTGCTGTAAAATCTCACTGACTGTAAAAAAACAGTTGTAAAAAAAGGATCAAGACAACAGACACTGTTATGCCTAACTCTGTATATTGACATTGCTGAATGCTTTAAACAACAGTTCTGGCTGGCACATGGAAACACAAATTTTAACATACTAAGTCAGTGCATGTGGTGGGAGTTTGATGAACAAAACCAAAAAAGTTGTTCTGAAAACTGCAGAATCCTGCTGCTGCTGCTGCGTACTTTTATTCAAGCCAAAAGTCCTCTGCAGTGCAAGTCATCCCCTGGATTTCAGGGGGGATGAGATGCTCTGCAGGAAGAAGGTTTCATGGGCAGCAGCTCTGCTGTGCTGGTTTCAGTGGGGTTGAAGTGGTGGGCTAATGAGCCAGACAAGAAGTGGCAGTGAGTCCTAAGGACTTTAATTATCAAACGGGAGCCTAATTTATTACTATGCAATAGCAGGAAGAATAATAGAACCCACAGCATTCTTTGTGCCCTTTCAACTACATTTTATGATCAATAGAATTACTTCAGTCTGCTAAGCGTGACCTTGGAAGTAATTAATCATTTACACTCCTGAGGTTCAGGATTATGAATCTCCACTTACTATAAGTAAATTACACATACTACTACCGTGTTTATATTTCCATATACTTAACCATAAAGATATTGAAATAATTACAACTGTTTATTCCTACCCTGAAGTATTGCCACAAGCACTGCAATATTTCAATCACCTTTTTTTTTCCCTTTTACAAGGTCTGAGAACAGCAAGCAATGGCAAGACTGTCCTCTGACAGAGAGCCAATATTCCCTAAATGATAACAGTCTGATGCCTGCTGGAAAGATGGAAAGAAGTTAGTGAGGGCTCAGTAGCAGCAGATGCTCATTGCAGTCTAATCTCACTGGTGTTAATGTTCTGCTTAAAATTTAGAAGGCACTTTCTAAGCCTTTAGCAAGTCATGGAACATCAAGTAAATGGGATTAGCATAAACACTTTTAAACTGTAGAGAAAGGTTATGCTTGTGGGTCTGCAATTAAACACCTAAATGTATAGCCTAGCTTGCAAAGGAGCTATCATATCCCATTCCTATTGAAATCCATGGGATTCTTTCTGCATGAATGAAAATCAAACTGTGAAAGCCTGACTAGGCATATGGCAAGCCTACAACATGTGCTTAAAATTCTACTCGGAATAGACTGTGTTTAAAACACTCTTCGTAACAACCATCACGGTAACATTCATTACATGGATTGAAGTCCTCAAGTGAGCTAGGGAAACATGAGAACACAAGGCCAGGTTGGACAGGGCTTGGAGCAACCTGGTCTAGTGGAAGGTGTCCCTGCCCATGGCAAGGGGTTGGAATGAGATGATCTTTAAGGTCCCTTCCAACCCAAATCATTCTGTGAACTCTATGAACAGGCTAACTGTAAAAACTGCTTAAGAATGTCAAAAACCCTTGCCCGAGTTTTCTGGGTTTTATCTCTTTAGTATATTAATAGATACACTCAAAGAAATATGAAAAATAATAAAGGTCAAAGGCACACAGGAAATGAACAGAAAAAGTTTCCCTTTCTCTTGGATGAAAATTCAAATGGGCCGCTGTTCAGAGACAAACACATTCCTATCACTCTACAGACATGATATTTACATGTTAATGCAACCAGAGTGGTAGTGTTATATTACAGATACACTGTATAACTATAATTATGCAGTTATATACTATGTATTTAGTTTTACTCTTCTCAGGAGTAACTCATGTTCTAAAAAATGGACAAACTGGAGGGGTGCACCACTCTCTTGTCCTTACCTTAGCACATGTGCTCTACAAGTCCACATTCTGGTGGGTTATTTTATTTTGAGGCCTTTGCCTTAAACAATTTTGCTTTGCCTTAAAAAATTTTGCTTCCCAGTGATTACATTCTTCATTATAAACCATAGTGTTGAGTCTATCACATATCCTTTGCTTTTGTTAAACACTGTGGATGATAGACTGTTAAGCTTTTTGTTGTCACCAGTTAGATTCTTTAATTCTCTGTTGATGCAAACGTAAGTATTACAGGTCAGAAGTTTGCTACATCAGATGAGCTGGGCAATATTCAGACAGCCTGTTTAGATATGATCAATGTGTATTAAGTATTACTAATTTATACTCCCAGAGAATGTATTGAGAGACACACAACTAAAACCTTAGGGGATGTATTTTCACACTTTGTGACTAATTTGCTAAACGAATAGAACTGTAAAAGAGAATGTTAATGACCTGTTTATTAATACTCACACTTAACACGATTTCTTCTGCTGTTTTTATTTTAGTTGTGGTGGTATTTGCTTTCATACTCTGCTGGTTGCCTTTTCACGTAGGACGATATTTATTTTCCAAATCCTTTGAAGCTGGATCCTGGGAGATAGCAGTGATCAGCCAGTACTGCAACCTGGTGTCCTTTGTCCTCTTCTACCTTAGTGCAGCCATCAACCCCATCCTCTACAACATCATGTCCAAGAAGTACCGCGTGGCCGCCTGCCGCCTGTTCGGACTCAAACCCCTCCCAAGGAAAACACTCTCCAGCACAAAGCAGGAAAGTTCCCGTGTGTGGACAGAGTCGAGTGTCATCACATGACACACGGTTTCCAGGGCTGGTGCATCACTCACTGCATTTCCCAGAAAGCCATAACAGAAAGGAAAGAGGGCAAGAAACAGGAATCAGAATGTTAAAGCCGTACTTTTGTCATCGTCTGGTTCTGCTGAAAGATGTAATGCTGACAGTTAAAGGTTCCAGAAAACAACAAGCTAAACTTTGAGACTATAAAAGGAGACAAATGGTCACAGAATTTGGAAACACTCAAGTATAATTTGTCTGCTGCTTTTGCCCATATGAATTTTTAATGCTGACTTTAGCCCAGATCTAGGCTTGTGCCCTCCTGACCAAGCAAATGTGGCCCACCTGTATAACTTCAGTAGCAGCTAATTCGAGCTGAATGTTTCCAGAGTTAGCTTTAATTTTGCTAAGAATTTTGCTACCATATAACCAGGCCCGAGAGAGAGAAAACTGAATTGCCTTTTTGGAGTAGTAAACGTGAAATTTGATACACTTTTCATAATCTTGATTTTTAAATAAGCTCACGTTTTTCTCAGAAGGAGAAAATGATTTCTTAAAAACAAAAAAAAAAAGGAGAGGTAAAATGGGTAATTTTTACACATGCTAAAAATAAATGACCTTCATGTCACGTCCAAGTAGAAAGGAAACAAAAAATGCCTTCACAGAAGTGGCTTACAACATGACTGTACTGAAATATTTTTTTAAAATATATATCAGTGGGACAAGGACAGGGCTGACTTCAGGACTGCGGTGATGCTATAAAAATGTGGAATGCAATCTCCCACCAAAGTCTCTCTTTTTTTTTATACTAGCTAAATCATCTGTACTTGTTTTGCTCAGTGTGACTGTGAGTGACACGATGTGGTTGAACTTGGAAGCTTTTAGTTGTATTTATTTAGTATTTGTAACAAGTTTGTGGCTACCTGTCCCTAACTGTGCCCCTCCATACCCCAAGGTTTGCTGAGGACAGGTCTCCTGCTTGTAAACTCCCTCCACATTTCTGTTTGAAGTCTATCAGCCAGTTCCCAGTCCCACATCCCCCCGTAAAGCCCAGTGTGCAATTGTACTCGTTTGCTGCAGTATTGAATTGAGAACATTTTACATTTTTTAACCAACGTGACCTGAGAAAATAATAGAAAAATCTGCATTAAAAGACACAGGCAGACACATTCTCATACTTGATTCATAAAAATCTTAAATTAGATTTAAGTATGCCATTTCAAGGCAAACCAGAAAATGTTCCATCCGCTGTGCTAATAAATATGTCTTATATTGTCTCACCAACACGTGGATTTTGAGCTCCAGCTCATAGAGCTGGAGAGCATGCATGTGTGTTAGCAGCTTTCTGTTCACTTGGTTCTAGTATTCATTCTCCATAATGAATTTAAATTCTCCTTAATGAATTTGCTGTTAGCAGAAGCTTTCCTGCCTTCAAACCCTCATTCACACTGGGCCACTTTACACCTGTTACACCTCTAGCTGGCGGTGCTGCTCAGGTAAAATTCACAAGAGAATTTGGCCTCTTCTCTACATACCACGTCCTTCCTAGCACCTGGTGCTTTGCTGGGGTCAGGGGCTGGTTGCTGCTCCTTGGTGGGACCTGAGCCTGTGCCCTCCCCACTCCATGCTCGCAGGAGCACAGGTTTGATGTACACACACTATACATTAAGGTACTGCAGAGCTATGGGATCATCTCCCACTTCACCTCTAACCACATCCACCTCACTGCCCATTTTGTTCTCTCACTCGTGTACTGACAAGCAGATCTGATGGCAGATGTCATGCAACTCAGGGAAACAAGACACTGGGGAATCTCAAAAGGATTGTGAAGATGTGAGCTCACTAATGACCCGTCTGTGTAAACAAACCCATCACACGCACCCGGCATCACATCAGTGTTTCGAGTCTCAGCTGTGTCTGTGGTATTAAATGTGAACAGAAAAAGAAATAAAGTGATAAGACCCTTTATAACCCTACTGGCTCAGTGTTGGTGGAGGGTTTGGCATGATTCACACAGGCTGGAGGAGCTGGTCTCTGTTGGGTTGGCTCAGCACTGCCATGCCCTGTCCTTGCCCGTGGGAGCCCCATGTAGACACATTTAATTGCTGCACGTAAACTACATACACACTAATTACTTCAATTAGCCTGAACACTTCATCAGGAGAGACTGTAAAGTTTAGCTATATACTGAAACACTGTGAAATTGCCACAACTTTGTGTATAGAATGAAATTTAAACATTTAACCTGGGGTCACAAAAGTCAGAAAGAAAGGGGCTGCTTCTTGGGAGGGAGGACGGGACTTCTTCCTTCCTTCTCACCAAGGAAATAGATTTGTTTCTGCAAGTTATTGGACATTTGGCCAAACCTACATGCATTTTCATCAAAGAAGAGTAGCCACTTCCATATGACTCTTGCACAAGCAGGAAAATATTTCATATCTAGCAGAGAACACTTAAACATTTAACACACCCTGTAGCTGTCACGGGCAAGACACCAGCCATTAGTTTTGCTTCCCTCAGTTCTAAAACTTTTCTATATAGACGTGCTAAAGTCAGCGGAGTAACATGGACATGCTGACTGCAGGTGGTGAATAGGGACCACTGCTTCAAACTGGTACCAGTGCAAAATGAACTGCTTTTATATGGAAAGCAAGGAAAAAAACCCAAAACCTGGATAACCTTCACTTTTGTAACATAAAATCAACTCTTGCCTGATGCCTCCAGAAAGATACACACATCCCCATCAGCACTGATGGATGAATCCAGCATTGCTTGTCTTGAGGGTTATTCATAGAATCACAGAACAGTTTGGGTTAAAAGAGACATCAAAGACCTTTCAGTTCCAACCTCCTGCCATGGGCAGGTTGCCACCCACTAGATCAGGTTGCTCAGGGCTCCATCCCAGCTGGCCTTGCCCAAGTTGTAAGAAATAACCTCACTGGAAAAAAAAAAGTGTGAGCAAGATTTCAAGAGCATTTTTTACTGAAGAACAGCGAAGTCAGGCCAAGGTAGGTATCATCAATCTGTCTCAGGTAGTAACACAGGTAAAGGTTCCTCCTGCCTTGTGTCTGACAGGTTGTGCAGGGGCAGAGGGGATGCTGCAGGCAGAGAAGGGAGTGGCAAACAACCTGTGCTGGCAAAGCAGTGCTGGCACTGATCTCATCTGTTCTCACCTACCACAGTTCTCAGCATGGACTGGCAAACAGTTTCCAGCAGAGACAGAGCTTTTCTCCTCTACTTCCCAGGGTATTTCCACAGCACCTGATGTTCCTGGCATCTTCTCCCCAAAGCCTTCCCTACATGAAAGAGCACAGGTGTGCCCCCGTCCTATTTAGGGTCTGGACATGGCTTTTGAGATCCGTTTTTCGTGCAGGAAAGACAAAAGCCCTTGCAGGCACAGGGCTGTTTATCAATGTGACAGACAGGGTAGCTCTGCAGGAAGAGTTCTTTCAGAAGAGTTCTTTCTTTTCCATTTCTGGAAACTCTTCCTTGTCGGAACGAACTTTGCCAGTTTTGACTGAAAAAAACCCAAAAACCATATAGAGATTTTAAGAGTCAAAATTTTGCTGGTTCTTACTGACTTGTATGTCAGTAGCCCATAGAGAAAATAACTGGAGTTTCATTCATCAAACAGTTCCAGTTTTAAAAGCTTTTCTACCTCTACATTTTGTATCACAGCTTCACAAATAAACGAGAACAATTTGGCTGCATTTTATTTCTTGTGTTAAATTGATGATGAAACAGGTTGAAAGGACTTTACCAGAAATCTTCATTCATTTTAGAAAAGTACCTTTGATGGAGGCAGGCACAGACAGAAAATCATGTCCTATTGTATTTTTGCCAAAAATAAAATATACTGGAAAAATAGCACCTACATGTCAAAATTTGAGATGATAGATATTCAGCAGTTATGTAAGTTTGTGTCAAATGGCATTTGCATAAGCCCTATTTAAAGCAGCAATTGTTAGATACTTAAATACCCAGGAGAACCCCCTCTCTGTTATGGATTTTGCTGGTTTTGGGGTGCTGCTGCTCTGAGCCCAGTCAGTGTTTCCAGATGAGATTCCATAGAGTTTGTATCCTTTGCAAAAACCTTGTGGCCTTGAAGAGGTAAATTGCATTTTGAGAAAAAAAATTCAAATTTGGAACAAAAGAAATCCATCTAACTCATCTCCCAGTGATGTCCATGTTGTTTCTCCCCCACACCCTGAATCGCCCTCCTCCCGCTGCAGCTGAGAGCCCAGTGGATTTCATTCTCACAACTCCTAATAAACAATACCAGCCAAATTTCACAAATTTTTAAACACTATTTGGGAAATAAGTAACCTCTGGCTGACACTGGAGCCTGTGGAGAGCTCAACCAGTGGGAGTTGAACACAGGAAACACTGGCTCTGCTTCCAGAGCCCTGCTTTGCAACCCGGTGGTCCCTAACAACCAGAGAACATGTACCAGAGGCCAAGGCAACACCTCCACCTGCAGTGGGATTTGTATCTGCTCCCGAATCCTGACACCAGGCCCTGGGCTTGTGCACACACAGGAGCTGCCTCAAAAATCCTCCAGGTGATCCAGATGGATGTATATCCACAGATGCCATTGCAGGAGTTGGCACGTCCTGGGACTACGCAGCACTCTACAGTTTTACACTATTTGCTGTCAGGCACGTGTAGCTGGAGTTACACACTGCCCAGTAGAACTCCAGCAGCACCTGGAGAACTGGAAGCTTGCAGGACATTAATGTGAATTGTATCTGTCCATTTAGGCAGCTCCATCACCCATCTAGGGCAGTGGTACACCCTTCTCCACCCCCACATCGCAGCCATCTCCTCCCACCTGTGCATTCCCACCTGATATACCACAGCAGACTCCTTCCCAGCTCCACACATAGACCAGGAACTTCACAGGAGCAAAATAACCTCCTCACACAGACATGCTTGCCAATGGCTTTTCACCCTGAAACACGATTTCTGGTGCGAAACAGGTAAAACCTGCAGGGGTTTAGCTTTGTGCCTCATGTCTCTGGCCAAACTTTAGCCCAAAGCAGTTTGTTAAATGATGGGGTCCCACTGTGCCAGCTCTATTAGATCATAAAGCCCGTTTCCAGAGCCCTGGTTGCTGCTGTTTACAAAAAAAACAGAAAAGCAAATGTTAGGTCAGGATTTGTCTCTCACCTCTGTACTGTGATTATGCAAGTACAGCGGAAGAGGATGAAGAAAAGGACAAATTTAATCTGCCTTCTATTAATGCAGGTTTACAGGTTTCTGTAGTCAAGCTATAGTCCAGTTTTCATTCCAGCACACAACACAGTACATCAGTGTTACCCAATGTAACTGACACACTTGGTGGGCATTTAACAGGCTTTCTCAGTGCTCTTCCCAGCAGAAAGGTCTCCATTCCTTTCCAAGTCCAGCACTTGCATGTTATGGCCCTTCCCGACCTCAGCTGTGCTCTGACTGCATGCCCTGACTTCTACAATAAGAACAGAACTCAGAGCCTCTCATTAACCCTAATACCTGGATCTCAAAAAGCACCTCTGCCTCATCTTGGAGCTGACCTGGTGATGCTGACTGCACGTTTGTCTGAGACCTGAAAACACACTGGCTTGGTTTTGCTCAGCAAGAGGTGGGTGGCTCTGCAGCACAGTTTTGGAGAGCAAACACCTCCAGAGCCATGGTGCACATTGATGTGCAGTGTCACCTGGATCCCATCTCTGAAACAGTGCCAAGCTCTCACACTGCCAGCTGGGAGCAGGCTCAAGGAGCAAACACACTGTGAGCAGAGGACCATAAGCATTGTGTGGTATCCCAGAAAACCACCAGAGTGGTAGTCTTCCCTGGGGATTTGGGCATTCATGGACAAGTCCCTATGTCCTTCACACATGGGGTTGGCTCCAAACAGACATCAATGGTGGACCACTGCCTGACTCCCAGGACTGCCCCTCACAAGGAGGGTACCAGGTCCTAAATTAGCACCTAAACCATGTACTGCCCTGTGGCCAATCTCTGGTCTCTTGTTCTGCGCACAAATACACCCTTCCTCTAGTTGTGCTTGGAGATAAACCACTCTGTGTTTTGCCAAATGAAGGCATTTTAAGGGCTCTCCACGCCTGCTTTGATTCTTTCACTGGGAGCACAATGAAGCTTTGGTGATGTGCGCGAGCCCATAAGGCAAAATTGCTCTCAGAAATAAAGCACCCCACTCTCACCTTCAGGGGCTGCTCTGAGGGCTCAGGACATGCTCTCCCAGCATTTGCCCCCACTTGAATGCTGCTGAATCAAAAGGGAGAGCATTACTCCCTTTGCTTTTTTCTCATGTTCTGATTGATTTTCTCATGATTGCGGTGCTGTCCATGAGAGAAAAGGCATGGCTATTTCCAAGCCTTTATCCACATTGTTCTTCCCTGCACAGCGTCCTTCCACTAATAACCTGCTGCTACAAATCATCCCTCATTAGGGTGGGCAGGCAGGGACACCACCAGCCTGTTCTGCAGTGAGGCTGCAGCACGATGAGCACTGGGGTGCAGGGATTTAAATAGCTTTAACACGGCAGTATGACAAAAAAGCAGCAAAAACTCATACTACCAATTCTCACCAAAGTTAAGGCAATATTCATGATTGCACATGGGCAGGCACCCTGCCCAGCAGATAGCACTTGGGTGTTTTTATCAAATGGTGACAATGCTTTTTCTAAAATTCGCTGTGCTGTGCTGGGTGCACGAGTGTGGGGCCATGGAAGATGCAACTGCCTGAGCCAGTTTTGATGGAACATGTAGCTTTGAACCCACTGCACTACTTAGTTTGTGAAGAGGGAAGTGGGTACCCAGCCCAATGGTTTCCATGTGCCTTGGCTGTACCCTAGTCCCAGGAGAGAAGTGCTGGTGTGGGGCTCATCCCTGAGATGAGCGGCTGCCTTGGGCTCTGCCCTGAGCACCTCTGGTCTAATGCTGGTAATACAGAATCATGGAATGATTTGGGTTGAAAGGGACTTTAAGGACCATCTAGTCCCAATCCCCTGCCATAGGCAGGGACATCTTCCACTAGACCAGGTTGGTCCAAGCCCTGTCCAATCTGCTCTGGAACACTCCCAGGGATGGGGCAGCCACAACTTCTCTGTACCAGCTGTGCCAGGGCCTCACCATCCTCACAGGGAAGTCACCCTGGACCAGCTACTCTTTTTGCAGTGTCAAAAAACCATGAGAGATTCATATTTACCTGCTTTCTTTCAGTCTTTGCTGGGAGCTCATGCCTGATTTCCCACACCAGAGTGCAATCTGGAGTCTGCCACAGAGCCAGAGGAGTGCCCTTGCCACAGGCTGTGATAAGATCTGTATCAAATCTCTCATCCTGCAAGACAGGCTGCTCTGAGCCAGAGGAAGGGGCTTGCACCATCACTGCCCAGGCAGGGCTCATTTAGGGAGTAACTGTATGGCTGTGATGTTTTTGATTTCAGAACAATGAAGTCAATCACCCCACACTTTAAACAAGGACATGGGACAGAGCCCTAAAGCACTGAAGAAACTCTGAACCCCCACACTGGAAAGAAGGCAAAGACAGGAGTAGCAGCAGCTTAAGCGCCACAATCCAGAGCAATCACTAACCCAGAGCTACATCCAACACCATACAAAGTCCATACAGCAGCAACCCAGGGAACACTCGGCCCTGCTGAGTGCAAAGACCCAAATTCCTCAGTGTGCCAAACCCCAATGTGCTGCAGTGATGGCTGGGCAGGCACCAACCTACATCTTGGGGACACCAGTGTGTAAGGCAGAGGCTCTGAACAGAGGACACTACCCCCAGGTCACAAGCATTTTGTGGGAAGAAAGGGCATTTGAGCTATAAATTAATAAAGGCAATATTTGCACTGGATTAGGGTGAATTTGTCAACCCTATTCACAAATTAATCCTCATAAGACTTCTGCATCCCTACTGTTTGCTCTATTTTATTTGTGGAGAGCAATAGCTTTCATATGACAGAAAGTGAGAGAGATGAGCTAATAAAATTACCAAGAAATGACATCCACTGAGCACAATGACCCAAGCAGTTATTTATTAACCATGTCAGGAGACCTAAAAATAGTTTTGATTGCATGCAAGACCATCTATGTCACCAATTAGTACAATAAATGTAACTACTCTTAACTAATAACAGTACATTCACTTAAATAACAGCAGATCCCAGGCTAATCCACTGTGTTTGAAAGCATCTTGTGAAACCTCTTTTTATTTCACCCAGCCAAGAATCTGGGCATTGTGAGAGCAATTGCCAAGAGCAGAAACAGATGTAATTGTTCAGAATTTATTAAATGCAATACCGATGAAATAGCCCTTTCAGGGGATCTCAGCTGACTTTTCTGCTCAGCCATAAAAACATTGAAACAGAATATCCATATTCCCCTCTCTACTTACTTGTTCTCATCCTCAGAATAAGACACAACATTTACATCTTTACTCCCAGCCAGGTTAAGGACAGAGAGTATAATTCTACACCACTACAATAAATCACAATACATCATGAATTCTGTGACAATTCTAGAAAAATTTTTAGAGCAAATATAATTTAGACTTTTCCAGGCTAATTTCTTTGTAATTTGCCTCTAATACCTTTGGGTGCAGACAGGTCTAACAGAACCATCCTGCTGGGGGGGGCGGGGGAAGGGAATCACCCCATCTTCCTAGTCCATAAATTCATAGAATGGAATCATAGCACAGTTTGGATTAGAAGGGACCTTAATGATCATCCTGCCATGGGCTAGGGTTGCCCAAGTATTTAATTTTCAGGGGTATTTTAAATACCTCAGCCACGCTTCAAGACAGCAAGGACAGGCAGAAGAGCCTCGGTCCTCTGGCACAAAGGCTGGAGTTAAAATCCACCTCCCTTCAGCAAGTGCTTGATGCCTTAAGCCCCTAATGTTTTTTTTTTTTATTATTTTTCTAATATTTGTAAGACTTGTAAGTTTTATAAGTAGGTTTTAAAAGCAGAAACCCTTCCCTTCTTTGTCCCTTTCCCTTTCTCCAGTACCCTTGTTTATACATTCCTTAACCCTCTTACCCCATTCTATGCTCCCCATTATCAGTCCTACTTCTGAATACAGCAGAAATGTTTAGTCTTTTGTCAAGGCAAGGCCTAGATTGTTGGCAGAACAGCATATCTGGGCCTAAACCACAGAATATGGTCAAGAATTAGGTAACTATGTACCCTTTGTGCTCTGATGATGGTGAAGGTGATGAAGTAGGTGGTCCCGAAATGCACCCCAGACCCATTTTCAGGGGGTGGACCCCGGGGTGGACCAGAGTAAAGGCCACAGGGTGGACACATCTGGGATTGGATGGATGGTGTTATAAAATGTAACCTCTCAGGCACAGGGGCTCGTGTCTTGTAACATCTTAGCCTTGGCAAATAAACCCTTTCTTATCTCACCCCTAATTAACTGCTCTGGAGATTTTTTCAGCACCTAAATCCCACGGCAACATGCTGTTTATTTATAGCAGGCTGGATTTGAGCATCTTCTAAAACTCAAAGACACAAGTGAGCCTGGCAGGTAACGCTCTACATGAGATGAACAACACGGACTGATGCCACCTCCGGATCCTGTTTGCTGGATCCCCCTCCTGGGGAGCGCGGGGCTCCGTTCGTGCCGGACACGGCTTTGACACACCGGTTTCTCACGGAGACCCCCCCCTTTAAACGGGGCTCGACTCTGCTCCACCAAACCAAACGTGCTCTGAGCTCGCAACAGCAACTCAAGCCAAGAGCAAAACAAATTCTACCTGCTCGTTTCTGAGCGGGCCCTGCGATCACTGAGAATCGCTGCTGCCATAGAAACGGCGGCCGGGGACCATGGGTTGCTGCGGGCAGACCTGACAGTGCTCGGACTGCACCAGGGTCAACATCCCACTGCTGGACCATCCCAAAGGCTGCTGAGAAGGCCACAAAAACATCCAAAAATACGAGCCTCTGCTCTCTCTCAGACCTTTGCAAAGGTGGTACTTTTCTTGACAGCAGGCAAGAGCTGCTGGCAAACACAGCTATCGCCCAAGCCCGGTTACAACTTGCTCTGTACTTCCTCGTAAAACAAAATCCATCGTGAAGTTAGTGCTACTTATCCAGCTCTGCCTAGTCTGGGAGTGGGAGAGGGACCCAGCACCTCCGCACAAACCTGTGGGTGGTGACATCACAAGGGAACATTTCAAGCTCAAACAGCAAATGCCTCCTTTGCTCCCTTGGGCTCTCACTGCCCTCCAGCATCTCTGCAGACACTCGTGGCAATAAACCAGGGACCACTAAAAAGATCTCTTCAGATATCAAAAGGCTGATTGCTATTCTACAGACATATTTAAAAGGTTTTCTTAAAGAGATTGTTTTGGCAAGCACTGCTTAAACAAAAAGGCTGAGCAACCAAGTGAAAAACATTACTGTATTTCCCTAGGAAAACCCCTCTCATGTTGTGAACTGCAGTAATTAAAAAAAACAAACAAACAAATGAAATCTTATATTTATGCAGTGATTTGAAGAAGAAAAGCATTTAAAAAATAAATATTAATGAGTTTGGTAAGAACCATGTATACATATTAGATTAATTTGTTATGATGAGTAATTGAATTTGTTGTACATATTTAATAAATTAAAATCTCTGATATTTCAAGTGTTTAATTACTAAGAGATAAAAAAATCTAGGTATATTTTTATAATCCATAATTTTTCATGCAAAGCATTTAAAAGAAGTTATCAGAACACCTGACTTCAAGGTTATTCCTATAAACTTATGCTTCACAAGTAACACAAACCCACTGCAATTACAAACCAGAAGCATTCTGAGGTAAATTTGGGGCTCCCACCCCTACTCCAGGCTGCACAACAGCACTGATCTGCCAGAAGGATCCACGTAGACCCAAAGGGTTGTGCTCAATTAAAGTAACTCCTGGTAATATCAGAAAGAATTAAAACATTTATTGGGCATAAATATATTACATATACACTACAGATACAGTTAAGTCTTACATACATAGTGTAGTATTTGCAAAATCTATACATTAAAATTGATATGGCAGTTTTAATATAATGCATATGAAATAGTCTAAAATTTACAATACAAGAAAACTTATGATTATTTTTTTTTTAAAGTTGAAAAGCTTGGAATGTATGTTCCCATAGTGAGGTAAAAACTTTTTTTTTTTTCAATTTAAAGAACTGTGCAAGGATAAGGTTCATACACATTCAGTTAGGGCACTTCTCAATCGTGACACTGAATACTGAGCTACTGGAGCCAACAAACAAGATTAGAAAACACTTCAAGTTCATAAAGAAAAAGGCAGAACAATACAAAAACATCTCTTTCCTTCCTTAAGGGTTTCAAATATTTAGTGTTTCATTCTACCTTTGTCGTTGGTGGTGATTTCCATGAGAGCAGAGAGCCCCGGGGTGGGATCCAACACCTGCTATTGCTGGATCAAGGGCATGAGGATGTTTGGGAAGGGACAAGGCATCAGCAATGGGGAGGGTCTGACATCTGTGATCCTTTACTTTGTCATTATTATGTGAATGACAATCATATGACAATCACTATGGCAGAATATACAGACTAAAAGAATGTCAAATTAACTCTTCCAGGGCCTGTCCCAGCTCCTCCAGTGCACGGCCTCCAATAACCTCAGGCTTGGGCTGGGTCTTCTGGTTTGTGTGGTTAGAAGGGACCAAACATATCAGCAATGACAGAAATGCTTTGAGTGTAACTGATTGATCTTCCTGACACTTCTGCCCGCTGCTTTTAGTATCATTTGTATTTCAACCTTTCAAAATTGCTCATCCAAAACAAGGTGGGTTTTTATCCTCAATCTTTATTAAAGCAGGTTTTATTTTTTTTATTTCTTAAAAAGGTGTCCAGCTCGGATTTCATAGCAGCACTGCTCAAACAATACTCCAAAAATAAAAAAAAAGGGAATCTATTCAAATTTCTGAGTTTCCAAACTAGCGGTCTTTTCATTGTTTTAAAAAATACACTCTTCTCCCCTCCACTGAAAACAGCTGTATATGCTTTGCTCACAAAATACAGATGCAAGGTCACAAAATTTCATATCACAAATAAATTTAAATAAGATGTAAATAAATTTGACAAGCCATGACTTTGGCAAAAAAACAAAAAAATATATATATTTAGCTCAATGCCATTAGTTTGCAAGGCTAAATTAAACTAATTATAGTCAATAACAAAATACAGAACATTTCTAATATTTGCTACATCTAGAGAGGCACACAGAATAATTCATTGATCTTAGCACTTTCTTTCCAGAGATGATTATGTTTTTGGATACATGTAAACGTTTGAATCACTGATAATGGGTTTTTTTGGCATTTAATGTACTAGATGCTCCCATCTTCAAAAACACAAGAAAATGTAAGAAGATTAATAATACTAGGAATGCTGCCAGGTAAAAAGTTGACCTAAAGTACAACAGTATAAAACAGACAAAATGTAACATGCTAGGGGGGGGGGGGGGGGGGGGATTAGTACATAAGTACACTTTTTATTTTTTATTTTTTTACAATAAATAAAAAGATTGCACTGTAATTGGTATTTAAAGTACTGTATGCAGTATATAGTATAAATAAACCTAAAAACAAAAATAATGTTGTTTTTTCCCCATTACTTTGGTTAAGGGAATATAATGCTAGTACAGGACACTGAATCTTAGACGATGGAGACAGAGCACAAAAAAAGCTAGGACAAGAGCAAAACCAAGTAGCAAAAATATACAAAAACAAAAGGCAGGGAAATACACTGTGTCTGTTGCACCCTTTTGGAATCTATTTGCACCTCCAGCTCATTTATGTCCCTGAGGTACTTGCACAATGTTGACTTAATATAAATAACCCCATGACTCAAGAGTTAAAAATCTAGTGTCTCGATGGATTAAAACGTGTCTGGGAAGGGGCAGGCAGGAGGGGGGACACTGCCATCAGAGCAGGCACCGTTCCTCTGCAGGACTCTCATCTCAGTTTTGCCAGGTACCAAGTTATTTCAATTAGCCCCGTGGTAAGAACAGCAATGACACCCATTTAAGGTATTTAAAACGAACAGATGTGATTTCTCATACCTCCAAGAAAGTTCCATAAAATGGATACCCCTTCAAAAAATAATAATAATAATAAAAGATCAACTGACAGTAAAGTTTGCTTCCATTGAGTGTAAATTTCACCTAATTCAGTAGAGGCAGTAAGCTGCCACCAGCTTGAATCATATAAATCAGGCTGAATATAATAGAATAATATCTAGTATTAGATTAGGAATAGTTATATACAGTGACAAACAGACAAGTTAAAGCAGCTTTTAAATAGCTGAACATGGGAATAACTAACTATTGCACAATGCCCTCTTAAAATTACTGCTAGGAATCAAAATGGTAAAAAAGAATCTATAATGCTTCATAATTTATACGCAGTTTGGTTATTTGATTTCTTATACAAGCAGTTTATAGTGTTGTAATTGTAAAAACAACAGATAACTAAAAAGGTTTTTTGACTGCAGGATACTGTTCCAATTTAAATCCACTAAACAGTTAAAACAACAACTTAGGTTTTATCTTGAAAAACTGGGGCAGATGTAGTGAATAATTCTTAGGCAACATTGCTAATACTGTTCAAGGAAAAACTGGTACTTGACTAACACTGTATTCTAGCCTCATCACTATACACACTTGTGACTAATGTTTAGAAGGAAAAAGAAGAGACAAAAAAAGTGACTCATGATTAAAATTTCCTAAATAGTTAAGATAAAATAAGAGACTGTACGAACTTGAGTGAAAAAACCCAAAACAATGTTGAAAAGGCAAATTGGTGACAATTTTGAAATTGTGAAGGAAAAAGGAAAAAATCTTGCTTTTGGTATCTGGTTTGCTTGTTTCTCCAGTTTGACCACTTCCTAGTTTTGAATTTCAAAAAGGTGCATCAAAACACTGATTTATCTTTCTTCAAGCTAGAACTGTAAAAACAAGAGAAGTATATAAAATGTATGGTAGAACAAAAGGATTTAAAAAAAAAAACAAACAAGGAATATCTGAATAAATGTGTGGATTATAATGCGTAGCATTAGTTAAATTTGTATCTCAAAACTTCCTTTGAATTCTCTACTTCATAAAGAAGTATTGTAATATACAGGCGAATATAATCGACAAACTCGCGAAGCCGAGAACGATGAGGGCTGCGAACTGTTCATCAGTAGGAATCATGCTCTTCATCTTGGGGTCACCCACGCTTCCCATTTCTCCCGCAAGCACGATATCGTTCCGCTGGAGCGCGAAGGCAACGGAGGGGCTGAAAGGTCCACTGAGCTCCTGTGAGGTATCCAAGCACCGGCGGCAGACGCAGACGCGAAACCGATAGTCTGTGTTGACTTGAAGGCCTGAGATGTGGAATGTGGTCTCTTCTCCCTTGTACACCTTCAAAACAGAACAGGGAGCCTGGTCAAACACGCAGAGCAAGACAACCTCCTACTTCCGTAGCATCAAACAACTTAAAAAAGTAATAATGTAGGATTTCACAAGGATGTGAGCCAGGAGGTTCAGTCAAGTCTCCAAGGAAACACTCGGGGAGCTCTCAAGGGAAGGAATTCACCAGGTCAATGCAGGTTTTGGAAAAACAGAGGCATGTGAGAGATGTCAAGCCATGGGAGATCTCAATACAGAGTGTTCAACAGTATCAGTGCACACAGGGACAGACAACACTTCAGACAACACATCAATCATAAGACACACTCATCTTTTGTGGGTGTGCTAACAAACATATTTCTGTACTCCTAAAATGTGATTTTATGCCTAAAACATGTCTAAGACTTAATAACTATGTCTGGTCCCAAAAGAAAGAGAACCTGCAAAGAAGGTTATTGCAAGTCATTCAATGTGTAATTGTAAAATTGCTTACAGACATTATTTTAATGTATTTTCCCTCACATTTCTCTCAATAAACAGCAGTTTTGCCACAAATTACACTTTCGGAATGGTGGAAATAATAAAATATTATTAAAGTATGGAAAAGCTACGCTTGACTGCATTTTATTTGGTTCTTTACTAATCCAAACCCATCACATATTTAGGTTAATCAAACGTAGGTACTGCACGACTCAGAGCACAAGTCACAGTATGAGAAAGGAGAGAGAACTGAGTATCTGAGACAGTCTGGTGATGTAAATGGAAAAAGACCACTGGAAACACTCAAACTCTGAAAACAAATTATTCATATAACAGAGGGTTGTTGAAACTGGTACTTGATGAAATGAAAAATGTGTCATAAAGTGCCTGTGTCTGCTGGGAGAAAAACTACCTTGAACTTCAGATACTTCTTCCACCACTCATTTTCCCTTCTCCTCACTGCAGGAGCAAACGGCTGAGAGCACTCTGCCCTCCCAGAGGCCAGAACTCATCTTAGAAGAGGGTAGCAAGTGGGAAATTAGACCTGAGCCCATAAAGGACTTCCTGTGCATTACTCTGGAGTAAGAAAAGAGGAGGAAGGAGACCTGCTCAGCTAAACACCACTTAAGGAGCCCAGCTTTCCTGCCCTGCTTTTCCCTGAGACTCATCCCTTGGTTAAACAGCCAGTCGCTGATTTCTTGAGAAGGTCTGGGACAAAGTTAAGGTTTTTCTTCATTTGTTCTCCCCATTCCTTTTAAACTTTTGCAGCTTTTCCTAACACAGTGTGAATGATGGTGACTCTGGGTTTCCAGACGAAGCAGAAGTCCTCCAACTGGCTCATGTTTCTTGGCTCCCAGGCACCGATCAAGAAACAATGTTTAAATAAATGTGATGTTCCTCAAGTACCCTCAGTATCTTCAGGAATTTCCCTCTAGGTTAAGTGATAGGAATACAACAAATTCATACCATAAATCCCTCCGAGTAGCCACACCTATGCACTGCTGCCTTTCTTGTTGTCTTTGTTTGTCTTTCCAATGCCAATGAGAAATGAGTCAGTAAGTTAAAGTAATTGCAGGGAAAACAAAACAAAGTGCTGTAGCAGTCCACAGAAGTAATGTGAGGGTTGGGACACCTATTTGCAAAGCACACCTCATCCCAAGAACATTTCTGCCACTCTGTTTTCCAATGGCAACTCCATTTCTAACACCTGCCCATTGAGGGCAAGTGTCCTCCACCTACTCCATCACCAGTGCTGCACCTTATAAGTGGTTAACTATTAGCTTATTCCTAAATAAGTAATTATTAACTTCATTTCCAAACATATAATCAGAGAAGCTCTACTTGCCTTTGCAACCAATTTGACCACTTCTAAAACAAAATAAAAATCCAGTGAAATACAAATAATGACATTTAATAAAAAAAATTTACAATCTAATCTTGATAAATAACATTTAACCAATACCAGGGATGGAATATACATAAGTTGTCTTTGCACTGAAAAAACTCTTTCCAGTTAATTGTTTTTTTACTTGTTTTGTTCTGTGAACGTGGCGAATACCAGCGTAACTGGAGGTCAAGTCTGGCTAAATCAAAGACCTGTATCTTCACTACAGTCTAACAAGCACAGATGACCAAGTTCACTTGAGCCAGCTACTCAACAGCACATCTCAGAAAAAGACCAGACAGCCAAGTGAGAGAAGAGTGTACCTTTAAGGGAAGTTTGAAATAATAGTTGAAAGTGCATAGAATACATGAATTAATATTCACTAATGATAAAGACAAAACATTTCCTGCATTAGTGCCAGGAAGGTGGTGGAAATTGTCCTGCTTCCAGTGGTTTGATGAGTAGTTAGCACCAGTGGACCTATGTCCTTTCTCAGTGACAAGTGAAAAATTGTTGTGCTTAACTGTCATCCACTTCTGGCAGCAGCCTCTGTATCCTCTGTCACCAGCTGCAGCAGCACCCTGGAGCCACGACAGGGTGCCCTCAGCACAGACACATGTTTGGTTGTGAACACTGTTACACTCCGAGAATGGACTTCACATACACAACAGAATAAAAAATTGACAATTATGAATAAGTTCTTAAAATCTGCCAAACAAATATGACATCAAATATAACTCTATAAAGTAGCACAGTGTTTTATACGTAGCACATTATGCTTTGGTAGCCAACAAGCCAAAGTGAAGTGCCTATCCAATTTATCACTATCAGTTCCTAAAAACAGCTTTTCTGTTTAGGCACTTGAGAATATAATAAAAACGTGATGAGCTTTTCACCTGGCTCCCTCAACAAAAATATCATCACAAGTAATAAACTGCTGCTGAAGCCTCTTATGGCATTTGATCCTACTGATCCAAGCTAAGCAGCTCAGAGAATTCCTGCAGGCAAGTGTTTCTCAATTTCACTGATCTCATTAAATAATTCCAACCCTCCCTCCATCTCTTCCAAGATGACAGCCATAATTACCCTATAAGCAACACAATGGAAAGTGTAAGATAATCTTACCTGGTTGTTGCATCCCACTGCAATGACCAGTGTATTTAATAATTAATAAAGCCTATTTTGTATGGTGATAATCATAGAATGGTTTGTGTTGGAAGGGACCTTAAAGCTCATCTTGTTCCAGCCCCCTGCTGTGGGCAGGGACACCTTCCACTAGAGCAGTTGCTCCAAGCTCTGTCCAACCTGGCCTTAAACACTTCCAGGGATGGGTTTCAATCTATGTTGAAAGCATGTCCACTTGATAGGTTTAACTTCTTCTAAAGTCACCTGACAGATTTCTCTTTAGGAAACTGGCTTGTTATTTCACCCAAACTCAACATCAGCTTCACTCACTCCACTGCTGAGATGCTCATAAAACCCTTCAGAATTGTGGGGACAGCCTTGTCTCCTGCACAGAGAAACCAGAGGCCCTCAGACCACCTGCCACGAGGTCCATCTGCACTGAAAAACACTAAAGGAAGGAAATTATTTGCTTCATCTCATGACACAAAACTAGCACCAGGAGGCAGAGAAAATACTCAGTGCAAGTAGCACTAAACACTAAATGCCAACAGGTGCTGTAAAAGTCTGCTGTATTTTGGCACGCAACCAGTACAAGTGCCTTTGACTCACTATGGAAAATAGAGAAGGAAACCCAATTTTTGGCTGATTAGAGCTTTACACAAATAAACAGTTCACCAAAGCGTTCCAGACACTGTGTGTCTACAAAGAATAAACCAAAGAAAAAACAATATTAGAAGTGAGAGCTTGGTAAGATCAACTGGGCTCTCGCAGGCACCCAACCTCGGTGCAGGCCTGAGCAGGCTTCCCACTACACTGCTAGGGAATTTCCACACACCCAGTGTATCCTACCCTTACCTCTTCTTCTTTTGGAAAGCATTTGGGAACAGTTTTCTCCCAGAAAAGTTGAGGCAGAAGCTGATGAAACACCACTGCCTCTAAATTCTTGGAAATTTCAAAGGTAGAACATTTTGCCTCACTGGCAAACAATTTAAGGCTAAGGAAGTTTTAAAAAGCTCAGTTCTCATTTCCCATGGACAGTTCTGATGAGGAGCTGGTTCCTGGGTGATTCCAATCCCAGAGCTGCTCAGCTGGGAAACTAAACCTTAGGCTGCTGGGCATTACAACCACTATCCCCAGCTCCAGCTCTGCAACTGCTGCCCAGACCAGCCCACTTCCCCAACTCTGGATTAAAACTAAGCAAACCTATTTAACACAATTTGAAGGTAAATTCTGACTAAGCTTTGCTAGATAAAGGTGCGAGAAACAGAAAAACAAATCCAGGTCAGTGATTCCTGGAATCTGCTGCCGTTTACATCCTGATTCGTAAACAAGGAAGATTTGATTTCCTAAAAAGAATTGTATGCCATTACTTCTTTAAAATTATCTGAATAGATAAAGCATACAAATAAACAAAGAGGAACACATCACGTGAGAAACAGGAAAAGGAGCAGTTCAGTATTTCTTTAAATACACTTTTCAGGGAGCTAAAATATTATCTGTTTAGTTCCTGCAAATCCAGTTTTTCAGACAATTCTCAGCAGAGAAATATTTACAAATAATGTTCTCCCAGAAAAGGGCGGAGATGGTTATAGTCCCAGTCTGAAAAAAAGGGCTTTTGAGTACTTTGGTATCACCTCTGCAAGTCAAATGGTGGAAAACCAGCAGCTTTTGGGCTGTGGAGGGCTGCAAACATTGGAGTACAGAGGAAATGATCTAGAGGGAAACTACAGCTTTAGTGTAGTTTAGCATGTCAGTGGCTAATCCTGCAGCAGGGGAATTAATAGCCTGAAAATCTACAATTATTGTTCATTTGCGAAACCCTTCAAAACAATTTGCAAAACATTTCAAATATAATATGCTCCTTGAGATACATATGCAAAATACATATGTCACTTGCAGGGAACAAAATATATTTAAAAATAAAATTAGGATTTGCACTTCAAAGGTAATTAACATATCACTAACATTAATGAACATATCAATCACACTACTTTTCAGTTAAATAGTAGCAGGTGATCACAGGAGTGCCAGAGGTGAAGTGAAATGTACTACCCAGAAAATCACTCAAAGATATTTACATATTTTATCTCCTTTGCACAAAACAGGAGCTCAGGGTGCGCTCACAGCCTCTGCAGCTCAGCCCATGGACAGTCAGTGATGTGCCCCACTGCTGAGGCACCACCCACATTCATGCTGAAAATGAAACATTCTGATGGGCAAAACTGATTTGTGAGAAGGTGAAATAGTGAACTCTCCCTCTTTCCCATGGCTGGGTATCAGGCAGCCCAACTACACAAGTCCTAGTGGCAGCTTTGAGCATCCCAGCCAGGAACTTCTGCCAGTGAGTTACTTGTGCCAACTCATGCAAAAACCTCTCATCAGGTTCATGCCTTGTGAGAAATGAAGACCTTCAACATAAGAAGACCCTGAAAGTATGTTTTATTCCCTTTACTGCTGTTTTGTTGGGTTTTTTTTGGTTTTTTTTTTTTTTTTCCATACCACAACTTCTTGACTGTGCAGATTAAGTCATCACCTACCTCCAAGGAACATGAAGCCATGCCCAGTTCTCCCCGAGGATATCCAGAATATTTTAAACACTGGACTTATGTTTACTAAAGTTGTGTGTGGAGGTTACACCAAGGCTACTTTGTACATCAGGCAACAGTAAATGAGTCCACTTGCCACCGACATTACGAGGCCAAGGCAGTACACAGAGGTTTTATTATCTACACCAGTACCAAAAATATTTCCTGACAAAAACAAGTCAGGTTCTGAATCTTTACCACCCCCATGAATTGTCCAGCATTTTTAATGTTATTTTTGATAATTCATTAATTCACAGTAACACTCAAAAACAGGCTGAAGAGGAACAAAGACGCATAAATAAAAGTACTACCTTACACATATTTTTAAGGGTTTAATTGAAGGTTTAGTATATCTCATTCCCTAATTTGGACTTAATTGGAATCCACATGACAGTGAAAGAAAGCACAGGAAACAGACAGGGCACAGATGAAGTGCACTACAAATCACATAGTCAGAGGTGTGACAGATGAAACAAAAGGTCTAGCTGTGAATGAGCTGTTCTGAACTACTCTGGGGAAGCGTCCACTTGTGAGCTCTAATGAAGACAGGCAAGAAAAGAAGGATGAGCTGTACTTCATTGCCTTTGTTTCCACAGTGCCAGGAAGGATGGACAGCACTTACACAACTGTGTATCAAAACCTTAGACCGGAATGGGGCAGATGAACAAACCACTCTCAAGTTGTGCACTTGACTGAAATCCTTGATAGATGATCTTAAAATGGGCTTAGTGAAGGAGGAATTAATCTACCTGCTTCATCTCATCTTCAGATAATGGTTAACACCAGTAAGCTCAGAAGCAAGCCTGGGTGGAGAGAATTGTAACTTCTCAAAGGTTAGTTCAGTTAAAAATAGTGGTTAACTAGAGAGAGAGCATAAATCACTCCAATAAGATAATGATGTTCTATATACTCCCTTAGGGGAGAAAACAACCTATTACAGCCCTTAATTTTGACTCAGCCTTTACTAAAGTGCACCTGACACATCACCAAATACAAAGAAGCAGCACAGCAATTTTTCAAAACCATTTCCGTTATGACATCAATTTAGCAACATTAAACCCAGACCATTTCCCTACCTGCTTGTATTCAGACTCTCTTCCAACCAGTACCTGCAGAACATAACCAACAGGATCTCCCTTCATGGGTGGGACCATTTCCCAAGTAATTTCACAGGAGTTTCCTCCCAGCTGTGTCACTCGAGGGGCTGCAATAAAATGAAACGCGTTAAAATTAATATAAAGACTGCACTGAAATCTTATTCATTTTATGAGCACTGTAATATTTACCAGAACATTTTAAAAAGGGAACTTTGGGACATCACAGGGGTAAGTAGCACATAATCTGTACTGTCTTTATGTGGCCAAAAAATTCAAACTGCCATCACCACTGGATGAAAGAAATAAAATTTAAGTCACTCAAAAGGCTCATTTATTTCAGGATAGTCTTGCCTGATGAAGCAGTTCAGGATTCCTGTGGTATTAAACAAAAATAAACACTTTCCACAGAAAACTGGGTGAAATTTAGAGCTGATTAACAAGTTTGTAAGAAGTTTATTATAGGACCCAGATGCCTTCTGCAAAAGGGCAGAGAGCTCTCAGATCATCTCTGATCTGTGTGAGCCAGTAGAGAGGGGGGGTGGATGCAACAGAAAACTTTGAACTTTTAAAACTCAATTGCAATGCTGTGCACTGATCTTTTCAAAGCAGAAGCCAACATACAAATTGCACAGGCATTCATAAGAGCAGCAATTTTGTGAAGTTCTGAGTAGACACCTGTGCCAGTGGAGACACTGCACATTCCTCTCATGCTGCATGTCATTGAAAGAGAGGAATAATATCAAACATTTCATTCAGGAAAAATAGAAGGAATGTGAGAAGGGAAGCTAAATCTCTTAATGCAGAAAATTATTAAGTCAAGCCTGGGAAGCAAAATCACAAGCATAATTTAAAAAACTTAGAGTTGTATGTAACTCTGAGCCTGACGCCCAAATGATCAGACCTGCTATTTCGAGCCAGACTTAGACTAATGCTTTCACTAGAACTCCAGAGAAATTCCATTTGCCAGCTGTCACAAGGCTGCTGTCCTTGGGAAAGGATCTCTCACCAGCAGAAAGCCAAAAAAACCCAAGGGCAAGCTCACAGGTGAACTGAGCAGAGCACTGGCAGTGGCAGTGTGTTTATATGTACAACTAAGCATCTGCCACTGGAAGGCATAAAAAAACTGCAACAGCATCCAGGGTCCACCAACCTCTTGATCAGGCAGAGGAAGCAAGCACAATACCAAAAAAAAGAATGAAACTGGGAGAAACAAGAGCACTGAACACTTTAGCAGGTGGTTAACATGTGCACGTGCAAGGACACGAGCTTGTTAAAGGCAATATAGAGCCCCAACCCTAAGAAAACAGACAACAGGAGGGTCTATCAAAGAAACAAATGCTGCTGCATACATTAGATGAATTTTAGACTGATTTGTTACTACCCAAGAGGAACACATGAATCATATGAGGACCCAAATGTAATCAATATCCATTTACTTCCCTCTGCACATCTGCCAGTGTTGAGAGACTGATAATAGACGCCTTCATCTCAGCTGACAACAACATTCTCAATTATTTTTTCTCCTCCTTCCATCCCTCACCCCAGTACACGCAGATTTTTGTCTGACACTTACAAAACACTGCCATTAACAACAATGCTATTCTGGGGTTGGCATCACTAAATGAGTAATTAGGAGACTTTAGAGGAGAATAAACATTTGCTTCTGATAGATGAAAAACTGAACTAAGTTTATCACATAAATTCCTCTGTATTGCCCTGAATACATAAGGGAATCAACATCACCATCTTGCCTCATCAGATCTCTCCTCCCTGCAGCATCACCTCCCCTCAGCAGTGTTCACTAGCACAGTTTTTGTTGTACCCTTTTCTCTGTTACAGCCAGTGTTTTGTCAGGTACCCAAGGTCCCAGCCTACACACGACCTGCTATTTGCACCATATTTTACCGCTTGATATTCAGCCGAGGGTGTGAGTCATATTTAACAGGAACTCAATAGGCAGGCAGGGAGTTTAAAACAAAAACCTAGGTGAGGTGAATTGAATAAAATTGATTATTATCCAACAAAATGAAAGTGTGACTACAGTGCATGCCAGCATCATTGGGCTGGTTTTATCCACTTAGTGCTGCAGATGTACCTGCCCTGGGTCATCCAGCATGAGCTCTGTTCCCTTGGCTGGCAGCACATCTTACACCTGTGTAATGGTGTGAATTGGGATAATTCACCCCTGGCTAAATATCTTTACCCTCAATCACACAGATATTTTTTGCTTGAGAACATTGTTCTTTCTGGGGGTGACTCAGAGTAGCTAACCTAGGGAGCAGGGAAATACACCCCTGCAGTGCTTTGCCCTCTCTACATCTTTGGTTACAAAAGGTGTCAAAATCACCAAAGCCAGATTTTAAGCACAGAGTAGCAAACAAAACCTCTCTGACAAACTGACAGTTGCTGTTTCTCACAGTAAATGACATGACTTGACAGGGAAACTTAAGCACCCAGGAAAAAGAGTGCATCCAATTCAGCTCAGCTGATCTGACGGCCCATACAGTGAACCCACTGCCTTTGTAACAGGGAAAAGAAGGCTTAATTAGGTCTAGAACTCAAGGCCTTAATTACATGAAGTTTTATAATGAAACATCTTTTACTGTGTTTTGTACTGTTTTTAGTTTTGCTCCTTCCTTCCTCCTCCTCAGAAGGAGCATAATTACTTAGGACAAAATTTACACAGAGCAAAAGACATTTCATTATAAAACTTCATTTAATTAGGCCTTTAGTTCTTCTAGTGGAACACATACTGAGTTCTAATTCTAATGCTCTATAGGTGAAATATCAAAATTAATTTTATACGTTAAAGGAAAACCAAACCCTAAAGTTCTATGTTAGACATCACCTACACAACTAAAAACATTAAACTTTATTAAAGCTGAAGTTGGTAAGTACACATATACCCTACAGCTTTTAGGTCCTTTGTATAAATGCTGCTGTAATCCAGAGCAATCCCCTAGCAAACATCGTTAGCAGTAGTATTTTAACAGTTTATGTATAACAGCAGTGGTTTACATAACATTTAGATTGTTTATGCGATTTTTTTGGTGATAATTTAGCTTCTCACCATAACTTCAGAATTCACAGAAACCTACAAGCAGCACAAACTGATTCTTCACATGTTATTACATACTTGTGGTAACCCTTACAAACTCACTGCATACTTACCAATCACATAAATATTTACATGTTATGTACATATATGTGAAAAAAATCTGCTACATACCTTTGATTGCAGGTGGGACTGACTTAGTTGTGCAGAAGGTACAGACTTCTGAGAAAGGTCCCTCCCCAGCATCATTTACTGCCTGTATTCTGAACGAGTAACAAGTGGACTCTGTCAGCCTTTGTATCTTGTACGTATGACTTGGTCCCCTATAAATTGGGATAAACCTGAAACAATAAAAATGAGAACATGTATTTACACTGACATTCCTGGTTATTACATTTATCAGCTCAAAGTATCCATCTTGTGAAAAGTGGCACCACGTGCTCTGCAGAGCTGTTAAAGGTCTGTATAAAAATGTCACCTTATTAACATGCTAACAATGACGAGGAGGTTGGGGAAAGCAGAAGCTCATTGTCCATTTTGCAACTACTATAACCTTGTAAAATGATTACATGAATTACCAGGAAGAACATCTGCCAATGGATTTCCTACTACCTAGGAATCAAAAAGGATTGAACCTGTGTTCTGCTACAATACACTGTGTGTGCTGCTGGTTTAAAACTACCACTAAAAAAAGATTAATATGTTGACTGTCTTATGGTTTTGGATTTTATTTGCACCTTAAGATGCAAACTCCACATATTATGCTCATCTGTGCCATCTTAAGCCAGAGTAATCCTATTTAAAATTAGAATGTACAGACTGTGTAATATGTTTGTAATATGTTACACACTTCTCAGTTCTGAAGAGCTCACAGATTGAAGCCAGTCAAAGAGCAGGGACAGAAACAGGTTCAGACAGAACACACGGTGGCCTATGAGTGAGAAGTCACAGGGTAAGCACAATTATAAAGAGGGAGATACGGAGCATGGAAAAGGATACCAGCCTGGGAGTGCTGGGCAGGCCCACACGGACAGCTCTGCTCGAGAGCAGGCCGAGAAGACCACACCACACTAAGAAGTGACTTCCAAAACACTTCCACTGACAAAACTAAACATGAGCGTGCACAAACTCGTCCAACAATATAATACAGAACAAAACCAATGTCACCTAATCTTATAAAAATAAATGTACAGTTACTAAGGAGAATCTGACTTTATCTTTCATCACTCTGCTCAGATGTTTTTCAATAACAGTCGCATGTTAGCCAGCAATTTCTAGGTAAGACCCTGACCCCCAGGTGCTGAGCAGAACAGAGATGAAAATAAATAAAGAGGAAACACTTAGGTTGTGCATCCATCCACTCAGCCTCCAGTGGGAACAACGTCTGTGCACGCAATAGCCCTGAACTTGGGGAACATAAAATCTGTTGTGTAGGATTACTTTTTTTTTTTATCATTTAGTACACATTCAAGTATCTTAACCATTTCAGCAGATTTTAAATCACCAGGAAGCCAAGAGAGATTTTTGACCTCCCTGTCTAGGTGCTAGCTTTATCCTTTGGCTCTGCATGAGATGCAGAGTATAACCAATTTGAGTATTTCAAAGAAACTGGGTCTGTCATTAGCTCTCAGGGACAGAAATCAATTTGTATTACATTATGATTGCAATCCACGTAAGTACAAACAGAGATCAAGAATCATCTGTAGTAAAAGGACATGTTCTGGTAATTCAAATTACTGGAAATGTTCTCTGAGGACTAATGTGACTTACTAACCCCACTGAGTTTTAGAGAGCCCCACATCTTGATTAGAAATCAAAGATCTATGCCCACAAGTTTTTGAGAGGAGAGTTTAGAGCCAATTTTCAAAGAAGAAATAGGTTTTTATATTCTTACCTTTCTACAGTTTAAGAACTACCTGCCAGGCCACATTTCTGAGGCTCACATAAGCAGCCACAGCACAGTTTCACAAGACGGACACAAAACTGTTCTCATGGAACAAAATTTGCTCATCTACTTAGGACAGCATTAAGACTGAGGATACAAGACTGCTCTCCCTCTCCACTTCTTGCAGCTCAATCAGGCAGCTGCCTCAGAAACCACTGCAGTACTCTCAGAAATGCAGAGACTTGTCCCCCAAGCCTGATCCAAGGGCAACAGATAGCAGAAAAGATACAATGCATATTTTAAAATAAAGACCTCTTTGTAATCATCAGCAGAGTTAGCTAAGCAAGGGAGGATAAATATTCCCTACCAGCTAACAGAGAAGCACACCCTTACTCCAGGCTGTGCTTAAGGTACACTGATAGATATTTATATGGTCGATACCAAGGACTTAGTCCTCAAATTACATTTTCACCTTTTAGATATGATTAAGGTTTCATAACACTGAGGAAGTGATCTGGGAAAACACTTGAGCTCCTCCTGTCATTTGGGAATGGGACTAATCCTCCTAGTTCAGTTAATACTAATACTCCCATCCAGTTCCCATGTCCCCTCATTCTTACTTCTCTATCTCAAAAAAACATCTGTAAGGAAAGTAAAATCTATGGAAAAGCTTGCATGACAAGACTGTAGTGGAAGCACACTAAAACTTCTGAGATTCAACCATATTTAAGGAAAGAGGGATTCCAATTTTGAAAGAAGAAAGGCTGATTACTAGGTCAAATTCAATTGCTATTGGGCTTTACTATGACACTAATGCTTTGTAATTGTGTTTGAAGATGCAGATCATGATGTAAGATACATAAAGAAGATGAAACACTAACTTCAAAACACTAGTGATTTTTTGATGATAAGGTAGTATTTTCCTCATGTTTGAAGTAGGCACTTCATAATTCTCCAGGATTATTCCTGTTATTTTTAAAATAGTGTAGTTAATTGATGTAGGTGGTTATACATTTGGAGCATTTTAATGTCTGTATACATTAAAAGCTATCAAAAGTAAGATTTCTTCATATTATTGCAATTTCATTTTTTAAATATAGGGATTCAGCTTTAAATCTAATTTAAAAAGCACATTTAAACATGAGCTCTGTACACCTTTGTCTTCCTGGCAAGTCTGACATTGTTCACTGTGCTTCATCCAGGCCTCATTCCATACTTTTTCTTAAGAACAAATCAGCTTTGAGCTTGTTTGCAAGGATTTAATCTCTTATGCATTTAAAAGCTGACTGAATCTGTGTATGGAAAAGCTCCCACATTCTTTATCTCCCTCTCACTGGCTTGCCCAGCTGAATTTAAAAGACAGAAGGCTACATACCTTGCCTTTGAAAACACACTGCCTCTGTGGGTTAATGGCATTCTCAATACAGCTGTTTTTGTTGTTTTTTTAAGTCTGCACCATCCATAATTAAATCTGAATTATTCTAATTTACTATGCTGTGGTGTTGCCTCTCCTCTCCAGTAAATTAACAGTGGATATTGAAAAGAAAGTAACTTTCTCCAGGGATGGAGACGCTCTCCAGAGGCTACTTCCCCTCATCTCACTTGGTTGATCCCGATTTTCCCTTCCCAGACATTCTCACGTTGGTCATGGATTATTCATTTACCTGCTCACAGCAGAGAGAACATGATGTCCTACAACGATTGTTAGGGAGACACAACTCCTGTTAGTTTTTCATCAATACCTTTTTATTCTCAGTGAACATCTTCTTGGAAATGTTTTACATGTTGCAGCTATTTTGTTTCCTCCACTTTAGTCACTTCCAGTTGAGCAGAACAATATGAATGTACTTGCTCTACCTCTGCTCATTAGTTCCCAGCACATTTTAATCAGCAGGTTCCCTTTCAAACTCTTGGGGTTTGTTTATATTTTAGTAACCCGCTGGTTCTTACAAGAATTCAATTTGAAAGAAATTCTACCATACAGCACTAAGTAAGATGGCAATCTTGAGCTGAGGCACAAAGGCTGAAATAGCCACCTGAACTGGTTCTGTTACTGTCTCCCAAAAAATGTAGCCACCTGCCACAATTTTGGCTGGAGAGGAATCATTAATACAGCACCAGTCCGATCTGGCAACCTGAGGCCTCACACCAGGATAAAAGGGAAACTGCCTAATTAGAAACTAAAGTACAAGCATTTCACAAGCCAACATCTCTTTTAATATTACTAATGCAACACTGTGTTATCTGCACATTTACAGCCCCCACCTGCTTTCTTAGACTATTCCTCTAATTTGGTTAAAGAACTTTATCAAACATTCACTGACTTCTGTGATTTTCTCTCCCCACCAGAAGCTGCCTGTTCTCTGGGTGGCACCAAGGAAAGCAAAGTTTCAGACCAAACCCATCTAATTCAGAGATACAGGAGTAAAACAATGCACTTTTTTTTTTTTTCATTTCCACTGCATTTTAAAACATTCAGCTCAAAGAGAAAAGCTTCATATCTGCAGCATCCCCACATGCATCACTGCTCCTTTGACCAGGACCAGGTTGACCTGATCTTTTCAGTTTTAGGGCACCTTTTCAAGCTTGAGATCTCCTTTTGCAGGCAGATGCTGAGGGAAGCCAAACACATGACAAGAGTTCCCCTCAAGAGTTTTGGGCTCCCACAACCTCTCCCAACCCTGGCTTCCAGTCCTACCATGAGGTGTGGACCAAAGAGATGGGATGCATTTGCCCCTTTGACCTGAAGATCTGCTTTCTAGAAGATACCTATATTATATTATATCACATTATATTATATTTATTATATTATTTATTATATTATTATTATATATAATCTGTGTAATACTGTATGCTCATCACTATCAATATGATTTTTGTTTCTAGGAATAATAGTAATAACAGGACCAGTGAAGGAGACATTTCCTTCCTTAAAAAAGCAAAAGTGGAGAATGGAAAATGAGAACTGATAAGTCAGATGGGAAGAGTTTGGTTTTCTTCACTAAATTACATAGTACATCTGCAGGCTGACAAAGGGTACTTCAGTCAAAAATCGATTTTTAGCTTGTTTCTACTAGATCATCTTTCATCTGGTGCTGAATTGGAGTTTGTAACCCCTATTTACAACAGATAGTTACTTGTCAGATGTCTGAAATAACTGAGAATGGAAGTATTTCAGCCTACAGAAGCTCCTCCATAGCAAGAAAAATTGCCTTTTTTGGAAGAAGCACCTGGGCACACTCAGGAGGAAGGGACGACAGATCAGCAAAGTGCCTGACAGATGATTCCTGTGTGCAGCCACATCTGGGGCAAAGGAACAGACAGAAGGGAC
The DNA here is from genome assembly GCF_003945725.1 of Corapipo altera. Lineage (NCBI taxonomy): Eukaryota > Metazoa > Chordata > Aves > Passeriformes > Pipridae > Corapipo > Corapipo altera. Next base: position 7,283,605 of record NW_020884895.1, read on the forward strand.
AATACTGAGAACAACTTAAATGGGAATTAACAGAATTTGAATGAAAGATCTGGGAAAAATTACAAAGAGCATCCAATGGCCTGCTGAAACTACACAGTCAGGAAGAAGTAGATGACTAGCCAGCCACCAGCACTTGGCTTGCAATGGCAATGTGTTAATAGGCAACCTAGATATAAATAAGAGAGGACTTAAAGCTAAGACCAAAAGAGAACAAACATAGTTCAGCAGTAGTAAACTAATGTTCTTACAGCCCTGCATGTGTTTATCTTCCTTGTGCAGCACCACATCCACTTTCCCAGTATGGCAGCAACTAACAGTGTTTATGGACCTTAAAATGAAACTCATTCAGCACATCATGTTCATTTAGCTACTGACGTGACAGCCTCAGTAATCTGTTTTGGGCAAAGCTCATGAAGAAAGCCAAACTCAGTCTTAAGTTCACCAACATCAGCAAAGTGAAGTTGGAACCTAAAATGTGCTATTGGAAAACTGGTCAACGTGATCCTGTTGCACTAAGCTGAACTCCAATTACCACTTTAGGGATTAAACAGTTATTACTCTCAGGAAAGCATTATTTTTCTTATGAGGCTGTTGCAGATGTGCAGAAAGTAGCTTTCATTACAGTGACAATCTTGGGTCTAGATGCTGCTCTTATTTATGATCTCCTGTCTGGAATATTCAGTTATCCACAAAGCCTGAAGTACCTGCAGATGTACACAGATCAAAATGCAAGAGAAAATTTTATTTCTCACCAAAACCAGGGATTCCTTGAAAATACTTAAGGAATAGCATCTAATTCCATGTCTTACTTCATTACTAACAGCTGAAACATCTCATCTCAAACATTTAATGTGGTTTTATCACATACAGTTAACTCATATCTTCTAAAAGTGTTTACTCCTGTTTCTAGGAACAAAGTTGAAATGCATTAACAAATTAACCATTTGACACTTGGAACAGTTCTCTCTCTTCTTTTTCATTTGCACAGCCCTTACTGCAAAGCCCCAAGTACAGGATCAGATTGCCCTTAATACAAATGCCATTATTGTTAATAGCAATACTCACCTACACAATGCAGCAGTATGAGGACAGGCTACCTGGAAAACTTTTCTGAATGCTAATTTTCTATCTACCCATGCTTGCATAGTAAACTGTAGTATGCCAATATGAAAATGATTTTTCCTGCAGGTTTTTGCAAGGATATGTTAACTTACCTAATTTTATATTTTAATAGAATTTCACAAGCCAGTAGGACTGAAACATATCAGTAATTGCTGCTAAAACGGGTGTAAATTGTCTTGATCAAACCATGAGTGTAAACAATTTTTTAATTAGACTGCTTGAAACTTGCAATAACCAGGGAATGATGATGCCAGTCATCAGACAAGGGCATCACATTTAGCAACTGATCTCTCTGTGTTTCTATTCTACCTTCCTTGACATTAATACAAAGCAAACGTATACATTGAGGTTCATTCATTCAACCCCTTCCCAATACATGGGAACTGTACTTGGCACTACCATTCTGCAAAGGCTTAGACCAAGTCTGACAGGATACTCCACTTCTCCAGCCAGGGGACCTGCAGTGGACACTGTGACAGATTGTCTTCATTTCATCTGTATGTTCTCTGCTGTTTATTGTACTTCCTCAAGGAATAACCAGGTCACAGAAATTGTGCTGGCAGGAGGGGAAACAGTTTTCTCCCCTATATAATACTTCCAACATGCTTGGGGAGACAAGGTTTCCAGTAACACTGGGTGAAGACTATGGAAGTGTGGGAGAATTATCAATGATATATATGCTTAGGCTGCTTCTTAGCCAACCCCACCCATGACTCTCCCTTAAAATGTGATTATATACATATTTGTTCAAATTTCTGTACAAACACAAAAATCACAGAACTTAGCTGCAACATACAGTTGTCTAAAAGAAACACTTGCAACTGATAAATGACCCACTAAAAATGCAATCGCTAATTGTCTTTCAGACTGGATACTGTAAGCATTTTAAGAGGTATAATTAGCTGTAGGAACAACTACAGACTAGTTACTGCCACAGAAGAAAAAAACCAAAAACCATTAATTAGGTTCCTTTGTTCCGCAGAGAGGAAAAATCCGTAGTATTTCGGAAAACAGTGCAATTTGATTTACATGATTTTCTTGACATTACCACAATTAGGAAATGAAGTCACAACTGATACTTTATTTAAAAAAAAAAAAAAAAAAAAAAAGGAATTTCATAGTCCTTCTTACATAAAGGTCACTTACTCTTAAATAACGTTCCCATGTACTGAGCTTTCTAGAAACAGATTTTTCTTCATTTCCACTCAGTGCTACACATAATTGAAAGGACAAGTGATGTTAACTTGATCTTACTAAATGTCACCCACTGAAGAGCTAAGGAGAGCTAAAGCAGATACATTTCTGATGTGCACACCTTCTCAAGCCCTTACATTAATCAGTGGTAGGAGATTTCCAAGTATTTTGCTTCACAGGTCTTGCAATCAATGAAACATTTGGTCTCCAACAACTGGCCTGTTACACCTCATTACAGCATGGAAAAGTTAAAAACAATTCTTAATGACCACAACACACTGAAGAGCACTGGTTGACTATCATTACATAAAAACAGAGCTGAATATTTGCCAAAAGGCCATTAAAGTTATCGGGCCAGAATGGGACTTACTGATGATTTTCTTTTTTTCAAAGAATTTGCTCATCTTTCTACTTCTGTTTGTGAAAATGCTTCAACGCCATTTTAAAGCCAACTTCTACTGTAAACCAAAGAAGGGACAACTGTAATATATTGAGCTGAAGGACTTCAGCACAAAGCTGTCATCAGTAATTTCAAATGCCTCAGGGAATACAGTAAAAATGTCCTCTGAAAGAATAAGGATATGACAGAGGTCAACTCTGAGTTATCCATGTTTACACCACAGCCTCTTCCCCTTAGTCAAGTACCATCTCTTCTCCCCAAAAGACTCTAAAACACACTTCTTTATCATTTATTCTGTGTCATTTTTCACCAGTCTGGTTTCCTAGAGGGGTCAATGGCCCAGGCCTGTCAGTGTTCCAGAGGCATTGGGACAATGCCCTTAGCAACACACTAACTTGGCCAGCCCTGAACTGTCCAGGCAGTCGGACTGGATGACTGTAGGTCCCTTCCAGCTAAAACATTCTATCTATTTAGTTATTCCCTTAGATGTCCAAAGATTACTGGTATTAGTCTGTGCAATTGAAGAGGCCAGTGACGCTCAAAGAACCACATTCCAGTATTTTCTATAAGCACACACACGAGTGAGCAACCCCTCAGTCACAACAGGGTTTATTTAATGGGAATGATCTCAGAGAGGACTCCTATCTCTGTAACTAACTGCTGCTTCTACCAATTCATATGTGGGCTGTCATTCTCTGCTCATTAGGAATGATAGCTCTCCCAAATGTACAAAACTGTGCTCTGCATCCTTTCAGGAGCATCTCTCACTGTGATCGATGCACACAACGGAGAGCAAAAAGGGACTGTCAGACAGGGAACAAATAAACAGATCTCATTGTCAGGAACTGCCAGCTCCAACTGTTCTCAAACATAACAGTGACCCCATCCCACTCCTCTGCTGTGCCCACACCAGGATGCTCTTCAGCCCCACATTGCTCTGGGCTCTGGTTCATTTCAGGAATTATCTGAGCTAATTGTTGTAAACCCAACACCAGAGGAAGCCATTTCATGCAAGGACTCTGTCCAAGCAGGAGGAGACAGCACAACGTAGATGAGCCATTTCTCTGCATCTCTGGGAGCTCACATGGACTATAAGCCAAATTAAAAGCTAAAAAGACCTAGCAGAATATCAAGTTCAAATTCCTCCTAATTAACAGCTCTTAAGAGACCAATTGCAGTGGGAAAAGTTGGTGCAAAAGCAAAGGATTCTGCAAGAGCAAAGGGGGGAAAAAGCTGCCAGGTGACATAACGTATTTTATTCTTACAGGGAAGCTTACTATTTTCTCCAATATAGAAACAGGTTTAAAACAATTTATAGTTCTGCACCATCCTACCTGCAGTGCTACATGAAAGCAAAGCAAAGCAGCCTGGTGGATGTGTCCAGCTGACTGGATCCCACGCTGCTGCAGGTGATGGGCTCCTGCCAAGCATCACTGCACTCTGAGGAAGCTGATTTTACCAATCAGACTTTCAAATGGGCATTTATATTCATTGGACACCTCTCAGTATTAATACAGGGGAGCCTGTACTCTCTCTGCTTCAGTACAGCTGAGGTAGTGGGAGGTATTAAGGCATTATTCATAGTTGTTTTATTATTTAAAATTAGAGCTTTTGGGCCAGATCTTCAGCTGGCATAAACTCAACACAGGTCTATTTAAAGGAATTGTGCTAATTTACATCAAATTATGATCTGTACTGAAGGTCTCTAAGGATTATCTACTTGATAAGTCAGTTATTTTACCTAATTGAAGTAGTTGAGTGTTTCTTAATAAATTATGAGCGATCTATGATATTTATTCATTGAAGAGCTCAGACTGTTAGGTAATACTTGCGTATTATCTTTCTTTCCTTCCCTTTTTTAACTGAATATATCTCATCCCGACCTTGGAGCTACATTATCATATCTTCCAATACAAAGTTTGCATGGGAAAACAGTTTTTGCTTAGCACTGTTAATTTAAAAACAGATTTCTGTGTTTCTTGCACACTTTATTTCAAAATTATTGCGTTATCCACCAAGCCAGTGCCAAGCTCATATTTCCTAATGCTCCAAAAACATTACAGCTATAAAATCCTGACCATCATGATGCTCAAAAGAACTTACCTTTTATTTCTGTCTTCTATCTGCAAGATATAGACCATGTCATCAGCAACGTGAAGCTTGGAGCTGCTGTCTCCCCACTTCAGCTTCAGGCTCTGAGGCCCTGCTGCAGCACACTCTAACCGTGGAGGTAAGGGTGGTAAAGGTCTGGTTTTTGCTTTAATAAAGTGGCTAAAAGGTCCAGCTCCAATTTCATTGACAGCCTGGATCCTGATCCTAAAACAAACAAAAAGGTAAATGTTAAATAAAGCGCTTTCACCGGGTTCTTGACATAAAAATGCCTTAGAGAAACAAGAGAGCCTTGGCAAACTGGAAGGATCTGCAAACACAACAAATATCATCCTGCTTACACTGCAAGAGTTGCAGTGAAGATGGCAAGAAATGCAGTAAGGCAGAGGGCAAAGATTTGGGTCAATAACTTCAGGACCTGGTGACAGTCCCTTCAGCCGCATGAACAAGGGACAGCAGCACAGAACAATTCCAGTCTGGGAAACACAAAGTGTGTAACCATGAATAAATAAAAAGCAGAAGTGTGTTGTGGTCGTCTAACAAAGATCATGGGCTAATTATGGTGAAATCATTCAGTGAAAGCATTGGTGTCACTGCCATGAAACCCATGTTGGCAAGCATCCCTGAAGACCAAAGAGCAGTGTTATTTCAGTGTGTGCAGTGTCTCAAAAGGCACACTATTTAAGTACAGGAAACTCTACTGGGAAGAGCTAATGGAGAAGCTTAAATCCATAAACCTCCTACACAAACTGCAGAAATATCTATTAGATCAAATAAAAGTTGGACTCAAGTTGCTCTCACAAGATACACAAAAGCCCCCGAGCCATTTGAGTCACATTAAGGGCATCCAGAAGAAGAGCAGATCACCTGCCTGGTCACAGAAGTTTTAATTTGGAAATATTCCTAAGACTGAGCCAGTCTTCTAAATTCTATTTCTTTCTTAAGATAATGACTCCTGCCCTCTGTTTTGTCACTTTCTCTTGGTTGTCTGCACCTTAGTTTAATAATTTGTACACTGAGAATCTGCTTACAGGGATGAGTGAGGAGTAGCAGTCTTTGGCTACGGTAACATCAACAGCACCATAACAAAAATGGGAAATACGAATTTCAAAAGAGCTTGGAGGACTGTGTAAATAGAAATATTGGTACAGACAAGCCTGAAAGGTTTCAAAACAAAGTGAAAATAAGAGAAAACAGGATGAAGCAAATCAATTAAGTTTTATTGTTTTGTTGGTTTTTTTTTTAAGATAGTTCAGCCTAGTTAAGATAGTTGAACAGATGCCATTTACTTTGGAAATCCTGTGCACAGCAAGTCTTGTATTTTTCTCATGGGAAAAGACTCTCTACAAGAAGTGTTGCTTCTCAAAACTATCAGCCACCAAGAAGGGAGAAGTCCCTGGGGAAGGTGGTAGGGGGAGAAAGAAGAGCAGAACCTGGCACACCCCCATGATTGCCTGCTTCAGGGAAAGCAGGAGACAAATAGAACTGTCTTTGCTTAGCAGAGCTACTTATTTTGACTGAAGGACACAAAGTGATGTAAGTTCACATAAACAACGTATGAAAAATTACTTTGCTTTGAACAGCAAGTTTTCAGCTCTACTATTAGGATAAGAATATGTAGAGTTAGAGGGATAGGGAAAAAACCCTCCAGTATTCCTCATTAAATAAACTCCCAAAGTATATTTGCTGCAATTTCAAGGAAAAAAGGGTTAAATTATTAATAAACATATGGCAAAATAATAGAGTCTTATCTACTGATTAGGTAGTTGAAGCAATTGCCCACTAAGAATGCACTGTGCTTACACAGTCCTGTAAATGTGTAGTTAGACCTTTGCTTATTGACCCAGACATTAACAGGGGTAATGTATTGCTTGGTGTGAAGCTGCATTTTCCTTCTAACCTTCCTTTTGGCTTCAGGAAATGCATCCTGACCACCTTACAGCACTATACAATGGTGATTTAATCCCCTTCCTCCCAAAGGCTGGATGGCAAAAAAGGAATATCTAGTGGGAGCCTCCTCTTCAAGTGCTGCATATATTAAAAGCATTTGACATAAAAAGAACAAAAGGTTTTTCTAGTATCTGAAGAAGTGTAATTAATACAGGCATTGATCTTATTTCTTATTATGTTATTACATCAATATTTAATATAGTAAGTTTGTGTCTATATAGTAACAAAAATACTGTGAAAACTGCCTGAATTTTCATTGTTTTCTGGCAAGCTATCCATTAGCATATGAACATAAACAGTAACAGCTACATTACAAAATGCTACTACTTATTTTGTAGACTGATTACAGCAACATGCTCTGGAGCACACAGCTTTTTTTTTTTGGCTTTGTTTTATTTGGTATTATTTAAAGTCCCAGTAACAAAGCCTCTCCTGTCCTCAAGTAATTTTAGCTCATTTCCAAATGGCAGCCACCACACCTGAGAACAAGCAGTGACTGAAATGAATCTCAAATATCACATTTCTTAGGCAGAAGCTGATAAATTTGCTATTTAGATATGTGCATCAACAGACACCTGGCATTTATTTGCTTGTCTTCCTTTTGCCAGGTATTTGCAAAAGGTAAAGATGTGTCTTTTCCCTCTTTTGTTGCTGTTTTCCTCTGTTGCACAGTGTTCTTGCTCCCCACTTCTGACACAGAAGTACGCCCAGACACCCCCTCCCTTCCCACTCTGGAGCACAGTAAGACTGATGGAAACTCTTAAGACTTAAAATAAAGACAGGCATCTTCCAAATGAATGATGATACTGGGAAAGGAAGAACAGATTTATTTGACTCTACCACGGCTGATGTGGCTACTCTTTTCCACTGACTGCACCACCATAAAGCTCCGTAAATTGCCACTATCATTCCCAGGGCCTCAGCTTCGCAGAGACACATAAAACAACTAACTCTGGTTTTCTGTGCATGTGACTGCAACCCAAACTCAGCTCTCACCTCCCTCTGAACCACAGCAGCATTTCCCCAACGCATAACTTGAAAAGTCCACAGGGAAGGGGAGAAGGAAGGGAAAAAGAATGGGGAAGAAAGGAGGAGCATGTGGAGAAGGAAGGAGAGCAGGTGGTGGTGGGAGAACATCTTGTACTGCACCATCTCTGCTCCAGCTCAGGTGCCTTCTCATGTCCCTGCCCCAGCAACACTGAGCTCTTCCAGCTGGGTGGCACAGTCAGGGTGGATAAGAGAAATTCCACAACTAAATGGAAACCAATTACTGTTTACAGAACTGATACTGGGAAAAATCAACTCTTTATTTTCATGTAAAAGTACTGTATAGACATGTCGAAATATTTGCAATAAAACCACTTCCTGAATTCCTTTCAACTTTTTCACTAATTGTTTCTAAGTGAAAATACCCCAAACACCCTCTTGGAAAGATGGTTTAATAATCTGACAATCACAATCTGTAAATAATTTTTTTTTAAATTTAAAGACTATATTTAGGAAGAGTGCCTAATTCTGCAGACCCTACAAAATAATATTTGTATTCATTCTTACATTTTCCCACTGCAACTTTTAAACATTGAGAAAAAAACATAAATCAGACTAGGTAAATTTAGAAACCATGAAATGATCTTAAACAGACCATTCTCTCTTATAAGATTCTTGACTCAGGAAAACACACTAAACAGGATGCTATTTTCAGATTTGGTCACAAAATCCTTTGTGTAGTATTCCAACAAACTGAAAAATCAACTTCTGAATTAATTTTAGAGTCTGACATGAGAAGACTTTGATTTCCTAATTCCCATAAGTGGAAGGGCAACAGTTGCAATACACTTGCCTGTGGAAACCTGTGGAAGTTAAAATGCCATGGACTTCCAAAGGGAGGGGAAGCAGCTCCCCCATGAGCAGCAGCCTGGATATGATGGACAGCAACCACACACAGCCCCACAGACCCTCACCCAGACCATGCTCTCCTGGGGCTGGAACAAGACTCAGTTTTACACTCTGAAACAAATGCTTTATAACCCTCTTAAATATTGCTAATTTGAGCATCCATGTTCATTCTTCTCTCTTCATCTTGGATGATCTTTTCCTTGATATGGTTTAAAGATTAAAAATATTTAGAATTTTTATTCCTAAACCAAATTAAAATTAAGAGTTGCTATTAAAATTTAATAGTGCTACTATATATTTCTGCACACTGTGTAACTTTAAAAGAGCATAATCATTATTAAAAATTGGATGTTGTTTCACAGTGAAGTATCTCAACAGCAGAGCACAATTATCTATGGCATGCGGTGAGTGAAGCTTGGGAACAGAGTGTAACAGAAAATGGATATTTCTATGACTGCTGAATGCTTATTTATTGTGGAATATTTATTAACTCACTCCTAGTTACATCAGTTCAGGGAAAACCAGTCCAAGTACATTACTCTACAATCTGAGCTTCCAGACCTTCATTGGCTATGTCAGTAAAGCAGAACGACTGCAGAACTCAGACATATTTGTGCAGCTGCTCACCAGCCAAGATGTTTTACACAGTGCTTTTTGGGAGGCATCTGCTTTTTGCAGCAGGAGAGTTGGGTTGTGCCTGATGCTGGATAACTCCTCCTGGATCAGCCCTAGGATGGCCATCAGCAGTGACAGCGTCACATCTCAGCTCCTCCTGCCTTACATGTATTTTGGCATGTAAACCTTTCTCATGGCATTCTGGTTGGGTTTGCTACTAAGACACATAAACCATTCAATTTGTCAGTTTTGAGACCACCTCTGCCAAGAGCTTGGAGTCTGCTGGGTGTATTTTGGGCTGCTCCTGTACAGCTGTTCCCACACAGAAGCTGGAGGCAGCAAAGCCATGCCAGACCTAAGCTAACAGGTCCAATGGGGTGGACACACATAGACAGGCTGTTAGAATCACCCTGCTGTCCAAAACAACGTTCCTTTCCAATTTTGGACCTGGTGGATTCATAATAAGCAAGATTTGCTTTCAATTGTGTGTTCCCACAACCAAAAAACATTGACATTGGAATTCCAATACAACTTAAATACATAAACCCTCTGCTGATTTACTTCAAATTCTGACGAAACTTTGGCAAGAGAGTTCAGAGTCTGAAACCCAGTAGTACTTGGCTTGTTTAGTCTAGGAAAAACACATTCACTGCTTTTAAACCCAGCAGGGAATAAACACTTGAGAGGGAGAAGAGCTAATTGTGTTAAAGTTGACACAAAAAGAGAAACCATCAGTGACGAATTTTAGAGGATGAGATCAGTGATGTTCTGAAACATTCTTCTGAATAAACCAAGGAGGGCAGAAAACCCACTATCTTTTAGCACACAGCCTGATAAACCTGTTCCTTAAGGATACACTATCAGAGCACAGATGTTCACTGATCAAAGACAGGAGTTAAGATATGCTTGAAGAAGAAATATCAGTGAGTTAAGGATCAATAACAAAACCACTCTGACATATCTATTTTTGATTAGCAGAAAACCACTTCAAACTATAGATGAGGTGCATTTTTGCAATCCAACTGCAGTGACTTGTCTTCCCTGACAGGCATGAGATGCAAAATTTGGGGTTTCTTTCTCTTCCTTTATCCAAGAAAAGAGCTTTCCTATATTATTACTTCTGATCAGTCACCCCCTGGTTTGTGCTCTTCACAATGTTTTTTTTTGAAAGGAACTTATTCTTACAGCAATATTTAGAACAGTTGCAGTTAATGCTTGTGGCTTCAGCTGTTTCATTTGGATCAGAGACAGGCAGACTCCCTGACTAAAATTATGTGATTTAATATGGTGCTTTTTACAAAATAATGAAATAAGAATGCAAAAAAAAAAAAAAAGTTAATCTCCATTTCCAGGCTTTGAAGACAATGACATTTCCCTAAAGGAAGCTGCAGACAACCAAGAACCAGCTAAAAAAAGAGACTGAAGAAGTAAGACTTCAGTGAAGAATTTAAACAGTCCATTCTGGTTGTCTTAACTGAGTTGCTCAAAGTTCCCATTTCAGCGGTTTTGACTCTTGGTTGAACAAACATATGAGGAGAAACCAAGGAGTACGAGACTGCCCAAAGATGATGCAGTTCCACAGCTGGGTGGTCAATCCACAGACACTCTTCAACTTTGTCTGAATGATCTCTGAGAAAGCAACATATGCTCCTCACTTTAAATGACTTTTAGTGTGCATTTGTATACAAGCTAGAAGGAGTTCTCTTTTTGAGTACAGAATAAAATTTGAATTATGAACTTTTCATTTAAATGCTACAAGACCTGTAGGATTGTGATCTTGAATATAAAAGAAAAATAAGGAAAATGCTACAACAGGTCTAGGCCATGTCTAATTTTATAACTGTGTGATCAGAGTTTCAGTCTTTATTAGAACAGTACTTAAAATAGAAATTTTGTCACATCTTCTGCTACATTGCTGTTCACTGCCTGCATGGAGCCATTTTTCTTTTTTAATGAGCAATTAGAGAGAAAACATATAAGCCTGAACATTAAAATAATAAAATTTTGTCAATGTCATTTAGCAATTTAGACTCTGAAGCAATATAAAGAAATTGTTTTAAAATTCAAATTATTTTTTAATTAATCTCCATATACTAGAGATAAAAAATAGCTGTAGCTATACAAATAAAACTTCATTGTGTGTAAATTGCTAACCCTACACAGGGATCAATACAGTTAATAATTTAAACCACTGAAATAGTACTGCCAAGCAGCTAAAAAAAGCAGGAGATGTCACATTGAAATTCAAGTTATTTCTAATTTTTAAAAATTTATTTATTATTTATAAATTTATTATTACCAGTGTAACCCTACCTTAGCAGAGCAACTTCAAAAGGAGAGGTCAGAGATAATTCAAGGAGAAGAGGAAGAGGGAACAAGGGCAGGAGAAAACAATATTTGAGCATGAATTTCCACAATTCATTCCATAAAGGAATTACTGGAGATTTCTGCGCTCCCTAGGTTGGTTGGTTGGGTGGGTTGTTGCTTTGAATTTTTTTAACCTCACTCTTGATGCCATAAACATTTCCAATGTAAAAATCAAGCTGTGTGGTCTCACCACACCACAAACGCCGCACTCACCGGTACGAGGTTTCGGGAAGCAAATCGCCGATAACGTAACTGGTCACGTTTCCCACCGGAATGCTGCTGTCCCCCAGGTCGATGTTGTACGACGTGATCTCAGCTCCGTTACTGCACGGCTCTTCCCAGGTCAGTACAAGGCACACGGAGGGGGAGGGCTGACAGGCGTCCACGTGCTCGTCCTCCAGCACGGAGAGGATGGAGACGGCATCGGGCACGGACGCAGGGATTCTGCAGGTCACCAGGTCGCTGTAGGGCCCAGCTCCAGACTGGTTAACTGCCTGTGTGTTAAAACAGAAAATATTTACAGGATAACTCTTCTCTCTGACATGTGAATCAAGTTCATAATAACAGACTGTGCAGCCTGGAAGAGTTGCATGAATTCTTCAGAGGATATGCACTGCTGGCTTCTTCCCTAAAGCATGACTCATACCCCTGCCTATACTAGGGAATTAATATCTTCCTTTGTCACTCACAAGTGTCTCTCAGAAAAATTGGAGAATATTTCTCTTTTCCCTAATAGACATTTAATTAAACTTAACAGTAACCTTTTTATCAGCAAACTTTGGTTAATAAGGGAAAATGTCATAGTGATGCTGCCAGTGACATCAGGTTGCTCAGCAAACTGGCTACCCAAAATTGTTGAGCCACCTTGTACAAAATCCCCAGTATACTGCAGGGTGCAGTGTCAGATGGCTTTATGCAAGCAGAGTATCCCTAGAGATAAGAGGTATTTGGTTTGTTGAGAACTACCCAGAGAATGGACAACTAATTTCACACTAAAAAGTTTCTGATACAAGAATATAGGAACTCAGCATGGCATTAAGCCTATGACTCACATTTCCCCAGAATCACGGAATCATTAAAGTGGGAAAAGTCACAACTCACTAGCAAATCACCACTGAAGCACACAGCTCAATATCTTCCACCAGACAGGAGAACCACCAATTATCAAGTTTCTCATCTTAACTCACAGATCCAGAATCCCAGTGGAAAACAAGTTTCAGAACGTGGCCCATTTCTGCTCAAAGGCTGTTGTCTTCGCAAGCTCAACACTGCACACTTGTACAGACCTGGGGTTTTATCAGATGATGCTCAGCCAGTGGCAAATGCTGCACACAATGCACTGAACTGCCTAAGAAATGACTCCTCAGGATTATCACAATCACAGGACCATCCAAATTCTTAGTGAGGGTATTTTAGTCAGACCTTTATGTGCTATTGCTAGAAGACTTGATTAAAACCAGTTTATAAAGATTTAGATTAATGACCACTCCATGATGTGGAGACCATACCCCCTTGGAGAATCCCACAGTAGAACAAAGTAATCCTCTCCGTCCTCACCCTCTGCTCCCTCAGTTACCTTCAGCACAGCAAGTAATCTTGCTCTCCCTCCAGCCCAACATCATTTTCCCCTGGAAGGGACCATGGGACACATCTAGTCCAATTTGCTACTCCAAGCAGGGTCAAACCGAATGCAGACCAGGTTGCTCACGTTTTTGTCCAGCTGGGTCTTGAAAAATTCCAAGGATGGAGATTGCACAGTCCTCCTGGACCACTGTTACAATCCTTAACTGCCTACAGTAATAACTTGTTTATTTGTATCTCACCTGAACATCTCTGTTTCAACCTCTGCCTGGAGCAGCACTGGATGCAGTACTCCAGGTTCTCATGAATGGCATGTAATGGGCAATACCACCTTCCCTGGATCTGCTGGCTGGGCTCCTACTGGCACAGCCCAGCATCCTGCCAGCACACAAGGTATGGAGAGAGCTTGGAGTTCATTATGGTACAGGGGGAGCTACAGGAGGTCCAGAAGGCACAGACCTGCAGAAACAGCTTTGGCACTGCCCAGCACCCTCCACCATCCACAGTTCCTTTACATTTGGAAAACTTAGCCCAGAGTCTCCCATCAGATTACAACTGATTCAAAAACCCAGGCTTACAATGTTGCCAGTGGGACTGTGATGGCAATTGAAAGGACACGTCAAACAATTGCCTGATTTTTTGATTTCTTATCTATGCTTAACTGCAGTGAATGACTTATTTCTGCTATGCATAATACAAACACAAAGCCCTGTTCTGTTTTTCCAGGAGGCGTTTTGTTCAGTCGAAGAAAGAGATAATAAAGTTAGATTTGTCAGCCTTTAAAAAGCCCTTCAAAACAAATCCTGCTCCAGGGAAATCTTCTATTTAGTGAAACGCTCCTGGAGCTGTTAAAAGTGAGCCTTGTTTCGTGCTCTGCCAATGATATGATTTGTCTTGCCTCTAAACCAGTGTTTGGCAATCTGTATCTTGCTCCAAGCAATTTATTGTCAGTGGTGCTTTTTAACTGCTTTATTGGACAATCTCATTAACATAACTGGTGGGAATTTCATGTTCTGTGCTGCCTAGATGCTTTCCCCTGCCACCCCCAAATGACACAATTTCCCTTTGCAGAAGCCTCAACTGTTTTCAAGAATATTCATTACAGGAAAAAAGTTGTGCAACAGTAAAGACAATTGTCTGCCCTGCAGTTAGATGTGCCTGATTCCTCAATTCTCTCTTTTATTGAGTTACTGTAGACTGAGATAGCAATACTGTGTGTTTATTAGGGGGCCAAATAAATGTGGTTTGGGGCATCTTTATTTTTAAAAAAGTTAAAAGAAAGGTTTTTCTGAAAATATGCTAACAGATAAGCAAAGCAGCTCTTATTCTCTCCTCTTTTTTAAAAACAGACTAAAATTTCTGAAACTATTTAACCTTCCTTCTTTGTCTGTCATGTTTTGTGGGGTGTTCTGTAATTGTTTAAAGATTCCAGTGTATCTTATAACAAATTCTTCTCCATGTAATACACCGATCAGATCCAGAGGACGGAGCTCTCTAGAAGGTAATGCCAGGGTTACTGATGGACTTCAATAAAATGTCTTAGTGGTGTTGTGCATTTCATTTAACTTCTACCTGTGGATTAAATTACACTGGTTGTGTTAAAAACTGAGTAGATTTGTGCAACATTTTTGTGGTAGGTAGTTTAAAACGAACGCCCACTTGGAATCAAAGATGCCATACAGGCTGTCTGTTTCCATGTTTAACATAAAAATTTCCTTGGGCTCCCTGCAGCAGTGGTCTCACAGTCTCCTCCCTGCCCCATGGATGCTGAATGCTCTCCCTCTTACAGAAACAAGAGGCACTTTCTGGTTCGCACTTCCCTGTCACTCACACACGCTCCCTCACTTCGCCTCCCCCCACAGTGCTACTTCCCCCCCAAAAAATAAATTCAATGTTCTGCTTAAAAAAAAAAAATGTAAGAAGGAAACGCTCTTGGACACATGTTGCCCTTGATCAAAGAAATTACCCTGGGTGGTCCACATGTTGCCAGTTGGGTGGGTATGCGAACTTTGGGTTGGATTAGTGGTGGTATTTTGCCTTCACATACTCTTCCACAGGATTTATTTGTATCTTGAGCAAAAATATTTTTACTTCACTTTCCACTTACTTTACTATCCATTTATTTTTTCAGGAGACATAAAAAAGAAAGAATGCTGTATTTTTACTTTCAAGTAGATTCATAACTTAATATTTTAACTGCTACGTTTTACTGAAAGTGACAGGAGAGAAAATGATCAAAGAAAAAAAATCATAGAGACTCTATATGAGATCCAATCTTACAAATCTAAGAGACGAAATGGCAATGATGAGAACTCACTTTCTGGCAGGTATCATCTCATACACACAGGAATCTACTCAGCTGCTTTGCTTTACTTCATAAATGAGAAATGTTGGAGTTCATTATTTAAGCCAAGGCAATCCTCAATATCCACTTGGGAGGTAGATGTTATTTACCTCTCATGAAAAAATAGATTTTTATTTTAATTTTCTGAAACATTATCATTTTGTTTTGGTGTCAGAGCGTAAGGTGGATGTTAAAGTGTTAGTCACTGAAAGTAACAAGATGCAAGAGCAAAATGCATCAGTCTGATTACTTAAAATAAACGTGCATTCCTTCTGACTTACAGAGCACATAACTGCAGAGCTGCTAATGATAAAAATAAGAACACAGTGAAAGGAAACTGTTTACACCTCAGATTGCAATGCATGCACCACCTCATCCCTGCCATACCTGTAGCCTGCAGCAATAATGTGCTGCTGCCGACAAGTCACTTATTTCAAAGCAGGTATCTGTGCCGCTGTATGCAAGTTGTAGAGATTCCTCATCTTCTCCCCACTCTAATCTGTATTCAGAGATGTCAGCACCAGAACATTCAGGACTCTGCAACACAAATATTTATGTTGTTCAGTTCAGAAACGAGCACTTCAGATGTCTGTGTTTCACTGGGGAAGGAATAAAGCACAAAAAAAAAAAAAAACAACAACCACCCTTATTTTAAAATTAATACACCATTACTTCAGCAAATGGAAATGTACTGAATTAATGTTCCCTAATAGGTTACTGAAACAGGACAATTCTGCACAAAAATTACCTGATTGAAATTCAGAGAAATGAGAGAGCGTATACAGCTACTTTGCTTTTCATCAGGACACTCAGGAATAAATTGTCTCTCCACTGGCTCAGCAGAAGCTCAGCCGTGGAGAACACAAAAAAGCATCAATCTAGTGCAGTCTAGTGGAGTGATCAAAACACAGCTCTGGAAAAGCTGGCCTTTGAGCCAGAAGCAGTCACTGAGAAAAGAACAACCTCAACAAGAGAGGAGCTGGTCTGAGGTTTCCAGTGAAAGTCACCCATCAGTCCCACTATGGGACACTGGAGTGTGGATCCCGGAACATTAACATCTACAATATGATTCCTATGGGACCACAGAATCATTGTATGGTTTGGGTTGAAAAGGACCTTAAAGAACATATTGGTCCAACACCCTGCTGTGGGCAGGGACACCTTCCACTAGACCAGGGTCCAGTACGACCCGGCCTTGGACACTTCCAGGGATGGGGCATCCACAGCTTCTCTGGGCAACCTGTGCCAGGGCCTCACCACCCTCACAGTAAAGAATTTCTCCCTAATATTTAATCTAAATCTGTCCTCTTACATATATCCCCAGCAATCCTTTTATCTAAGGGAACACAAAATAAATACCTGAATGTGTTGGAGATGAATTAGAACAGGTATAACAACACAACTCCCAAAGTAAAATATTTAGTGTTTTTAGCAAAAACTAGGTGTACTAGCTAGTTTTAGCAAAACTCCCTGCAGCAGCTCAGGGAACCACTGCTGTGTGTGCAGAAGTGTGGTCCAGGATACTACAAAGACTTTGTGATTATGGTATGCAAGGTGTAATTTCCAGTAAAAGGATCCAGAGCATCCCTGCACACCATAATGCCCACCCTGCACACACAGATGGACTTCTCTGGCTCTGCCTTGGAGCTTCCAGCTATTTTAGTAATTGCATTCAGAACTGCTAAGCCAGATTTTTAAAATAGCATGTAAAAAAGGTACCACAGTAGGCACCACAGTGTGCTCTCCAGCCAAAATACTTCACAGAGGTTCACTGTTTTTCCTTCATATTCATATCAGCCAAAAAATGACACTCTTTAAGAAAACATAACCACTGCAAACCACATTACTCCTACCACAGTTTCATTTTTAGCTAGAATAAACACATATCTCCTGCAAATAAATACAGAGCCTACCAGAAACACTGCTGCATCCCCTCATGGCTGGGGAGAGCAAATCCCTGGTCAACAGAAGGCAACACTTAAAAGTTCATTGTGATTTCTAGTTTAAGAGTCACAAAATTTTGCAAAAAATATGAATACTCCCAAACTGCACCAAACATACCTGTCTCTCATAACATTAAATGTAGACTATATTTGTAACTAGGTATATTGTTAACACAATTGATTTATTTGAACATCTCATGAATGTCAGTAACTTTTCTCTCAACAGGGGCATTATCTGGGGGAGGAACCCAGTAGAAACAGGGGTGGAATGACTTTTAAGTTTTCAATGAAAGTCTGTGGCAGAACTAAAGCCCTGCTGCTCCATATCACAATGTTATTTATGGCAACAGCCCTTGAATTCTGCCTTAATTACACAATTTTTTCTTAATAAACCCAATCAACCCCTGTGCAATTCAGCTAACACTTATTTTAAGAGTCTAATGCCTAAGATCCTGAAGAACGGTGGAGGAATCCACACAAACTAAAACAGACGTAAATATTTGGGGTAGAGACAAACAATTTCTGAGGAGAAAAAACCCTACACTGTAAGCATTTATGCAAAGTTAATTTCTTATCAGAGACTCCACTTCCAGCCAAAATCAAATATTTGTCTTCACAATTCCACCTCGGGACATGCTGATGTGCTTAAAAGCCTGCAGAAGGCACTTCTATCCCACCAGTGCTCTATCATCTGATGCCAGAGCAGGAGGTCTCATGTCTGAATCCTGGTCTGGATGACTCATAACCAGCCTTATGGAAGTCTTCAAATTAAAGCAGAGAAGATGCTTTCATACAATAGAAGTTTCTGCATACGGTTTTCTTGCACAAAAAGACAGTTCCAGGCCACTGAACAGCTCTCAAGCTGACTTTTGAGTTTTGTGGTGACCGTATTGGTTTGGATAAGCAAGATGGAATGAAACAACCAGTGCATCTGACTTACCTCCCAGCTCACAAGTACACGTGTGTCGGACAGGAAGGACAGGGAAGGTGCTCTGCACTGGCCTGGTGGTCCTGCTGCTGTGGTGACCTCTGTGGCTTCCGAGTATGGACCGTACTAGAGGGGAACAAGGTGTCTGTACATTAATATACAATCACACACCCATCTCCTATCCCTCAAAGGTTTTCCAAGAGCAGCACATGACCTTTTTCAATGCACTAAACTTTCTCAAAGACAGACTGGAATCCCAACACCCGGCACCAAACACCAGAGCTCAGGATGACACCACATAAATGACTATAAGTTAAAGAGTGAGGTAAGCTCAGGAACAGGTAGACAGGATGTACATCCTCTTGTGTGACAGTGAGTGCCCATGAAAGCATAAAACACCTCCAATTTACCCAAAACTGAGAATGGGCACTCAGTTAACTGAGGGACAGTTTGTGTCCCTCTGCCTCACCTCAGCACAATGTGTTCACATGCCAGTTCCAAAGCCTGGCATAGCCAGCTTCTCATGGATATAAGGAGGAGCACAGCAACAGTGAAGCACATATTGGAGTCCAAATCCAGCTTCTTTTACATAAAATGTCTGCCACAGGTTAATTCTAAAAGGACAGGATGTGCTGGAGCCCCAGTCTGGTACAATGTGCAGGGACACGCTGCAGACACGGCACGGACGGCTCCGCTCCACAGGAAGCTCAGCCAACTGCTCAGACAACTTCTGAGCCCTTGGTAGGAGGATAATTTAAATGCATATTAGCAAAAGAAAAGCCAATTTTCAAGAGTCTGGAAAACAGGTTTCAGCCAGCAGTGCGAGGAGAGGAGATAACAGCAAAACAGTCTTTCTGAGGCCTCCCGAGTGGAAGAGTGAAGTTTGCTCAGAAGGTCCCTGAACTAATTAGAAATCGTTCTCCAGAACAAAGGAACTTCACTGAAAGCAACTAGAAGAAAACCCCTAATATTTACTTATTTTGTAGTGCAATATTACTGAGTATGAAAAAAATGAGCTACTACAAAGGTCAAACAACACAGAAATTATGAACCTCGGGAAACCTCTCAACGGACATGTCAGGATATCTGCTATTGAGAAAAGACAACACTGATGGCCTTGTTTGATTTATAAAGAATGGACACATCAAAAAAATCTCATTTATTGACTTCTGCTGTTTTCTTTACGAAATAGCCAGCACACGTACCCCACCATCGTTCAGAGCCCTCACTCTGAACCCATACGTTGCCCCAGGAAGGAGGTTGCTGACGGTGCACTCCAGGTCAGGCCCATGATACACTTCAGAAACAACTTCTTCAGGGGCTGTCATTTCCACACTGTACTCTGAGACAGGACAGCCACTTTCTGACGGAGGGACATCTAAAAGAAATCATTTAGTTTGTTAATAACATCAGGACATGGGCCAGGAAAACTAATTTTTTGTTGCGTGCACCTTTTTCCCGCATGAAAACAATGTATTTGATAATACTTGCATGTTATGTTACAAGCCAGTACCACAGAATTAACCTGCCTGAGGTTCTGAAAAGCAGTGTCCACTAAAAGGGGTACAGGCTTCCAGGAAACAATATGGTATCTTGGATGCACAGGTGAATTTTTACTGGTGTTGAAATATGTTTGACAGTCAGAAATTGTACTGATCTAGAATTTAACTTAACAAATGAAGCCCCAAAGATACCTGCATGCTGCAACGTTATCACGGTAAAGAAGAAGTCTGTTGGATACTGGCATGTGCCTTCTATTCTAAAAAATGTGCATTTTTGACAGTTCAGTGTCATGATCATGGTCCAAGACCTTTGCAAAATTACAGGTGTCCAATGGATTGTGTGTGTTATAAAGTGGATCAAGGTTCAAATGCCACCCCAAATCCTCAATATGTTCTAACTCAAATTTTTGAGAGAATTCATATATTAGAAGTAGCAAAACATTTCTGCTAAGTCAATATTGCAAAGGAATAAAGTAAGATTTTTGAATCACATGGTGTTTTTGCATAAACAGAGGAATAAAAAGATGGGTATTTTAATATAGTTGATACTTTGTAGTCTTGACAGAGATGGGACCTCACTAACAAAACTGGAGCACAGTGTAAGGCCTTAAAGACAACCAGAGGACAGATAACTTCAGAAACCCAACAGAGAGCCACCACAGTTGATGAGAAGTTGCACTTCTGACTTGCACTGACTTCACTTTGCGATTTCCCATTCACCAGGACAAACTGCAACTTTTCACGAGCAACACAAATAAAGACTAAGGCAAGGTCAGTAAATAACAATCAAGATCAAAGTTGTCCAACAGGGAGATGCTCCACTCTCTTACCCCATTGTAGCTGCACTTCTTTGTGCTTTGGCTTCCCCAGGACTCTGGGTGCCCGGCAGTGCCCCGGTGCCACACTCAGCGTACGGACAGGTAAACTTTCAGAGCACTGCAAGAGAGCAGAGCTGCAGTTAGCACCTACAAAGTGTGGTATGGTTAGAAAGTGGCACAAGAAATTGTTTTCTACATCCACCACTTAGTAGAGATTTATGTAAACAATAAAGGAGAGGAGAAGCTACCAAGCGTGTTACTCACAAATCCAATTAACAGAGTTCCTTCATTACCATCCTCAAAACTGTAGCACACATGAGGTTCTCTATTTTAATTTTCCTTGTTTTTAAAATAATGTCAAGGCCTAAAGTACTCAATCTTAAATGAGAAAAAAAATTAAAGCAGGAGGAATAAGAGTATGGATCCTAAAATGAATTTCAATCAAAGAACGGGATTACAGGAATCGGTGGCTGGAAAAGGGAAACTAAAAATTTAAAATAATTCATCCATATGACAAATAATTGTTACAACAAACTACCCCTTTCTACATTTCCAGTCACCAGCTTTGGTCAGTACATGGCCTTCTCAAGCAAGTGCCCACATGAGATGAAAATGATGGTCTTTTCTAGTGTAAATATAAACACCTACAGACTGGTTCTGAGGAAACAGAATCTCACTAAATTGCAATTTGCTGAAACTAAAATCAGGTACACACAGAAGTCTTCTGACATTCAGCAACTTGCAACATAAGCCATCAGCGTAGCTTTACTGTGCTATGGGAAAAACATTCCCCTTTTTAAAGCAGAAGTATGTTACCAAAACCAGCAGAAAAGTCCCAGAAAAATATAAACCCAATAGTCCTTACTGTTAGATAATACCCACCTGACTGTGTCCACCAGTGCTGATACAGCATGCCCGGAGTTTATACAAAGTGCCTGGTTTCAAGTGAGTACAGGTATATTCTGTAGCCGAGCCACTATATGCCACTTCCCATTGATTTGCTAAAAATAAGATATATCCAAGTTTACAGAAGTGTAATGCAACAAGTTTAGGAGTGTCTAGGAAGAAGGAAAATCCTTAATGTGGTTTTCCACAAACCATATATTTCAGGAAAGTCATTAGCGTTACTATCACTGTGAAGATTATTCCCACACATAAAAATACTCACAAATTTAAATATTATATAATGTACAAAATATAAATATATATATTTATACACAAATACAAACATAAATACTTCTAGGTTCAGCCACATAACCTAGAATTCTACCAGTACTAAGAGAAAAGAACTACCTGAAAAAGAACACACTACAAAACCTCCCCAAATCCAAACCAAATTCCCCAGGAACACTTCAGGTTTTAAGGCTGCAGGTATGTAACTCACATTCAATCACATGTGCAACATTAGGGTATTAATGATAATAACAATAATAGTCCAAAGGGTCAGGAGTTCTTTATGGTAGCCATAGTGGATTGAAACAGAGACAACTTGTTTCAAGTTTACCTTCTGGACTTCCTTGAGAAATCTCTAGTAGATACTTTAGGATTTCTGAACCACCATTATCCTGTGGAGGATCTGAAAAAATGAGGCAAGTTGTCAGTAAATCAAGATTAGGAGTGTAAGATACCAAAGACTACAGAACCTGTTCCTGATTCTGCTCCTTCTCCTCTGCATCAACTACACCAAGTAAACTGCAGCAGAAGTAGGCAAGAGACGTTAGTTTTCAGCATCAATCAGAATAAGGCAGCTGGATAATGATGATCCAAACAAAATGTATGGAAAAAGCACTGAGAGAGAAGCTGCCTGGGGGCTCGCCCCATTATTAAAGGAAGCAGCTGGAATCATGCTGCAATGGGACATGAAATGGAAAATGAAAAGCCTGAAAATGCGCTTGAGTGTGAGTTAGTCAATGAAAACAAACAACATTTTTGATTCTGAAAGCACAACAGCCTCTAGATACTCTTTAAAATATTTTAAAAAATTAAGCTGTCAAGCTCTCCAGACACGTTCAACTTTAAACTGAGAAGCAGTATGAAAAATCTAACACATATTTACATAATTTTATTTGAATTATGATGACCCTCAAAAAGTTTTACTGTGACAAACTGAAGTGCCTTACCCCATTTCACACTAAAGCCATGAGATGTTATTGGCCCCTTAATAACAGGTCTGGTTGGAGGTCCTGGCCTGTCCGGGCTTGTTGTGCAGACCAACACTTCGCTGGGAGAGCTCTTCCCTTCCACATTAGAAGCAAACAGCTGAAACAAAACCACAAGTTCACCCTTGTTTATTGTACCTGCTTTTCTGACAGTTCTGCATGAGACTTCTTTTAGAAATTGCACAAATGTCATTAAGCTGGAAAATATGTCACATCCCAAAGCGTGTGGGATTCTAATAACAGATATTAGATTGTCATGTTGTTTCTTTACAAACATTGATTTTTCCCTCCCTCCACCAGCAATAGATCGTGGTATGTTTAAGACAAAAGCAGTGCTGGTTTTCCCTTTTAAAAAACCTCACTTTTTTAAATAACTGTGGCAACTTGCAGTTATTTGCTCTTAAAAAAAAAAGAAAAAAACAAAACGATGACAAATACTTGGTCATTTTTTGGGTTTGGGGTATTTCACACTGCTACTTAAAATGAAATAATTCAAAGTATCAGTAATCACACAATTAAAAGTCAGATCAAAGTTGTGTCTGTAGTCAATGTCACCAGGCTACAAATTTGCTCTGATGTCAACATAGTTTCGTAAAATCCATGTTTAATGTGGAATCAAGGCTGTAGAGAAGCACGAAGTGTCCTCTTTCCTCAGCCAGCCATGGTAGTTTTTACAACACTAAACTAAAAGGCATCATCTGTGAGTGACACTGAAACAACCTCCCAATTCTTTGGGTAGTTCTTTACGCAACTTCACAAGGTCTTCTGTCCCACAGAGCAGGGAAAAAGCTCTTCCGTGAGAGAATGGTGAGACACTGGAACAGGTTGCCCAGAGAAGCTGTGGCTGCCTCATCCCTGGAATTGTTTAAGGTCAGGTTGGACGGAGCTCTGAGTAACCTGGTCTAGTGGAAGGTGTCCCTGTCCATGGCAGGGGGTTGGAATAAGATGATCTTTAAAGATCCCTTCCAACCCAAACAATTCTATGATTTAAATGAGTCTTTAGGTAAAGTTTTCTTTTTCCTGTTTCTGAATATACAAAGACATACAGAAGCCAAAAATTTCTGAATCGACACAAGCCTGTGGCATCCTCCTCTCCCTGTGCTGTTTACAAATTACATGAAGCTGCTTCCAGATACCGACTCCGTTTGCTGATGGGAGCAGAGAGGACGTTGGCTTCACAGACATCTTCTGCCCATCTCCAGAGGGACACTGTGCTCCAGATGGCACATCCTGTGGAGCCACTACAGTGGACAGTCTTGGGGGTCTGTGTTTAGGAGCACCCACAGAGCAGGAGATACCAACACTTGCTAAAACACAACTCCAAACTAGCCACATGGACATATGAGATAAAAAAAGCTTCAATTTCTGGCTGCCAGGGGAAGAAAAGCCCTGGGCTGGGGAGGAGAGTTGTGCTTGCTGAGTGCCCTGCAGCATTTGCTCCATTCTGTAGAATTAATTGTGACCACAGAACATTTTGGGAGCAATGCAGTCAACTAAGATTACCTCCTGCCCTGAGCCACACTCTCACAACATCCTACCTGACAGTACATGGTACTGAGAACTACGTTTGTTCCAAAAGTGCTGAGTAACAGCATATCCTGTGATAAAAGTAAAAATACAACTAACAGTTTAATCTGTTAGGCTGCAGTATAAAGTAAACTTCTACTTGATGACTCAGTTTTGGAGGGAGTATTAAAGGATTTCTACAGTGCCTGGAAAAAACCCAACACAGAACACACTATGCAAAGACAAGAGGAAAGAGATTTTACCCTGAATTTATACTGTGTGCTTCTTCTGAGATTCTTCACAGTACAGGCTTGCTCCTCTCCAGTGTACTTCGGGTGAAACACGCTATCCTAAAAAAAAAAACCAAACCAAACAAATTCCCATAACTGCGGAGTCTGAGAAAGTGCTCCCTGTATTACAGTCTGTAGCTACAACACATTATAGCAAAGGAGCTTCATAGCTGAGTGCTTTTTTATTATTATTATTACTTTTAAGCTGCAAGACCACAATAATTTTCCTCTAGAGGCATAGTGCAGCTGCCCTAAATAATATAATTTTGCTGCAAAATAAGCACAAAACCACTTGTGGCAGTTTAACCTGTTACAGAACTGGAAGTGACAGATGACACAACACACACACCACAGAGCAGTGAGGACAGAGCAGACTGAACTGGTTAAGGACAAGTTGCCCTACACTCAGACTCCTGTGCAGCTTTGTAAGTAATCATGGCTGACAGTACAGATTTTTAGTTAAGGATTCATAATTAATTCTGCTGCAGAGCAGAACAAATCACACAGCTCCATCCTGCCAAATACCCAGTACTCCTGGAAGGCCCTCCAAAGCAGCATTCCATGTTCTTCTCACTGATCTTCAGTTAATAAATGAAACGAGGACTAAGTGCATGCTAAGTCATGCACTTTACAGTAACACAGCACTTACATTATCTTCTTCCTGAATTTCCAGGGTGTAGGAAATCACTTCCTCTGGTGTACATCCTTCTACTTTATTCCACTGCAATGAGATCCACGTAACACCAGCTCGAACAAGCCTTGGTGCAGAAGGGGTCTGAGGAATATTGCCTGCAGTGTAGCAAACCACCTCCTGGCTGTACCCACTGCTCAGAGACACAGAAGGAGAGAGAGGAATATTAAAACACACAAAAAAACCAAAACTACATTCCTCTAAATACATCGAAGTTTAGGAGGTTATTTAATATTTTCAAAAAATGTGGACAACATTCAAATTGCCTAGGTGGAAAAGATGAACGCCCAGTTAGGAAATGCCAGAACTAAAAATAGAAAAAAAATGCAGGATTATGCATCCTCACAGTCATTTTACAGATCTCATCACAATTATACTGGAAAAAATATTTGACTGCCTAAAAATATTAACTTGCTATTAAACTGCAAAGTAGAGGAAAATGTCATGTAGCATAAGGGAACTAAAATATAGGAAAGTCCAAAGTATTCAACTCTCGGATGTTGAACTTGAGATGCTCAGACTACAACTACTACAAACTCAGAACACAACTTCTATTTAAGCTACACCATTGAAAGGTGAGTTCTTCAGCCAATCTAGTCCCACTCTTTCAGGCATCCTCCTCCAAAGAAAGCAGGGAAAATTTATCCAGTCTTGCCCATACACGCTCAGCATCACATAGGAGTTGCCTGATGCAGGCACATACACCTTCCAGCTCTCCAGGCTGGTTCTACTCCTTCCTGACTTTCCCTGCCCAAACTTCTTTGCATTTTAAGCTGAGCATAAAGTTTTGCACAGCTCAGGCTGCAATCAGAGAGAACACCTGTGGCCAAGGGGATGCAGGTTCTCCTTTTGTCAAATCCCAGCATCCTTAAAACATAACAGGCAGGAGATGAGCAAGTGTGGAACAGTTCTCTCAAATTTCCATGCAGAATATATTATGTACAATAGAAATTTGAGAACAGAGTTTTAAATGGACAGATTTTGGGAGGAGAACAAAGAACTCTCAAGTGAAGGTAATGCTCTTGCAATGTTCAAATCTGTGTTTCCAAAGTATGAACTTATTTTGTGCCTGAAAGTTATACCACAAATTTAATACACAGAAAAGGACATCTCCTTTTTAAGTCTTCTTCCTCAAAAATAGCATTTTTGTTGAAATACTCTTATAGTTAAATAATCCACATATAACTAACACCTGAACAAGACAAAAATCATCTTAGATGGTAAGTCCACAAGCATTACAACCAATCAAAACCATCTAATGACATGAAAGTGTTAGATGACATTATCATGTCATAATTTTGAGTGCTGCCTATAAAATAAGCCCTATGCTGCTGGTGCTTATCTCACAGATTAGCACAGAGCAGCTGACCATAAATGCAGTTCTTAGTTCACTCCCTGCTTGATAGTCTGAGGATAAAAAAAATAGGAAGAACAAAAAAAAAGGGCAGGGGGAAGAGGGGGGGGGAATGTTGAAACACACCCTAAGGTATTTTAAAAATCTGGAATCTGGCAAAGAAAAGAGATGCCAGAACTGGGAACTTTGCACAATCCCAAATCCCTTCCAGTTACACTCAGCAGCTCAAGCCCCCCTCCCCGCTTTCCAGATCAAGTATTATTTCAACTGGGAGGGAAGTAATCTTGCAAGCAGTTGGGAAAAGGGACTGTGCGTACATGAATGGTCTCAGTGCATCTCAGAGAAAAACACAGGACCATGAATAAAGCAGTTTTTTAAAGCTATATGTTACTGAGAGGTTTGTGCTTTAGAAGAGAGAACAATACAGGAATCTCCCTCCACCAAACACGTTGTTATGTACCACTAGTGTTTCTTTTTGTGTCCTTCTTGTAATAATGATTAGATCCTGTTTAGCTAAGAAGGACA
>NW_020884895.1:7310908-7512995 GCF_003945725.1 Corapipo altera
CTGGTCCTCAGCTGCAGAACATTTTATCCCAGTGCTCCCCTGCAGCTCCCAGAGGATTGAACTAAGTCTGATTTCTTACCATCTTCATCTGAATGCATCTGTTAATGTGCACGGAAAAGCAGAAGCTAAATCCCATCTTTCAGTGTCCCTGAGTGTGTCTGTCCTGTCACGGTCCTGGTTCTCTCCCTCCCTTCTTTCCCACCCCATCAGCCAGCCCTGCCAGTCCTGAGGAAGAAGGAAGGGACTGTACTGTTGAAAAGAGACAGAAGGGCTTTGCTTTAAACCAGAAAAATAAATATATCAAGATTCCTTTCAAAATCTGTAACTCAACTTCCTCTTGCTTGTTTTTCTTGGTTCACAGAGGTCCCTAGTGGGAATTTTACATAACAGATGTATTCTTTTTGTATTAGGAATAGATCACAAAACACCATTTAACACCTCAAAAGGAGCCTATCTTCTTAGGTTGACCTCATCGTGCTGATGGTATAGGGCAATTCCCTGGGACCTGAAGGATACCACCAGGGAAGGTGCAGTTTTAACTCAAAACCACGAAGAGAAAAAATAAACAAAAATCCCCCTCAGAAATTCCTCTTTATACTGTCACTGACAGTTAAACTTTCCAGTTATCACTTTTTCCTCAAATAAATGTGTACCTTGGGTAGCTTACCTAGTACCGATGTCGTTCTGGGCCGCTAATCGGAAGGTGTAACCCAAAGCTGGACAAAGCTTAGTCAGCTTGCAATGCTTCTGGCTCCCGAAGTAACATTCTCTGAAACCACTGTTCCTCTTTCCCTAGAAAGAGAGAAATCTGTAATTGGATTGCTATGAAACAAAAACCACACGGTGCTTATTTTAAAAAGCTGTTAAACGATATTAGAATTGGATGTTTCCATACAGGCACTGTGCAAAGGAGGCTGTGTAAGCACTGACAGCACTGCTTTGCTCCCAAAATCCCACAGATCAGCACAGTCAGCCTGCTGACAGATCCCTCCTCTTCTTTATATTTGTGAGATATATCTACAGCTCCTGGCATTCTGCTTGAAACGCAATTTATCCCACTCATTAACAAAAAACCAGGCAAATTAAGGGTAAAATCATCCCTCAATCCACTCAGTCACAGAGGCACAGGAAAGGTGCAGCCAACATTTCTTGCAAGCTCTACCCTCCGTACCTCCATCCCTCCCTGGTCCTTCAGGAATTCTCTATCCCACAAGAGGGCTCTCGCTCCCCACAGTCGAGCTATGGTCAGACCCAGCGGGACAACCCAGGTACAACCAGCCCCATGCTCTGCTCACCAGGGCAAAACAGATTTATTAATCACAGAGGAATATTTAATGTGCCAGTTCTACACCGACCCCACTGCTTGGAGCACACGATGAGTGAAGAGGATTTGTTGGGAAGTGTGTAGCTTTGGTAAGAAACTTGGATACCAGAGGGATGGTTTATGGAAGTCTCACATCAGCATGACCTGGACCAGTGATCCATCCTGACAAAGCCAAGATGGGGCAGCAGCCAGAGAGGGTATTGAGACACCTCTCCAGCTCCCAAATCCTTCCTCAGGTACAAACCAGCACAGCTGAGGATAAGGACACTCAGAAGTTCTCTCCTTCACCCCACCACATTTAAACCCACACAAAAACCTTTTCAATGCACCCCAACTTGGTACACCCAAATTTAAGCCAAGCTGTTAGCAGGGCAGAGAGCCTAAACCAACAAGGAATATCTGGTTTCATACTATGTCACATGTGGGAAATGATCAATTTGAAATCTTTCTGGAGAAAGGGCATGGACTGCTCAGCTCTTCATAAATAATATCTAACAGAGCTGAAGCAGTTTAAAGGCTTTTAATTTCAATACCTGAATGCAAAATTAATGGACAATTACATTATTAAGCACAGCAGAGTAGAAGTCTGGCAAATGACATCCATGGGCTCAGATAGGTGCAGTAGACAGAATTATCTCTGCAACTTCTTCTGACTGAAAAGTTCTGCTATACCATTTACTATCTTTGGCACCCGTCTCTACAATTTTTAATTATTACTTTATTATCTATATGGGTGTCCCTCACTGTAGACAAAAGCTTCACCTGCTGCTGCCTCCTTGGGCTTGCTCTGTCCTCCCACACCCCATTCTTCCTCCATGCTCAATACATCACTTCTCCACTAAAGAGTTCAAAAATGCCTGAGTGGGACATGCATTTTTCACTTGGCCATTCTCCAGCTCCTACCAATTTCTACTTATTTTCCCTCGGACTACAACACAGAAGGAAAAACGCCCTAAAATGTTTGCAGTGTATCTCCAGAATGTGTTTATCAAGCTAGAAACAATCATGCAGATCTCCAGCACGGAATAACAATGTGGAGGCACTGAAGGGACATTTATCACACTGGCAAACAGCCCTAACTTTTATTTATACACAGTGAGCCTACACTTGTTCTGGAACTTGGTTTTATACACAATCTCCTTCAACTTCACCCACCTGCTCCAGCTGTAACATTACTGTACGGATCAAGTAAATTAAGAGATGGAACTAGAAGAGAATCATTTTGTAAAATGAGAAAAACTTTTCAGATCTCAATTCCCTAGTTATAGAGTTCTATGATAAAATTACTTTAGGATGAAAAAGATAGGTGACCATACACTCCAGCTCAGCAATAATGTATGTAAACTCCACACTACACAAAACCACATCAGAAATCCCATGTTTCAGTAAAATATCCATTCATCAGTGCAAGACTACCAAGAATATATTTTTTTCCTCCCTATGTAAACTCTCTTTTATAGGTTGAGTTGCATTAATTTTCCTCCAACTCTTTGATGACTTTACTACTTATAAACAATTGAAAACACTTATTTTTGATTTCTGCTTAAGAATGTAGGTTTTTTTAGTAATTTACCTATGCTTTTTTCCAAGAGAACAAAATGACCAAATGCTAAGCAAGTGTTTGATAAAGCAATGCTGGCTAAAAAGGAAAGTCATGGACAATCTCACCTGTAGCACAGTGCCTGAACTGAGAGCAACGGGCCAAGGAAACTCATTTATCAAACTGGTGTGTTAAAACTTTGCCAAGACTGCCAAACATCTAAGTTATCTTCAACTTTATAACAGTACAAACTCTGATATTGTATATATTTCTCTTGTAGAACTGGTATTGTACATTCCCCAGACTCACTCAGAGACCAACTGGTATTCAGATTACTCAGACTGGCTGGTATTTTGGATTCTATTGGCACTAATTGGAGAGGCTGGCCGATATTTCTAATTATCCTGGCATTAATAGCCTGGAAATAGCCTCTCCGCTCCTTCTCTCCCAAGATTTATGAAAGCACTAATGCTGGCATAATTATAGACAGGAACAACTGGCAGGCTGGTACTGGCTGCCACCCAAGAGTCTTACAGCTTTCCCAGAATCCTTCTCCTATCCTTTGTACACTCGGCATCCAAGTTTTTAATCCCTTAAATAATGTTTCGTAAGTTGCTTAAAATACACTGTATCATTTCCGCAAATATTTCTAATCCCCAGATTTCAGAGGGAGTGCTGTCTGACTTCTCCTCCAGGCCTGCTTTCTCCAGCCTGTGTTCCCTATTCTTCTCCAGGACAACCCATACTGTGATGATCATCAGCGCCTGTCAGGAGACAAGAACAATTCAGCTCCACAAATCCCTCACCATTTGCACAACACTCTAACAGAGTGTTTAAACACAGATTTTAAGAGTTTTCCCTGTTATTTCAGCTATATTTCAAGGCACACACTCAACACAGGGTGTCAAAGTGTCTCTTGGCGAGTGTATTTATTGAACAAGGGTTTTGAGCATTTAAATGGGTTTTGTTGACTGCATTCCCGGCAGCACAGGCAGTAAATAAACACAAAAGGAGGAAGTGGCCACTGCAGGTACAGTGATGCAGGAATGGAGCACAGTCCTTCACCACAGAAATCTGCTGCAGAGCTGCCAGCATCAGATCTTCAACCAGGAGGCAGGATGGACATCTGTGGCCACACCAGCATTAGCTGCTATGGTCAGGTCATATTGGCAATAAAAAGGAACAGACTGATACTCAATCTGACACAGAGCTGCAGAGCAAACTGTCAACAATTAGTGTAACACACCTTAAGATCTCTGCAAAGCATTTACTGTGCAAGTTATACATGTAACTGAATTTTCTCTACATACGAACATTTAGAAGATAGCAAAGGACCTATGAAACATCCCTAGAATACACACAAATCCCAATTTTATCCAAGGCTCTCCTCCTGCATGTCTCACAGGGGTGGTGCAGCCACAGAACAGACGCAGAGGGCAAGTAAGTGAACAAGCACAAATATGGAGCTCTGTGTATCCAAATTCCAGTGCAGCATCACTGAGATACTTTGCTCAGATTATCAACTGGTAAAAAACAAGCACATCTCTGCTACCTTAAGAAATTTAAAATTTTGTGGCAGAACAAAATTATCTCAATTTACCTATATAATAAACTTCATTATTAACTATCCATCACCAAATCATTAAGTAGTGTGGTGTTGTATCAGTCTCCCTCGAGTAGATTAAAATGAGCTGCTTACTGGATGAGAATTAAAGCTGCTTTGAGTTGTACGTAAAACAGAGACACACACTGTGTGAGAGGGATGTCCTTGTCTCTGGCTCAGGAACATTCCTCCCCTTTCCCATAGAGAATGAATAGGATACTCTCGCTGCCCATATGCACAAGAGAAACATTTACTTACTACCACTTAATCACAGAACCAGCATTTCACATCTAATTAGTAACAAAGGCCTGATTCTTACAGCAGTGCCAGCAGCATTTTTCAATGCAGTTACAGTTTACTGATTTTGATGAACACTGGCATCAGGAGAAAGCATCACCTCCTTTACAGTCATATTTTCTTTTTGGTATATAACTAATGCTATTTTTTTCTGATTAGCCTTTGCTGACCCTGAATAAACAATCCTGGCACCAAGTCATCAATTGATTAGTTCAGGTTTGTAAGTTCAAAGTTCATAGCAGAGTCAGAAGGTGAAGTTTTCCTTAATTATTAATTTTAATTGATTTTATTGCCAGATGACTATTGTGAGTCCCAGCACCTGAGGTGCAGGCTTGTTGATATCCCACTGGATTCCAAAATAACAGAGATGAGGGGTTGATCCTAACTCTTTAATCCAAATTAGGAGGGAAAAAGATGGAACAGCAGGAATAGCTTTGTCTATCAAGGATTTTACAGAGTCTACAGGTCAGGAAAAACACCAAAACCCAAAACTAAACTGAGGCAGCAGCTGGGTAGGACTGGCACAGTGACATATTAAGCAGAATTTCCCACCTCACCTAACCCTAGGGCTGTAAAATATGGTGCTCCTGCTGTCGCTTTACAGTAACAATTCACTTTCTGCATATACAAGTGATGCCACCTACGCCCCTGGTTGCATTTTACATGCTACAAATTGTGCCTCTGCCCTGTAAAAACAACAGGAATGAGGGTGACATACTGCTGAGCATCTGACATGCTCCAAGATCCAGAGATCCCAGAGACAGATAACCCATGATCCACCACGAGGGAGCACAGAGGGGCTGCTGGAGCCCTTTCTGTAGCACAGTTCGAGCTGGGGGAACACACTGCTGTGACTGGGACACAGCTGGAGGTGCCTGTCTGAACACCTCCACCACTCCCCACACCTCCTGTGCCCGATGCCAGTTTTGTTTCCACAGCCTGAGGCTGCAGCCTTTGCACAACAGCTTTCAAGGATCTGCATATGGTTAGAGTGACAAGGGCTTTCCGCAGCTCATTCACACCATCCTTCCCTAGGAAGGGACCAACTTCCCAGGCAGGCTGCCATTTTAAGGTGCTTTTCCAACTTCATCATTGGATACATTTCTTGTTCTCTGCTCTTGCAAAGCCCTCCCTGCTTTGCAGCCACGATTTAATTTCCTTCTGATCGCTGATTTTCCCGTGTTTATATTTTATCCTGTGCCCTGTAGCTAATGAATGCTGCTCTAGCTGAGATCTGGCAGCGCGTTTGCTGTTGCCTGGCAAGCGTTCTCCTCTGCTCTGATGTATTTATTTCTTGATTTCACCAGGACACAGTGTGGCATTGTGGACAAGTCAGTGCTTTTGCTTACGTGGAGTTTACACAACCAAGTGCGAGGGTACAGAGCACTCCAAGTGAATTCTCTTTTGTACTTGGGAGGTGCAACTCCAGTAGCTGAATGCACTTCATGTCAGAGGCACAACTTGCCACAGCACCTGAAAAAGTGAGTGGAACATCTTGCTGAGTTCACCATTGCATGAGACGAGGTTCCTTCAGATCCAGGCACAGCCAGCCTGCATCTTCAGACCTTTTCTTTAGCAAGCCTAAATAGCAGGTTTTAATTTAGCGACTCAAAATGGCATTTCTGTCTCATATCAGAGGAAAAGAATTTTTAGAGAAGCTACACCTGTGGTATTAACTGTCTCAGAACCTGACAACTACATTTCAGCCAGGAGTCCTGTCAAATCATTGGAGATGTACCAAATTAATTTGTGCAAGGCCATTATTCTTTCATCTGTGCTGGCTAGTTCTCCATTGTGGTCTCAGATTTCATGGCTGTTACTGAGAAAACAAGGTAATTAAAATAGATAGACTAAGGGAATCAGGATGCCTCAATTTTTCCCCATTGGTACCTGAGCCACCCAAAACCAAACTGCTTTTGCCCTGTGAAAAAGAGATATCATAACCATTCTTTCTGAAGACAAAACTCTAGGTATATAATCAGTATTAAAGGGTATAAAGGATGAAAGAATTTTAGAATTGTCATACATACATATATATATATATATATATATAAAATTATGTCTAGGCTCCATGCAGACAAAATGAATATCCAAAGTATTTGCACTGTATTAATGGTCTGCTGGTGGTCTCTTCTGACAAGACCTTCTGCTGCTTTCCTTCCCTTTGCAGGCTAAAATCATCCACATTTCCACTGCTTCACTGCTTGGTGCTGTTATGTTCCCATGGCTCCAAATTACTGGAAGCCTTGGAAGAGATCACAAGTGCACAGTCAAGGTGTCACAGAAGGTGTAATGGGATCATCCTGGTCAATCCTTTTGGAGAAATATCTCTTTAATCCCTTTTCCCAGACCTCACACTCCGCTTTTTTCCCTCTTCACTGACGACCTTTCCCCTTCCATTATGCAGAGAGGGACAGCAAGTCATTCTGAAGTTATTGTTTTCAGTTCAGAGGGTTTCTCATCATGCAGACCCCACTTGCTGTGACAGTGCATACAATAAATGTTTGCACAGTGAGTGGTTCCAAACACCCAACATGTGCCAGAATGATCTGGGAATGTGTTATTAGTGCAATAATGGAAAACTATTCATAACAGAATACTCCCTTCAGAATATTTTTAGACTACAAAAGACCTCAAGAGATGTTTCTCAGACTGCACGACCGGACACCCTTTCATACGCTTCATTTCCTGACTCATGACTCTTTTTTACTTTAAATGTTGCCCAAGCCCTTTCTGTCACCCATTATGTATTTTTTCCTTCAAAGATGATACTCCCTGACTCATGCTTTCTGCAGAAATATGGCTTGCACAAAAGAAAGGAGGCAGAAACGAATTAGGGGACAGAGGGAGGACTCACAAGAACCCACCTCCAAAAAATCATCCACACCTTGTTGTCAGTCAGGGCACCCTCCTCAACAGTCCATTGCTCACTAACCACGTAAAATAGGAGAGAACTTAATTCTTTTTGACCTTGGAAGGGGACTAATTGTCACTATGTAAAGGACACTTATTTTGACCCTGAGTACATTCTCTGTAGAAAGGGCTGCAAGATCATAGCTTGTCTCCTCTGGGGCAGGAACAGTGTTTATTCTGCACTCAGTCAGCAAACAGAAGAAAGAGATCATGAACAGAACTCTAAGATACAATGCAAGTAATGAAATAATACGCAATGCCAATTAACAAATAATATACAACAAATAAGTGATAAAAGATTTCATGAGTACAGAACATTATCTCTGCATAAAATAAACTGAATGGAAAGTTTTCCCCTCACTGCCCCTTTCACCTTTCCAACTCTTTACCTAATGTCATCAGGATTTCATTTTTCTCTTTCTATTTTCTCCTGTATTTAATTATTTTTCTTTACTCAGCAAATCCTTGTAAAGTCTGAGTACCATTTATTTGTGTATTTATTTCAACTAGTTACAACTTACCTCATCCCACTCCAGAAGGTAGCTGGTGATTTTTGAACCATTATCAATGGGTGCCTACAAACAAAAATAAACAAAAGGTGACTTGGGGAATAGAAGAAAACTACTTCACCACCCCCCCAGGCAAATGACTACAGTTTCAAGTGCTTTGCACATGGCTTGCAAACCTCTTAAAGATAATGAAACACATACATTTTAAAAGTCAAGTCAGTGCACGGATTTGTCAGAGTAGAGCAAGTTCAAGTCCCTTACTGAAAAATTACTGTCTCAGCTTTCAATTATTTTCAGTATTTATGTTCATTGTCAGTAAACTCCATTTTTCCCTGCTTTCTTGCCTGATCCCAGCGTTACCTACCTTCCACTGTAAGGTTAAGGAGCTTTTGGTCCTGTGCGAGGGTTTGGGTGGGAAGGGACACTCTGGTGCTGAGCTGTGAGTGGTGAAGCTTACTGGCTCTGAGCAGGATCCCTTTACTGAGTTGTACATTGCATATACCCTGGAAAGAGTAATCAAGTGGGTTATAAATTTGCTGACAGTTACACTGGCACTGTCTCAGCCGCAGTATTTGACTACCAAAGCATCCATGACACCATTCACTAATGACAGATTTATCACAGACCAGTGTCTGTCCTTGTTTTACTTCGCTTCATAGAAGTATGCAAAAAAAACCTCAAAAACCCACACAGCAGAAGGCAAACACTACAGTAATTTGTGCAAATACTCCCAGAGACCACTGAGTTATCTTCATCATCTTTTCTTTCCACCACTACTTCCTTGTAATTGCCAGACTTCCACACACTGTGCTAAAATTCTCTTTGCAACACAACAGAAAGTATGAGCTCATGAGAAAAAGGTGTCAACTTTAACGCCTGCTTTACACTTGAGTCCCATGTATCATGTTGAGTGGTGGTAACTGCTGGTCTCCTTCCACGGGTACAAGCTCATCCTGCATAGCTCAGGTGTCAACACTTAGTGGACCTCCATGGATTAGAACTAACACAGCTCAGCAATATTACTCCGATAAACTAAAAATCTTCAAAGCAAATTTGATTTCAGGCAAATCTTTTATATATCACCATAGAGGAGGATATAAAATACAAAACCATGTGGGAAAGCAAATAGGATACAGTTGAACACTTCCTCAAGAGGTGCCCTTCTCTGAAAAATTAATGATGTTATTTTTTCCCTTCACATTTTCCATGCGGCAAAAGAAAGTGCAAATTGGAAGTCTTCTACTCAAAAAAAAAGTTCAAATCATGACCAGACGATGACCTCTGAGTTGGCTGTAGCTATTGTGTACTTGAATGTAGAGCTAAAGAAAGGGCAACTTCTAAATTTGTTTTCAGTAGATAAGAGTAATTTATGTACAATGGCCACCTACATAGAATCAAACCTTTTGGGGGAGGCTGACAAGAACTGCTGTAGTGCTGCTTTACCCATCACCTATTAGCAGTCAGGAGTGAAAACAAATGCAATTTGTGTACATCTGTTGGAAATGAGCACAGCCAAGCATCCAACACAAGCCATAAGGGAATAAAATCATGAGAAAATGAACTTAGGGGGCATCCTCTGCATGTCACCGAAACACAGCACAGTCAGCCCTGAAGGTACCACAACAATACACCTGAAGAAAAGCAAGCAGTGGGTTCAGAGTGAACCAGGTTGTCCCAGGTGCCCTGCAGAGCAGGAGCAAGAACAAGCACCTTGTCTGGTGGAGACAAAGCCCCGAGAGATGCTGCCAAGGTTAAGGAGACCCAAAGCGGTCTGCCCAGTAACTGTTAGCCCTTAAATTTCTTTACTGAACAGATTTATTTCTTCACAGATGTTAATACATAATGCAGTTACAGTGAAGAAAAAAAACAAACTGTCATGGAAAGCAAACGAGGCAGTTCGTTCAGTGTCGGCTCGCTCCACTGCAAGCATGGGCTGCTGCTTTGCAAGGCTGACTTTTATATTTAGCAGTCACTTGTTTTTGAACAGAAGTTACTGCTAATTGTTCACAAATGAATTATAATTTGATAAACTGCAGGAAGGTGGAGGAAGTTGTAGGTAAGGGAGGAAGAAGTCAGCCAGGACATGGGACAAATACCCCTAAAAATGACCAAGACCTCAACCCAACTGCACATGGTGACCACTCTGGTGTTTGAAGTTGGCTTCAAAAGAGATGTTCAGTGCTTAGAGCAGGAAGCTCAACAGTGTTTTACAACCTTCTCCTCCTTGCTACCATCCCTGTTGTGGTCAGAACTCCTGCCCAGCCCAGGAGCCGCATTTTTTCCTTATTTATGACAAATTACTTCTGGTCTTCTCCTTCTACTTGAAAAGTTTATTTTAGGGCTCCACTAGAAATCACCCTTAAAACTGAAAAGAACTATCAGAACAAGATGGACACACTTAGGTGTTGGATCTTTTTTAGAGCTCAGAAGCAAGGTGTTCTTTGAAGTTTTGCAAACAGGAACAGCCTTGACACGAAACAGCACACCATGCTTAGCCCTTGTTTGGAAAAACAGAAAGGAACAATAGATAGGAATGAAAGGATTTTTTCTTTAAAGGATATGGAGGGTAACTGACCAGGATGTGAATTTGAAGCCTTAGTACATAAACAAGTCTTTAAAAAAAAGCAACATGAACAGGTAATGCAGACGGTGTTAAAACATCAGGGAGCAAAACTAGAATGTGTTAATAGTTAATAAATGTGTAAAACACATTTTCAGAATCAAAGAGAAATATGCCCTGAAAATATCAGCACAGATCAGTGTGAATCAATCTTTTTTCTTGTAATAAATGCTGAAATTACTACAGTCAGATGGATCTGTAATCAGCAGATTTGCTTCCCAAAGCACAGACTATTTATGAACAAAGCAGGCTGGAGAACTTTCAGAGTTACAGTAGCTGAAGAAACACCAGTTGCTTGAGTCAAGTTTTTAAGCAGTTTCAAGTATCCCACTTTCAAACACAGAAATACAGACATGTGGACTTCTTTTCCCCTCTTTCTACAGCAATGACAACACAACAGAAAACATGTTGTTTGAGAAGCATGCCCATAATTTAAAGTCCAAGATAAAATCTATTGTAAAATATGTAGAAATCATCGAAAAATACACCTACAGAGGTGACGATTAAATTCTTGAACTACACTGTATATTTTGTTAAAAAACTTTCACATTTATTCTCATATAATTGAAGTTTATATTTAAGTGACATTCATATTCACACTAACTCACCTGACATGATAATCTGTTGCTGGCCTAAGGTCCTTCAGGTTATATTCTAATTCTTCTCCACTGCAGGAAAGAAGCCCAAACTCAACAGATTAGTAAATTATGAAAAGTAGTATCACACTTAGCACAGCCAGTGATTTTCTAGTGATATTATAATTTGAAAGAAAAAAGAAAATACCACCAAAGAAAAACAATATAACAATAAAACAACAAAAAATTATCAATATATGACAATAGAAACAAAGTAGCAAACAATATACCAAAAATTTGTCAACATACTTCATGTTTCTTGAAAACTTTCTAGAGCTCCATATACACAGAAGAAACGAATTTATCATCCCAATTTATATAGTAAACCAGTTATATGGTTTTTTTCCAAAGCTTGGATTTTGTTGATATTTGCATAAAGCACACTGTGGTTTTCTACCCTCCCAGAGCTGAAAAGAACGGAATCCAAACATTATTTCTGTATTTTCTGCACATTCCCTATTTCAAAATACTTTATAAAAAGTGAGCCATTGAACTTCAGAGGAAGAGGTATAGTTTCTTGCACAAATGTTCCACTTATTTGCTTTCTCCTCCAGAATGATGCTCCCTGTGAGGATCATGGCGAGGAGACTTTAATTAATGGCTGAACAGCTGGATCCAGCTCTCCTTTAACGCTAACAGAAGTAAAAGCACAGAGTTTCAGACATTTTAGGAAAAAAACCAGCAAATAATCTATTAATTTCAAATGCAGCCAACATAGTTAGGGCTATTCTTTTTCCTTCTGGCTTGTTTGCTGGTAAATGAACACTGGGCTCAGTCATGTGTTGCCAGTTCTGTGAAGATTAAGGTACGGGTCAGTGCTTAATAAGTAATAGCCATCTCATGTAAGAGCCTGGCT
The DNA here is from genome assembly GCF_003945725.1 of Corapipo altera. NCBI lineage: Eukaryota > Metazoa > Chordata > Aves > Passeriformes > Pipridae > Corapipo > Corapipo altera. Next base: position 7,323,206 of record NW_020884895.1, read on the forward strand.
TATTCGTGATTTTATTAAAATATGGGAAACAAGAAAGCTCTCATTTTAGCATAAAGAAATATTTCATAGCTAGCTGGACAAATACAGGGAAATGTCTCAAAATCAAGAGAATAAAATTCACCAGAAAGCACATGCCTGCACATGTCAAAAATACACCAAAAAACAAAAACACCTCTTTGTTTTCATATAATTCAGTGCTCCGCAAATTCTTTCTTTTCCCCCTCTGAAACGAGTTCACCTCCTTGCAAAGACAATGTATTTGACATATTGCTGAGTTTCTTTTGCCTATAGTAATAACAATTACTGCTGCTCCTGATGGAATGTACCACATCAAGCTAATGGCTGCACTCTGGCCAGCAGCAGGAGACACATCACCACTAGCAGCTTTAAAACAGATGCACAATGTTTCCTAACCAGAAGAAAATGTGCAGCCCTCTCACCAGCAAGCACAAGAAGTACTAGAAGGTGTCCTTCCCATTTTAGAAGCTCAGCAGCACATATTGAACTATGGAGATGCTCACACTGGCTCACAAATAGCCAGTGTAAATGCCAGAAAAAAAAAATTAAAAAAAAAAATCAGGAAGCCTTTCTCTGGTTAATACCTTCTTTTTGCATTACCCAAAACCTGCCTTCAGCATACCAAGAGGAATACTCTTAAGAAGGGAGATGGCTTGGTCTCAAGAGGTAATTCCATAAATGCTCTATCACCTGGACTTTATTTAATGAGATTTGGGAAGGATTAGGTATTTCACAATAGCCAAGGTCACATCTCCGAATTTTCCTTCCTAGATGTCATTAGCAGGGAAAAAGAAATGCATAACACCATATGTACTTGATCACAGAATGAGCTCAGAGGATCACTGCAAGGAGACACAGAGAAATCCCTCTGAATTTTTACTGAGGGCTGCTGGGAGCCTCTATAACCTACTGATGGCTGTAACTCCCTCCTCTGCTCATCTAAGGCACTACAAGGCAGCAAAGCCCTCAAATTTTGCTCGTTAGCTGAAATAACAAGCTTTACTGTGCTAAATTCTGCAAGCCCACACAAAACCAGCCCATTAGGAAGGCAGGTGTGGTGTACACGGAAGGTTCTGACATTTAGCATTGGAGAGAGATTAACCTTTTCACTGGTAATGGGAGAGGCAGCACGGGCTACAGGATCTGCCACGTGCCAGGGAGGTGGGATAGGATGGCAACTGGGGACCTTGTGACGTGCACTCAGCTCCCTGCAAGCTCCTCTGGCGAGGGGGCCAACAGGACAGTGAGGGAGCAACCAGAGGGTGCTCAAACGTGCCTTTTTTCTGTGACTGATGGGCATGCCAGAATACACCCTGAAAATCTCAGAGAATTTATTCCCAACGAAAACACAAGTGTAAAAAATGGCACTGTTACCTGTAAATTATCTTGTATTTTCCATCCCTCCCTTTATCCGATAAGGCAACCTCGTAGGTACAGGTGTAAGGCAAACCGTTGTTGTGTCTATCTGCATTTAGAAGGCCAGTGGGAGGTGACCAGGAAAGTAAAACTGTTCTTGCTTGAATATTTGTAACCTGTAGAAGAAACATCGGTTACCCTGAATTCTGAGGAAAAAAACCCCACTATCCTCTAAGTTTTTGTTTTCTGCTTGCATCTTCACAATCCATTTCTCGTAAAATGGAAATTTCAGAGCTAGAGTTGAAAAGTAAAGGGTCAGAAATGGTCAACACCACAAACAAAAATACAGATTTATGGCATAAAGTAATTTCTAACAGATGAGCAATATGGAGAGATTTTTCCCTGCAGTGAACTGACTCGTCACTGTCTGAGCATCCAACAAAGGATGCCTCACACCACTCTGGAAGTACCTGCTGCCATGGCTATTACCAGAAGGGAGTTGGAACTAAGTGGAACAAAGACTTTATCCTATAGATTGTTTTATACACAATAATTTCTCTAAAGTCTTTTTAGGGAGACTTCTTTAAAAAAACTCTGATGGTTTTTTCAGTCATCCTGTTCCTTCTTATCATTTGAAACTGTAATAATTCAACTGCAAATAAGTTAAAAAAACCCAATTTAATCTGCAAATTTACACTGACTCAAAAGCCTAAGTGAAAATCACAACAGAAGTCCAACTTGTCAATTAAAAATTCCACTGCAAATCAATCACTTTGTGCCGAGATAAAGACTGTCTGTGTGATCTGCAGTGGCCCCTGGGTGTGACACCTTCCCGTCAGATGGGTGAGGATTCTCTATCAATAAAACACAGAAGAAACACCTAAAACTCAGGCACTAAAACAATTTTATCACCTCAACAGTGCAGCTGTATTCTTCTGGAGACCCAGGTCCACCTAACTCCAGCAGCTTCCCAGAGAACAGCCTTCTGTTATCAGGCTGAGAAAGAATAAAAAAAATCCCCCCTGCCACTGTCTCAGAAGAAAAAGAAATAAGAAGCAATAGTTGCACTGGCTATCTGGGAAAAGCAGCGCATTTTTATACATGCCTGCTGAAAAAGCACAGGGAAGCCTCAAAGCCTCCAGAGCCTCAAGTGCTCTGCCACAAACTCTCCACTTTTCATCACGAAAATTATGTTCTTCCTTCTTAACTGTAGTGAATATATGAAGAATATTCCTTTAGTTATGCTCCATGAGGAGGAATCAAAGACTGAGGTTTTATATTCTTTATTTCTCCTACGCATCAAATTTCACTGGTTCTATCATTTTAACAGATTTTTCCAACACTCAGAGCAAGATGTTGTTATTTTGGAAGGCATAAGATGGATGCAGGTGCTCAGTTATACAATTCCTAAGTTTTGTTGAGACAAGTGAAACCCCTTACCTGTAAATTATTTGGTAATGAAGTTTCAGCAATCAGCTTTAAAGGACTCTCTGTTTACAAATCTGGCTCCTGGATATCTTTACAGAATGGAGAATATTTAACTTCTCACGTGAAAACACATTGTTTCCAGCTGATGAGCACTGCAACTGTTGTGTCTGATACCCATAATATCAAGCAGATTCTTTCTGAGCAAGTCATAAATCCATTTTTAACAGACTGACAAGTAGGTGACACCATTAAACATATCTTTAACACCGTGATCTCAAAAGTTAAAGATTTTAATTTATAGCAGCACAGTCAAGTCTTGCCAGAAAAGAAAACCTTTGTTCAACCTAATGTGAAAAATAAGTTTTAAGGCAAGAAAGTTTAAGTAGCATCAAGCTTTCTTGGTAAAAAACATGGACATGCAAATTCTTGTAAGAATTTTCATGGTATTTCTTGTTTTCACGGTATTTTCTTGCCATATTTTTCTGATACTATGAAATCAATGTTTACTTCAAGAACTTGGACCAGAGGACACCAATACTGGATTAGATAGTTTATAAGACACTTGAATGGTTCAAGTGAGATAAGTCAAATTTTTGAGATATATATATATACACACATGCGAATGAAAACGTGGCAAGGATATTTGGAGCTAAAAGTCCATATTTTAAATAATATTTTGATCAGAAAACTGAATAGTAAGATCCAAATAGATTTTTATTTTTTTTAACAGACATTACTACTATGCCAGCTCAGCCCATCAACATGCAGTTTCTTTTATTATGGAAATACGCTTGCATAATTGTTTTTCATAAATTCAGGCAGACTTGGAGCTGGAGGCACGATATCCTGCCAATGTTCTATTGAAATGTTTTTCTCTATGACTACTCCCAAGGACACACGTATATATTCCACGTACAGCAAAACTCTGGCCCTTCATGAACTTCAGCAATCTGTAAAAAGTTAGGTCTTAAGTTTCTTAAAATAAGAGAAAGTATCTTATGGACTAACTGTTAGAAACTGTTAGACTACGATTCTAAAGTCTGTGTGCAGACATTTCCATGCAGAGGATGAAAGTCCAAACGCAGTTGCTAAGCTGCTCCAGCTACACCATTAATTTCTTACTGATAGAGAGAGTGGCTGCTGGCTGCCTCAGTGGTGGTGGGTACACAGCAACTGCTGGTGAGGCTTAAAAATAAACACCAGAAATCGTTAAATACAATTCTTAGCTGCACTGAGTACACACAGCAAGTGCAGGAAAGCAAGTGAGAGGTCACTGTCTGTGTGATAAAAGTCAGAGAAGGCAAATCTATACCCTCCCTGGGTACAGAAAGCACAACAGGGTTGTGCACGTCAGTACGAGTGCTGGGAACGGATTTATTTGTGTGGCTGGAGATAAACCCGTGTGCTGCTCCCCCACCAACAGGCTGATACCGTATCACGTTTACCTGCCAAAGGCATATCTCTTCAATATCTCATTTCATGGCCAAAGCCACTACTTAGTTTACCAAGGAACTCCTACCTGGAGCAGGAAGCACTAGCTTTGCTGGGAAAAAGGGTAAATTAAATAAATGGGGTTATGATATGCTGAGAATAACAAGCAGGCACTCGCAAAACAGCTTGGTAGCTTTATCTCCAACTTTTCTTGCTTATACAAACACCTTTCAAATGATATGGAGCAGCTGAACAGATATGGACCAGCCCTTTCCATGCCTACGAAACAGCCGAGCTACCATCACAATGGTGGGCTTAACGACCCTTCTGAACTTGCAGACATAAATACTTCACTGCCAATAAAAAACAGTCTATTGTTCATTAATGGTGACCTAACTCCATCCAACCAAAATACAAGCAGCCAGAGCACCTCTTCCTAGGCTGGGCAGGTAAACCTTTGTGCTCCTTCTAGTTACTGCAGCCTGTCTCATCTGTCCCCAAAATTGCTGTGCTGGCTTTGACAAGGGCTGGCTCGGCCTTTTAGCCGAGACCTAACAAAAGATTTTCCCACAAGGAGTTTTGTGTGTCTGGTGAAAAGCACAGTTAATTAGTTTCTGAAAACTTCTCAGTTTACACAGTAAATGCCTCCTTTCTGCGCTATCAAAACTCGGTGGTGTAAATAATTATTCCATAAAAGCCCCTGGGAAAGAATCCAGCTCCTGCACCACTTCAATAAGGTTACAAGACTGATGAATATCGGCCCTTCCCGTCTTTCAGGTAATGAAAAATGTTTCTGTACAACTTTCATTATCTTTCAAATTCCGGGTTAGCATTCACAGGCATCGTGTGGTTCGGGGGCTCATTGTATGTGTGTGAGAACTACACTGCAAGCAACATTCATTTACTCCCTCGAGGGCAGGGTTTGAAAGACTCGGGGGTCAAATGAATTCATGGTTATTACTGGGTCAAGATTCTGCTTATAAACTATGGCTCTAATCCTGCAATTTTAGGCAAAAATCCCAATGTTTAAATATGAGTTTCGCTGCAGAGCAAGTCAGCGGGAGAGGGTTGCCTTTGGAAAGTCAAACTGATGTTTGAGCTCTGGCTGGACAGACCTGTGGTGATTCCCCATGGGGGGTGATGCCCCCCATGGCCCTCGGCAGCCACACACTGGACACAGCAATGCTGCCCCCCCCCGCCACCCAGAATCAAGTTTCCCTTCCCTCACTGCAGTTATTTGTTTTAGAGAATGCTTACTTTGTCTGCAATAACGTGAATTGAAAATATATTTCGGTTTAAATAAAACTGAGGGGGAATAAAAGCCAAAGGAGTCTTTTAAAATTTTTGCTGTTAAAGGGACAAAGCTATCTTTAAATTTACAGTTTGGCTGCATGTCTCTCAAATAGGTAACAGTATCTATTATCAAAAGCAGATTTTTTTATAGAGTAATAATTTTAAAAGTGTGTATATTTTGTATTCTGAGAGGTACCTGTGCAAGCCAGACACCTCCTACTGATACCATGGCTGTGGAGTCTCCTGCAGGAGTTGCTTACAAGCCTAATCCCTCTGGATGGCTTCCACACCATTGATGATGGAGGGAGTTGCTCACTTGGACACATCAAAGCCATGTGCTGCAGACACAGCATCACTCCACTTGCCACTGACTCACTGCTCTGTGCTCTTTTGTTTTGCATCATTTCTTTCTTCACTATTGCTTTTCTATATATTGTTTCATTTTTCATTGATATATGCATAAGGCTTGCCAAGCAATATGGACCATGATGTGATATATTCCTATCAGGTGTAACACTGACTACACACACACACACACACACACATTATCATTCATAGCAATTAATCGTTTGTGAGAGTCCTGTGAGTTTAATTACTCACAAATGTCAAACTTACAGGGAGAATAACAGATAATCCCTAGCATCACCTCACTAAATGTCATTATTATTGAACCAGCATTTGTCATGCTTTAGATTTTCTTTAAAAAAAAATTATAGTTTTGTTATGATTAAAGGAAAATTATTTTTGTCTACTTTTAATTTCTTGTTCCTTTCTACTTTACAGGTTCTGGTTACCATAAATCTAACTGTAGAGATCTCAGAATCCTGCAAATTGCTCAAATAGCTTCTCTTCCTACCTCTAAAGATGAAAGTATGAAATAAGCCATTTTTCTTGTCAGCTTTCTGGATCTTTGTAAAAGCACCTGGCTGTGGCTATTGACCAGATGAGTAACATTTGGGTGGTCCTTGGTACAAAAATATTGACTTCCTCTGTACATTAAACTAACCTAATTTTGTGTTAAGTGCACTTTCTCCCCTTCTGATCACCCTGAAACTCTTTTCTCAGTCTTCAGCTTACTATGGTCACTTGTTTCTAAATGAAATGAGGTGACCTTCCTTCTTGTGAACAGAACTCTGGCTGGTATTTATCATCTCTGCAGGTCTGGTTTAGATTCTGGTTCCTGTCGATGCCATGATACCAGGATCCAACACCTACTGATTGAGCAATTTAAGACCAAACACCTTTTGTATGTATTGAGAACAAAAAGCATCCAAGAGTCCAAAAATAAAACTCAGCCTGTGCTCCTGCTTGCCTCTCCCTGAGCTCTGCCACTTCTGCAGTCAAGGCTCCCACTGCAGAATTTCTTTGTATCAGCCTCCAGCAGCTACTGTCAAACCCAGTCTTTAGATGAGCTTGCCAATCACTACTTTTTATTTATTTGCTTATCTTTTCACTATCTTTCCAGCTGGACAGAGAAAGGTCTGAACCCTGAGAGAGCAAAGGAGTTTGCTTTGTGATTGCTTCTTCCAGTGCTGGTTTGGACCATTCCTTTAGATCCACAGTACTCTTCTGGTTTTCATTTGACACACCAAACTAGAAAAACATGACATTCAAAGGGGTTACAACCAGACTTATTAATACCCTCACCTGACTACAGTCACACTCAGCATTAGGGTTATTTACATGGTGATTCAATTCCATTCTAATTCACAAGCTTTTATGGCTCAGACAAACACAGACTATAGTAATTTGCCATTGAATAATAGAATTAGCTTAATTTAATCATGATTAAAGACATATATTGCTCATGACAAATAAAATTAAACCCAGGGGACAGGGGGTAAGAGCTATGCAATTCACCCCAGCACACAGAGTTCCCCACCACAGTATCAATACTGGGAGTTGTCCTCTGGAAAGAGGTAACTGGTACAATTCCTTCAGCAGGCAGAGCCCCCAAACAGCCCAAAAGATCCTTTAGATTTATATCACAGCAAAATGAGTTTTATATATATATATATATATATATATATATATATAGTGGTAACAACCTATTAAGGAAAAAATTCAGAGGTGCTCCCCTGTGAAATCACTAGTATGTTGTGACACAATCTACATATCAAAGTTGCTATTATAGATGTGTGTGGCAATTTGGGATCACATACCTGTGGCTTCTCCATTCCAGAAAGAATGTCTTGAACTCTTTTTGTTTCTGAATCAAATTCTGTAAAATAGAGAATGTGGAAATTACCAAAATAGGAAGAAAAATAAATTACCAAAATTAAACAAAAATGTCAAGTTATGTCAATAATTCTTCTGGAATTTGTAAACAGGGGAATGAGAGAGACAGACATTACCTGCACGTGAGTATCAGTTGTTTTGCTCTTGTGAATTCAAGGTATGCAGTTATATGGATTAATATTCCAAAACATTGTAAGAAAAAAAGGAGGGAAAGAAAATTCCAGTAATTACAAATATTCAGAAAGGTGGGACTACTTGTAGCGGTGTCCTCCACAAACAATGTTATTAACTGGGATTTGCTTTCACAGGGTAAAACCATCCTGTTTCCAAAGCTCAGCTGCAGAAGAAGCCCAGGAGTTTCTACAGCTCAATTACCATGGAACCTAATCCTGGTTTGATAACCAAGACCACCCTCAACCCAACAGCTGCAGAGCTGGGCTATCCACCTGCTCTCCAGGACACTGGAGGACGAGCATCCTTGCCCTGTGTGTAGAAAGCCCAGATGAGCCAGAGATGAGCCCCAGCACCCACCCTAAATTACCTGTCCTTAAACCATGTAAAGCTTAAAGCTCTTTAACAGCCACCTTCCAACTATGGAGACAATAAAGCAATGTCAGGCAAATTCCAATGCCTGACCAGCAGTAATCCATCCTCCCTGACCAGCAGGAATCTCTCCTTCCTGCTACAGCGGCTCTTGCAGGGGCTACACAGTGTTATCACCAACAGGCTGTGAAATGCTTCCCCTAAATTAGAGGGACTAACTGTGCAGAAGGTGCTGCAGAGGCATCATCTGAGCAGCAGAATCAGCCTTTCCCCCACCCTCTCCCAAAACAATCTTGAGGTAAAGCATCAGTTTAGAGTAATGAGGTGACACAAAGCAGCTTTATTCCTTTTGGACGGCAGCATGAGAGGCCTCACTTTCCACTACAGTATTCTCTAATGGAAAACTAGGAACATATTTTTCCTGTGTTTTTTTTTTCTTTTTATTTTTTAAAATGTTAATGTAAAAAGGTTGCTCACCAAAGCAGGAGAATACATCTCACCTAAAGCAAAATGAGCCAGACATACTTGGCATAAGAAGCAAAAAATATCAATAAACAGGTAAGATCAGATCAACAGTTTTCACTAATGATTCCCCCAAAACCTGACCTACTTCTCGTAGCCCAAGAATGTGTCTTTATTTTTGTCTGTGACCTGCTTTAAAATGTAGATCTTCTTTTTAAAAATTCCATTAAGTGCTCGACTGCCAAAAAATGGAATTGGCTGAATGCTGATGGCTGAATTCCAGTGTAAATGCCCATCTCTCTCTACAAGAATGCACCTTGGTGTGGAGTGGGAATGACAGATCTCCTGCTGCACACATTCCTGGATTCCTTTTAGTCTCAGCCACTTGGAAAAGAAAGGAGTAGTAATATTTCAGGAGGAGTGGAGGATATCAAGATTGGTTTTTTCCATAGTAGATAACCCTAGAGTGTATTATAAAGAGTATAAACAGGCACAATTGAGAGAGCATAAGATAATACTGACTTTAAAACTACACAGATGGACTAAAAGGACTAAGGCTGAGATACTGATCCAAGTGAAAATGTCGAAGTTTGGGGTGTTTCTGAATTCAGGGTTATTTCAGCATCGGTAAAGATGTAGGACTGTGCTACAAAAGCCTGGACACAGATCTGGAAAGAGTGGAGATCCTGCAGGCTTATCTCGAAGGGATGCTAATCAGAAGCAGCTTCTGCAGCTACAGAGTGTAACAAAAATGCTGCTACTATTTTATTGAAAGTTTATGGTTATTATGTCACCCCTAATTACAACCCCCAGAAGCTGAGCGTGAATCACTCTCAATCTTAAATCCCAAACATGTGGAGCAAATTTTCTTTCCTCTCTCTGCTTTCTAGCAAGGATGCTATCTCTGTCACACTGAGCAGGAGAGGAAAACAAACCCTGAAGCCCAAATAAATCTCACTTCCCTCTCCTGTGAAAATCAATAGCTTTGCACAGTAACCAAGTCCTCCAACACTTGCAGGTCAGGGTTGAAGGTTCAAACTGCTCAAGGTAAAGGAACTAACTCCAAGACCTAATAGAGTTGGGTATGCCCAGCAAATAAATAATAATTAAAGGACTTCAATCAGACTTCTCAAAGAAGAGTCCTATTTAGGGAGTTTTTTATATTAGTGTCCCAAATACGTAGCTTGGATTATATTATATTAGTGTCCCAAACATGTGGCTCTGGATACCAGATACGTTGAAGCTTTGGGTTATTGTGGACATTCATGTGGTCAGTATGGACATTTATGTCACAAGTTTATAAAGGTAAGCTGGACCTGGAAAAAGAGAAATCTTCAAAGACTTTGAAGAGTCAGGGACTCAGACCTAAGGTGACAGCAAGTGCAAAAAAAAAAAAAAACAAACAACAAAGATCTAAATTTAAAGTTGATGAATAATATATATATATGAATGGGTATTGCATCACATTTCCTAAAGAATAAGAAATATCAGATGATGCACATATGGTGACCAATTATGTCAGGTATCCCCCATGCTAAACCTCCCGAGTGGTCACACCTGAGACTGGGCAGGTGACAGTGATCCCCCACATACCCCCCAACCATTTCATACACACAGAGCTACAGAGCTGATGCATCCATGTCACTGATTTGCCAAGGCCATGAATCATTTTACAAGAATAACTGCAAAGAAAGAAAAGCTCTCAGTGAGAAGGGCCCGTTCATCACAAGGTTTGAAATCACTGCACCAGATGGAAAGGAGTGTGTGCACCTTGGAGCCCTGTACTGAATTCAAACAAAAACCAGCAATGAATAACAGGTAATGTAAAATTAAAGGCAAAAACCAATAAATATGCACAAGTGATGTCTGTAACAGTAGCAGAGAACAGCTCACATTGGAAGGGGACCTAGGAGAGGTCATCAAGTATTACAGTATTTACAGTATTTAAAATACTTAGTTTCCCATTTCAAGAGTTGTAAAAAAATCCTAGGCTTCCATGGATGGCTGATCTTCTTTCAGTAATAAACATAATTACTCAGTCTCCTGAGCTAGACTAAGCTAAGGAGAACGAGACCTGTCCCGAATCACTCCCTCAGTAGGGAAGTTGCTCTGACCTGCCAACCTCTCTCAAAACACATTAAGTATTGAGCTCAACATCTTTCTTCTAAGCCAACAAAGAGCAGAAATCCTGCTGAAAGAGAAGATGACAGAGAAGAAAAAAAAATCCATCTTATATGCCCTATGCTGATAACATAGAGTTGGTGGAAGACCTTTTCTCCTGGCTCTCTGTTATTGTCACTCAGCAACCACTGAGGACTGTACTACTAGATTAGCTCCATTCAGGGATGAGGAGAAGGAGCATCTCCCAGACATCACAGATGCAGTGGTGGAAAGGTTGGGAAGAACAACAGCAAGGAAAGAGGAAGCCTTGATGTAAAACAGGAGATTAAGATTCAGAAAAATTACCTACAACTGCTTGGGAAAGATGGTGGGTGGCTGAGATGATTCACATACCTAGTAGTAACTGTCCCTGAACAACAGTCGATTTGCTCTTCAATCTTTGTTCCTTCCTCTCTCTCAGCTGTCTGAGCCCTGAGTATCTGACAGCTCTGTATGTCAACCCCCCCAAAACACTGGGGCTTGCAGAGACAGGCAGCAGACACTTGAGGAAAGCACAGTCCTGCTTTCCCCCATTGCCATCGGGAACAGAAGCTCAGTCACGTCAAGGAAGAGTCCGACTAACACTTCAGGTCATTGTCCCATTATAACTTTTCCTCTCAACATCTGTTCCCCACATCTGTCATGGCAAAACTCTTCCTCCTAGGAGGAAGCTGGGGGTGGGGATGAATTCCTTGTGAATGCTCAGTGGGGTCCTCTGAGGGACAGTACAAAATCCAAGTTATCCTGTAAATCTCAGTGTCTAGGAGATACTGTAGCAGTTCCAAGCTACAGTATTAGGTTCTAATTCCCAGGCTGTGGGTCATTTGGATCCAGTGTTTCAGACTAGCCTTTCAAAGCAGAGAAGCCAGCTGAAAGACCTGGACCATGTCTAAGTTTGTATTTTGGTCATCTCTCCTTTTTTCAGAGTTTTGAATCATAAACAAAACTCTACAGATTCAATCAGGAGTAAATGTCCCTAAAAATTAAACACTTTCCCAGCAGCTGTTTGATGCTAACAGGGTTTCAATGTTAAGTCTTGCTGAACTAAAGTTTTTTATTATATGCTTCTGTTAGCCTGTGTCTATGTTCCTTTCTGCACGTACAGTACAAATATAATTTTTAGACCTTTCCAACCATACTTTGAATAAAACACAGATTTAAAAAACAGGGAAAAAAATTATGTCATTTTAAGGTAAGTTTGAAATTTCCATCAATAGTTTACATGTTTGCATGAACAGCAGCTGTGTGTGTAAATGGTTTGAAATAGCTAAAAGCACTAAACTAATTAGGATTTTCCCATTGCAAATACAAATTTTAGGTTTGTTCTGCATTCTTTCCTTCGAAGAGAGGAAAAGGTCCAGCTAAAGACTTAGCTTCTGGCCACAGAAATTATTTACTGTTTCAACAGCCTTTCCATTCCAAGGGAATGACATCAGCACCAGCACTTTGCAAACTTTTGAGTCTAATTCTCAAGCAGAGCTCACAGATATGCCAGTCATAACATGACATGCTTTCTCAGAATTTGTTCCAGATTTATTGGGGCTGTGACCGGCTTTAATGCTGGGAAAGATCTTTTATCAGTCACGTACAGCACAACCTACAGCCCCCAAGAAAATGAACTCTTCAAACACAGCCCAGCTCCTTCGTGAACTGCCTGCCAATGTCAAAGCTTAAGACACCAAGAACACATACAGACCTTTTCACTTCAGGGAACTGCAGAAATATAAACTAATAAACTCATCATACAAGAACAAACCAAAAACTGCAGATGTCACACTGCAGCTGAGTCACAGAAAGCAGGACCAGAGGGGATGTGACACAGCCACCCAATCCATCCTCCTACACTGAAATATGATCAATCTATATCAAACCAATTCCTCTGAGATGGCTGCCTAGCCCATTTTTTAAAAATAATTGAAAATTAAATAAATAACCTCCTGGCCCATGATTGTGGATCTCCAAACTTCCCCAGCTAGGCAAACTACCACAGCATCTAACTCTCCTCAGCACTAGGAAGATTATCTCCTCAACTTTCCCTGCTGCACCTTAAACTTACTCCTCCCTTCCCTGTGCACCCACCACAGGCAGGTTCATCACCACCTTCTCTGTTGCCACCTTTCACATACTTGAAGGCATTTCTGCCTCTAAACGAAGCAAGTTCATTTCTTTCAAACCTGTATTTATCAGATCCCAACTACTGCTGTCCTCTGGCATGTTTTTTAAATTGGTCTCCATCCTTCTGAAGACATGGTGGCAGCCCTGACCACCATGTGCCAGCCAAGGCCCTGGCAGCACCAACTAAGGAACAACAAACCAATTTACAGAGCTTGCTTGGAAGTTTCTTCTTCTCTTTGTCTATACAGTAACTTGACTCTTGGGGTTTGTGCTCTACTACATCTCCCAGAACTACTGTGCAGAACAACCACACAGCTACAAAAAAAAGGCATGTTTGAGAAGAACTAGCTCAAATGCAACACTCTACTCTTGCTTTCATCAAACTTCTTCTTTCAAGGCCATTTGAGCCCTCCTCCTATTTTGTCCTCCTTCCCTCCCCCTTAACCCACCAAGCACTCTCAGCCCTATCGGAACCTGATATGGACTATAATTTAATAAGCACCAATTCTTATTCTATCCTTCAAGTCCTTAATGAAAATATTGAATAAAATTAGACCTAGGACAAATTCCTGCCTAATCCAGTTTGATGCAGCTTTCCAGTTTGTCAGGAAGGCAGCCCAGGGCAGGGCAGGGTCACGGATAAACTGCCAGGCTACGTGCTGGCTGACAGATGTAACACTGGGAAGAGCAAGCCCAGTGTCACATGGAACACACAGTACTTTACACAACTCTTCCACACTGGAAAAAATGGGGAGCCCTTTAGAATAAAAAACTTGTTAAAAAAATATTTATATTCAAAACAGTCAATTACATCATGCTGAAATATAATACACCAAGGAAGATTATTAATTAAGCCTACAAATGCCTGGATTAGATTTCTAAATGTAAAATATTTCGAATTTCTGTTAATTACATGAAAGCTAATAAAAACACCAATGATAAAAGACAACTGCAGCTCCCGTGACCAAGGTAAGGAGATTGATGTTATCCAACTTTAGATACAACTGTTGGAATACGTTCTGAAATTTTAAAAATTGTTGTGCATGAGCAGGTTTTCCATTTCTAAGAGCCTTCTCACTGTTGCCAACCTAATTCTCCTGTTGAAATGCCTTAACTGATGTCCACGAGCTCATAACTCACTGTTCTTAAAGACCAAACCATATACAGACAGCAAAAAAAAAATTCAAACCACTCCCTAAATAACTGAAGGACAACAGAAAATCTATTAACAGAAAAACTCTGTATAAACTCCAGAAAATTACATTTTCAGATCTAAAATAATAAGAAAAAAAATCTCTAGCTATCCTAATTCACTAGGACAATAAGGTGAAGGATAATTGGTGCTTGTCTCAACACCACTGTGATTTAGGCATGAATTTAATCCCATGTTTCAGAGATGTCCTGACCATAGTCCGTATCTATTAACCTGCTAGTTTCACCTTGACTGCTTCAGTATCCTATTGTCCATGGGACAGGATACTCCAAAATACCTGGAGTGCAAATTCACAACTCATCCTTCTCTAACCAGACACCTGCTATTGCATGGATAAGGATCAGATGTAGAAGCATTCAGAGGTAAGTAATGAAGTCACCTGGGCTAAAAAGTGTTTTAAAAATAAATGTCAGCATTTCCAATCCTCCCTGCTCCCTGTTATTGTTTGGATATATGTTTTTCATTGGGATAGTGGAAGGAAAATAAGACCAGCAGTAACCTACAAAGGAAACAAAATGCTGGATGCAAGGGACAAACGGAGACTAAGTGACATGTTGGGTTTGTTTTTCTCTGCTTCTTTGCTGCTACTGCTGGAAGACAGCAATAACAACTCCTACTTGACTGGCTGAAGATCTGAACGAATTCCTACTGTGAACACGCAGTTGGTCCATTAGAAGGCAGAAAAGGGCTTTCTTAGTAAAATACAGCCACCCCCCCCATCTCCATCACATACATTTTACATCTTAAGCAAGTGCTTTGTTCATCTCCCAAGGAAGATAACAGGGGCAGTGCACTGTGCATGGCTGCAGCTGGCTGGGTTTGAAGGAACACCAAATTAAACAATGACATAACCCACAGAAACAGAGGAAGCCCAAGCTGAATCTGCTGGAACAACAAACCACTTACACACAGGACCTCCTCTTGGAGCACTCTCTTTTCATACTTTTGACTTGCTTTAGCTTATTTTCTGTGTCAAAATATTTTTCCTTTTTATTTTCGGCAGCTTCCCTTTTGCTATCACGTTACAGCAGCTCACACACTACGTGGGGTTGAGAAGACAGTAAAAGCTTAGCAGATAAACGAGGTAGTGGCCATCCCTCTATCTTTTGGTCAAGTACACAACAGCACAGCTGATTCATACAGAAGTACCTAACTGAGAAGACATGTTTAAAATTCTGTTGGTTTTTACAAGCATAATTTCCGTGCTACAGGCTGCAATTTCAGAGTGCTCTTCTAGGCTGTGCTGGCATCAGCAAAGCTCCTGTTTGAGCAGGCAGGCAGCATCCACATGTACACATCAGGTGGAGATCACAGAATCATAGAATCGGCTGGGTTGGAAGGGACCTCTGAGATAATCAAGTCCAATCCTTGATCCACTACCACCATAGTTGCTAGACCATAGCACTAAGTGCCACATCCAGTCTTATCTTAAAAACCCCCAGGGACAGAGAATCCACCACCTCCCTGGGCAGCCCATTCCAATGCCTGATTAATGTCCAAACTAAACCTCCCCTGGCACAGCTTAAGACCATGCCCTATTGTCTTGCTGATAGCTGCCTGGGAGAAGAGACCAACCCCCACCTGGCTACAACCTCCTTTCAGGTAGTTGTAGGGAGTGAGGAGGCTCAGGGGAGACCTTCTCCAGACTGAACAACCCCAGCTCCCTCAGCCTCTCCTCATAAGACTTGTGCTCAAGTCCCTTCTCCAGCCTCGTTGCTCTTTTCTGGACCTGCTCCAGCACCTCAATGTCCTTCCTGAACTGAGAGGCCCAGAACTGGACACAGCACTCCAGGTGTGGCCTCACCAGCACCGAGTACAGATACTCTACATGGTAATGCCTCCTCATTCCAACAAACCCTCCTGCATGTGACAGCTGTGAATATAGTTGAGTCCTTGTGGCTAAAAATCTTGAGCCTCTCCAGCTTGCCCCTCTCATCCCTGCAACAGAGCAGGTTCACCATTGTACCCAGGAGGGACTCCCAGTGCTGCTCTGGGGGTTCCATGCTGGATGGGCACCAGAAAGAGCAGCAGCTCAATGTGCCACCGGTCAGATCACACACACAGACTTTGAAAACAAGTTTTTCTTCTCTTGTCTTGTCTCTTCTACATGAGCATTATACATCACTACCCCATAGCCCAATGCAGTTCATCAAGTGTGAAACTATGAGACCAAAGTAAATGGTTATTACAAAAAAAAAAATCAAAAGAGACATAACTAATCTGTTCTAATTAAGCAATTAATTTAATCAATTATCCCTTCCCATACCTTGCTAAAGGCACAGAAAAGTGCCCAAGGACTGCTGAAAGAACTGTTAGAATGTAAGTGACATTACTTCTCTTTCTTTGTTTTTAAAAAAACATTACCTCGCTCCTTCCTTGACTTTCTGTCTTTTCTGATTTGGTTGGATTTATAGGAGCTACATATATGTGATACATCTTTGCAAAACATTTTTCTACCTATCTTTCAGCAGTTTGTAAGTGGTCTGTCTACCTGCAGTTGCCATTAATACCTTTAATTTCTAACAAGATGGGGTCCTTTCATTTGACAAGGAGACTGAAAGGCCCCCCTAAAATTTTTCTGGAGCTCCTGACTCCCACTTTCCAGGTAGAAGGCTGGCATTTCAATCCCACTACCAACTTTGCCAACAAATGCTAATCTTCTAGATACAATCAAGTTCTTCACACCCCTCACAATTTTGTACAATAGTTGGGATGAAAGGCTTGCCTTACCCTTAATTCCTTCAATTTATTTCTGTGCTGCTTCATGCTTTGTTCCCCTCAGTTCTCCTCATTCCCTACGACCATCTGCCTGTCTGGCCTTCGTTAGCACTCAAGGGTTGCCCTCCCAGGCTGATGGACCCAGGGGTCATTCAGAAGGACAAGTAACCTCTGCAAATTCACCACCTTGTTGTTACCATCAGCCCAGGCTGTCCCAGGTGATGTGACCATAAAAACTCCACAAGTTTCCCCAGCCCAAGGCAGGAGGAGGGTTAGGGTTAGATACTGACATTTCTTAAAACGTAACACAGCGGCTCAAAATACCATCTGACACCAGCTGTGAAATGACATCATCTGGCATTTATAGAGGGGAGGAGATTTCCTCTTGGGAAGAAAGGCTCCCAGCAGCCAGGCAAGCAAGAACCTGAGCACCACCAACACAGACCATGAAACGAGCCTCCCGACTCATCCTTACACTGACAAAAAGCACAAGTTTGACAGCACCAAAAATTAGTCTTCTCTTCCCAATTTGGTCATTGACAGCTCCACTGTGTTCCACCACAGGCATGGTTTTGTCTCTGTCACTCTTCAGTGTCCCCACTGGGACAGCCACAGCCAAGTGCTGCTGGGGCAGAGGTGATCCCAGCACCCCTCCAAGAACTGAGTTGGAAAGCACAATCCCTAATGAACACAGGCTGACAAGTCTCCAGTGTCACCAATCTGGGCTTTTAAATCCTGTGACTGCTGCCCCATGCCAGTGAGGAAATATTTTTCTCTGAAATACTACCTCCAATGTAGGGGGACAACAGCACCAGCATTTAACCCACAAAAAAACCAAAAACTTACTTCTTCTTGACCTTCAAAAATGTGACCATAGGCAATTCCAGCCATAAAACCCTTTGCTAATCTGGCTGTTACATACAATAAAGGCATTTTCCTGATCAAGCACAAAACCAGCAAAATAACCTGCATAACTGCATATTTGCACAGAAAAACAAGCAGGCAGCACAGCCAAAACAGACTCCATAGGAGCTCCAAACCTGGTGGGGATTAAACAGAGCACCTCAGCCAAAATTAACAACCTCCTTGCCAGTGAACCTCGTAAAGCCACCAAGTCTGCCGCAACAATACAAAGGCAGCAGAGCACTTCCCCAAGGCAGAGGCACAGCACTGCCCAGATAATCTAAGAAACTTTAAAGAAAATACCCACAAGCCAAATTTTGCCCTCAGTTCCAGCTCCTCAGCCCTCACTTGAATCAAAGAATGTGTCCTTTATATTTCATGATGGGCAACAAAAAGCGCTTCTGGATGCCGTGTTTTAGCAATAACCACTATTTCACCCTCAAGAACAGAGTCACAGCTAAGCAAACTATTCATCCTTTATGAGAAAGTAATCAGGGAAAAAAACAGGATAATGCTGGAAAATGTGTCATCTTTTCACTGTTCTTGATTTTGTCTTAACATTTACATTAAAGCCAAAGTTCTATTTCTATGCACTACTTACACTGCTTGCATGGCTTCAAAAGAGGTTAGATTTGACAGGAAAAGTCTGTTTTTAAAAAAAAAATAAAAAAATTCCAAATCATAATGCTAGAAATACAAAGATTTTTCAGGAAACCTGCACTGGGATTTTTCACCGTTAACATACTGAATGGTTGCAGAGACACACTATTTTTTGAATGAACCCCAGCTCAGCTTCTCTGTTATCATTGTAAATTACTGACCTATTTTTTCAGATGAAAACTGTGATAAAATGAGATTGCAATGAGTGATGGAGGAGATCACAGTAATCCTGGAAACCAAGGAACATGTTTTTTTCTTTCCACTCAGCCCAGGCACCACAGCTTAGAGATGGGGAAGGCAAAGAGCTTCCATCCCCATCTTTAAATCAACCCAAACATCTGCAGACTGACAGCAGAAGAGAAATTAGTTCTTTCCTCGTGACAGATGACAATCAACTGACTTGAGCAATCCCAGCCTAAAATGTTTTGCAGTCGAGTCTGAATGATGAACTGTAACTATGTGAGCCAGAATGATATTAAACAGCACATTTAAAAAAGATCGAGGGCTAAATTTCTAGAATGCAAAAGTAAGAAAGATTGATGTAATGTTAACTGTGTCACCCCATGTCTGAGATGTGAGGAGTGCACTCAAGAATGTTTAAAAAACCTGATCTATAATGTCTGTACCAGCTTTTTACCAGTGAGCTCGAAGTACTGCCTGGGCAAATAGCAGTCCTGTGTGGGACAAGGGCAAAATGCAATCTCTGATGTTTTCACAACCAGTTTCACCACTAAGAACCTTTTGAAATATTTAAAATATTTCACAGAAATATCCACCTGATTACCACTCGCTGGGAAGGATTCAAAAAAGCTCCAGGAATTTCAGCTCATTCTGGATTTCATTGCTGAGATGAAATTCAGGCACAAGTCACATGAATCACAGTAAATCAAAGCAGCTGCTTCTAAGCACAGCTCCTTAGAGGGGGTAAAAAAAAAACCACCAAGAAATAAAAACAACAGAAAACCAAACTCAGGACAAAATCTTTTTATAACAAAACCTTGGAGAAAACTGAAATGGCTGCTTCATTTTAGAACAGTGTTTATCCCTTCTGTTAAGTGCAACACTCAAAGCATCACCTTGCATTAAGATTTTTCCTTCCCTTAAAAGCAAATATACTGAAGGTCACAAAAACTTTGAAAATCAATTCCACCCTTCCTCAGAAAAGGAAAACTAACTCATGGGGTTTGAAGCACAGCCTAAGAATGTTCAGTAAACAAATCACATTAACTTCTGTGGGACATGAAATTTCATTTCACCACCTTTGCAAATCCAGCTGGACATACAGACCGACATTGTTCAGAACAACTGACTATACAAATAAGAGTTGTTCATTAAATTATTAGACTTTAACGTGTTTTATTTTCTATACTCTGGAGGGAGGAAATGTTCTGCCTCTTCCCTATAAATACTCTCTCCCTTTTGGCTCAGTGTCCCAGATACTGCCAAATAAGGGAAACACAGTTCCCTTCCTTTGTCGGTGGTCCACCTTATCTCCTCTTAACTAGTGAGAATACACTGTTTATCTTGCTCTGAAGCTTTCAGACCTCGGTGTAAGTCTTCTCCCCAGCACTGAGCATTTAAGCAGGATGAAAATGTACTTAGTATGACTTTTTTCTGGTGGTTGGGTATCTATAAATTACGTAAGTTCCTAGGAAGAAAGTTCAGATTTCAGTCTTCTGGATTTGACTGTCAGTTGCAGCAGAAGCTGCAAATTCTTGAGATAATACAAAGATCCTCTGGGGGAAGAGGCTGTGCCTTACGTCATTCAGCACTGACTTCCTGATAAATGATGGAGCAGATAGCTTATCCAGCTCCCCCTGCCAAGGAGATCCTGCTGGCAAATGAGGCAAGGGAGGGATGAAAGCAGACAAGAAGAAAAATATGAGAGTCTACAGGGGCTGATCAGGATTTGGAAAAACAGCCTTGGGGTAAAACTCAGGCCACTGTCAAAAGGGTTTTTAAGTCACCAACAAGATCGTATGTGAGCCCTGGAGCCAGATTTACACCTCCCCCTTTACTAGATACGTCCTACAGGTTCCTAGGTGGATTTCAGTCTGTGTTTCTTGCAGGCTACCACACTTACAAAGGCTGGGGAGCTTCAACTGAAGTTTATTTTGTCCAAGCTGCTGTGATGAGACTGAAAAATGTAACCAGAACTGTAGTGACCCATCCTGCCCCACTCATGCCTCAGAGCTGTGGATGCCCAGGAGACCAGCTCTTAGAGCACCTTATAACCATGATGGATCATGTGTATTCCCAGATACTCTGATGTTTTGTTTGCATTTTCAGGTACAAAAATCTGGATGAAACTAAGTTTTAGGCATTTATATTCACCTTTAAAAGCAGTTGACAGTGAAGATGGTAGAATATTGTGCAATTAAATTAAGAGGCAACACTCCCACTTAGCTGACGAAGAGATTCTCTTATCTACAACTTCTTGTGCCTAAGTTATGAAGCTGGTTCTTTAGTCTTTCAAGATAAGTGCCTAAAAATAGAGTATCTCCTCTCTCCCTGCCCCAGCCCCTCTAGCTTGCAGAACTTAGTGCTAATGAAGCACAAAACAGGCTCTGCCAGAACAAAACCATGTGGTGTGAAAGAAGGTAGGACTGCTATGGTATTCAGGCTTCCCATAAACTTGGGGTTTTTTCCTATAGTATGGATACAGCAAGAGAATACCTCCATGCTAACGACATTTCACATGCAGACAAGATTTCATAGGCTTATAAATTCCTGGAAATTATTCTGCATGTAGGCAACTTCTGGGAAAGAGTTGGTCAAGATGCACTAGCAGGAACTACCCACAGACAGCTCAAAGCAAAACACTGCTGGGTTTGGAACTAAGCAAAGCAATGGCTGAGGTAGGGAGTGCACTAGCACTGGGCATGGACTTGCTTTTCAGTACCACTGCTCAATTTCTGAAATTTAGCTTTTACCTTTCTCCATCAAAGCCCCCATGATGTAAGTTAACCTTCAAGACAGCAGAGGAAACAGGGATTTGTTTCTTTCCCTCAACACAGTGTATTTCAGTAATGCTGGACAAACATTTTAGCAATATTTCTTGCTGAAGAAAAGTCACAAATTAAGCCTGATCTGGATAAATTCCTGCAGGCACACAGACTGACGTGAACTTGGGAACGTACTCTGCCTGAACCCTGCAATATGTTTCTAATACAGTCAGTCTATATAGAGCTTGCTTAAGTGGTTACTTTACGTGACTATCAGGCAAAATATTATTTGGTGAGAATCTGTGTGGCCCAGCTCATGGAGTTCACTCTGGTACACAAAGGTGTGCTCTCAGCACGTTAACATCAGAAGTATCTGAGGCTCATAACCATTTTGTTTACTGCCTGAATAAACAATGTCACAGCCTATTATTTTTCAGAAAATACCAGAGATAAAGACTGTTTAAGAAGCAGGCATATTTCCAAATAGAAACAAACAAAACCACCAAGGCTCAGTCATTATGTGGGAGATAAGGTCAAGGCACGAGAATATCACACTGGAAATTCCAGGTGTCACAAATGAACACTGGTTTCTCAAGTTCAGACTATGCCCTAATTAATGCATCCTATTTCCTCTCACGTATTAAAGATTACAGAATGCATGCACACAACACACAACATTTATTTCTAATGAGATATAAGTCTAAAGAATTCAGCCAAGTAGTATTAGTTGCTAAAACTACTAAAAAATGCAGTAGGAACAGTAACACTATTTAGATTTTGTGTGTGATTCTGATCTATGCTCACAAGATTCAACACGTCTCTGTTTCCACTAAATATTATGTTTCACATTGCTTTACTTGGTATAATAGTAAAATTCACTTAGCCTGACAGATGTATTCTACTCTTCAGAGGGGTTTTTTCCATGTTACTAATAAAATCACTGTGTCAGTTTTGGTAGGTTGTTTTTCAGATGACAATCTTGAAGAAATTCATTTTATAGAACCAAATAAATTTAGGGACACCAGGGAAACTGCACTTACATAGGGGTATTTTTTACAGCAGCAGAAAAAACATTTATCAGTTTTGTCTGCAGAACATTTCTACATTGGTTGAACAGAAGTCTTTATTAGCATGTACCAAATCATCAGTTCCTGGCTAAAAGAACATAAAAGTTCCATGTATTGCCAGTGCTTCTCAGTCTCTTTGCTTACACGGACCAAAAGTGATGAAACTACTTTAAGCTTTTAAATCTATAGGATATACAAACACAGATACATGTATGACTCAATAAGCTTGCAAAATGGATTCAGGACCAAAATAGAAAAGAATTGACAGGATCTAGAATGAGTAAGTAGAGGAACTTTGCCTGGTTCCTGTCTGCAGTGAATCACAGCTCCTTCAATTTCCCTTTAATTCACAGCTCCAGATTAAAAAAACCCAACTTGATAGAAGTAAACAAAAATAGAAAAAAACCCCCATGTTTTTCCAAAATATATTTAAATCTTATACAGAAGAGACAGAGAGAACAGGATAGGGTTGTGCCAGGAATGCCTCTGCTCTGGTTTTTCATACATCACCACTCTGCATCGTGTACTTGCAGCTTGCAGAGTGCAGGGATACCTGTTGGTACCAGCTCTTGCTAGGCCAGGCTAGTCATACCTCCAATTCACTTCTTCACCTCAGGACTTCTGCTTTGACAAGTTAAGTGCTTATTCGAATAACATTTTCAAATTAAAACCACCATAGTTGAAGTTCTCTTGCCAAGCCCATTTTCCATGTATTACCATGTATTCTCCTCAAAGAAATGAGCACACAGCTATAGCCACATCTCCTGAGAAATGTCCACTGGTAATGCAGGCAGGAATTTGAAGCCATGGTTTTCACCTTTGGGAGTAGCTGGAGGCTGCTCCAGTGCACAAAATCAGATTGACAAAACCTTCACAACAGGAAGACAACATCTCTGAGCTTTTAAACTGGTTGTACACATATGACATTGGTACTACAAAAGTTAATGATCTATTAATAGTCTCTAAAAACTCTTTGAACTGTTAATTGCTTCTAATCTTTTTCCCTCCCTTCTCCATATGTAAAGCACATCAATGCCACATGTAAGAAATCAGCTGCTTGGAGTAGTAAAGTGGACACCAATTCAGTGTTCCTCACTTTGGGCAGCTGAAAAGCAAATCTGATTTTCAAAACTGAGTTAGATAAGTTCACAAACAATAGGTCAACAAGTAGGCACCCGAAGGGCCAGGTAGGACTAAATCCTCTGTGGTGCCCGGCAGGTTGGGATGCTGATGCCGGAGCAGGGACCAGTGTGCAGGATGCAGCTGGGATTGCAGGCCCCCCCTCAGCATCATCATCAACACAACTGCTGAAAACAGACCACTGGGCTCGATGGGCCCTTGCTCTGACCCTGTAGAGTCAAATCTTCTGAAATCACCACTAAAAAAATCCCCTATGGATGTTCACATAAAGGCACACGCGACCGCCCCGGAGCCGCCTCCCTGCCCAGGCTGGGTCTGTTTATTCTGGCACCCAGCTCCCAGCACCCACCCAGCTCCTGCACAGGATGCACATAACAATCCATTGCCTGCTTTCCACTTTTACCCATTTGAAGTGTTTTAGTTTGGGCTATCCTAGGCTCTTCAAACTTCAATGAGGATTAAAAAGATTTTATCTCATTTGAAGGAAAAAGAAAATGTTTCATTAGGAAATAGGCAAAAGCATTGTAAGAATGCTCCAAACTGCTTATGTTCCCACAGTACTTGCAGCCACACACAGGACTTCTCAAACTACCAGATCACTACATGACCAAGAAGTGAACCACTAAGTGCATGAGAAGGAAGTGACTCAGACTGAAATTCATAAAGGACAGCAAGAATGGGACAGGATTTCCGCTTGCAGCTCTTTTTACATGGCAAGGCTCCTTCAATGAAAAAAAAACCTAACCCACAAAAAACCCAACCCTGCTCCCTCCTCTCCCATTCAGCTTTTAAAACAGCTCTGCAGAAAAGCTAGAGTATGGATTTTAAATCAGAGCCCCTACATCATACCTCCAAGCCTTCTGTCTGTACATGAGACCATCCATCATCTTACCACTAACAGAATACTTACTTTATTTTCAGACAATTATAAACCATCAGTTTCCTTTTTTTGGCCTTAAAATGGTATATTTCCAACATAACTAGAAATCTTCATTTACAAGTGCACCTCCCAACATAACAACATGATGCTGTCAATGGAAAATATCAGAACTGCACTTACATCCCCAATCTGAAACTGTTAATGTCCTAGTAAAAAGAGGTTCTGACGTTATGTTATAGATCCAGCCCAGGACAAGAGTGCATTATAGAAACAACAACGTATTTTTAATGTACCATCATGTTGTTCAGAGCACAGAGTGACAGAGAGGAGCACATGTTGGGTCCACAATTGAAAAGGTGACTGAAAAAAAATACTCCAGAGTAATTTACTTAAATTCAGTCCTATTAAGGATTTATCACCCCACTTCTTCCAACAGTGCTGAATCAGCTTTTGGGGGAACCCCTGGTTCTCAATACTGGCAAGAGGCAATAAGCTACTGATATATGGTAGAATTTTTCTTGAGCACTTACTCAAATGTTATAGGCATAATACATGCAATGAGTGTAGATTTGGATGGAAAAGTACATTGTTAACTTAAGTATCTCATGTCCTGTGATTTATGTCATCCCTTTTCAGGGAAAAGAGCAGAGTTGTCCTTGCATTGTACACTGAACGTTTTCCTCAATAATATTCATAGGATCATTGAGTGGTTTGCTTTGGAAGGGACCTTAAAGACCACATAATTCCAACAGCCCTGTCCTGGGCTAGATCATGTTGCTCAGAGCACCATCCAACTTGGCCTTGAACTCTTCCAGGGATGGGGCACCTACAGTTTCTCTGGGCAATATGAGCTAGGGTCTCACCACCCTCACAGGGAAGAATTTCTACCTAATATCTAATCCGAATCTGCCATCTTTGACTTTAAAGCCATTCCCCTTGCTTTTGTCACTCCAGGTCCTTTTGAAAAGTCCCTTTCCAGCTCTCCTGGAGCCCCTTTAGGCACTGGAAGAGGCAGACTGAAGAACAGAAACTCCCATCTTCCACTCTCCTGTCACAAACGTCACTGTGTAGATCACATTCCTCTGCTGATTAAAGCAGACACTCAAATTGCCTCTCAGAGCATCAGCTCAGGAGCGGCTGGGACTGCTGGGAGAGACACCTCCTGCCACCAGTGAGCTCCTACCCATGCTTCCAGCACCAAGGCAGCTTCCAAGACTTTTCTTCCAACAGCCTGGTCCCTAAGGAAAGGAATCACTGCCACACTGTAGCACTGCCGACAGGCTGCGTTCTGCAGCAAACACAGCTTAGGGTTGAACAAGTGTCTGCTCCAGCTGTGTCCAGGGCTCCCAAAGCCTCCTCCCTTCCCAGGAGCTGGCTCACTGGATTGCTCTGACATCCAAACACCTAAAAGAAGCATGCCAGCTCTACTGGATAAACACACACACACACCACAACCAGCTACGAAACGGTACACTATAAAGCACATCAGAATCCCCAGTAAATAATTCATGTAAACAAACCCCTCAGCTCCAGTTCTCCTTCACATTACAGTAAAACTCATACATTCCGACTTGACTCTTGGGAGTTTTTTGGCTAAGTAGTTTTCTAAATAAAGACTCTTATTCCCTACAGATTTTATATATATATGCATTTATATATATTAATAGATTTTCCAGGCTATTCTGCAATTTTGGAAGAAGCCACACAGCAGCATCAAATTTTTAACCATTAGCAGGCTTGAACTGATACACATCCACAAAACCTTTAAGTTTAAATCCCTTTGCTACTTGTTGCTTCTGACACATTCATTTTCCTGGCTATTCTAAACACACTGTCATCTTAGCAGAACAAATCAAAACTAGCAACTGTGCCCAGATCTGTTAACTCTCACCTCAATTACCTGTATGGCCATGTTAATCAGGTATTCATCAATAAATCCCAAATAATTCAAGAAGAAACAGAGAAGGTAAATATAAAGCAGAAGATATTATTAGGAGCTTACAAATATCAAGTGGAAACTTATTTTAGCAAATTGCTCGGTAAGAACCTTTAAGAAACCTCCGTGACCTTTCTGCAGAAATTTGCATATAGGTATATATGTATGACTCTAATAATACACTTTGATGTCAAAGAGCTCACTTTTTTTTTCTTTTAATATGAAAAAAACTTCTCCTATTCCTACTTTGGCCATGGATTTTGCTGCAGGGCAGTCTGATGTGACTCCTGGGCTGCCATCTCCGGGTGGAGATGCAGAACCCAATTTTAAAAGGCAGGAGAGTGGGACAACAGATGTTTATTTGCACAGCCTCCTGTTAGGGACCTGTTCACAGTCTGGGGGAGGACTTCACCACTTGGTGTTCCCAGTTTTAAGGCACCCTCTGGCTGACAGACTGGATGTGCTGTAGCTGTGACTTCACTGATTTTGCTGGCATTTCAAAAGTGCTCACGCTCTTCAGCTGCAGCACAATAGACCAGTCCAGGACAACAAATTAGAAAAAAACACAAGGGTTGAAGGAAACCTTTAAACAAGATTTTTTTAAATTAAATCTAGATTATTTTGAAAATGATCATCCAGGCTGACTCTGTACCCATTGAGGATACATTGTGAGGTTTAGCTGTTCAGACTACACTTTATTCCAGGTCTTTTACACATGTGCCTCCAAACCCCTCATGTATTCCACCTCAGATAAACAGCTAAACATAAATAAGAATACTAAAGGTCACATAAGCTGATTGACAAGAAATAACTAGAAAGTCTAATGCAGTGATTCATTTTCTTGGATTACAGCATTCCCAAATTACAGCTAATTCTAAAGATCCTGAAGCATGTCTGCAAATCCTCATTCCTTACCGTGCCAGCAGCATTTTCCCCCCCCCTTTGGCTATTGATTTAGTTAGTTTTCATGAATATTTATTTCAGTTATGTCTCACAAGTAAAAGTACATGGCCAAATAAATATACACTATAGATAGATAATGGAAAACCTATGTCATATGCATAAATTCACACAAGAGATTTCAGAGTGTGCTACATTATAAATATCCTGGAAATGATGGGTATAAGCTTGGTTACTACATCAAAGTTTGTTAAGGCAGCTGCAGTTGTAACAGTTAGCAAAGAGACAGGCAGAGATAAGAAAGGCTGAAATGTAAAACAAGTTACTAAGCTAAATTTAGGTAGAACTGTCTGTGTGCAGAATGGCTGGTGATAAATGAGATTTGATTACAATAAAACTTTACATCATTCATTTAAAGTTTTACATTTTTAAATGATAAGCCTCTGAAAACGCTGGAGAAAATGATTTCAAAAGTATCCAGTATTTGAGATGAATGTGAAGTATTTGACCCCTAATTCCAATGGCTAAGATTAAGTAATTTTATTCTCAATTTTCTTTTGTTTCAATTAATCATAGTTCCATTGAACTTTCACATTAAAATCTTGGTTTTTTCAGCCATCACCTCTAAACTTTATAATAACTTTACTAGGGTTACCCAGGAGATGTAAAGTAATGGCACCCAGTAGATGCAAAGTAATGGCACCCAGTAGTTAGGTTTTGGTTATAGCTCAATTGTCCATAAAGATTTTTGCAAAGTGCCAAAGATGCCTCTACGAAAAGCAAAACAAAACTCAAGACCTTGCCCACAAAATGCGTTTCTGCTTCCAACAGATAGAAAGAGAGTGATGCTGCATCTCCCAAGGGAGTATTCATGAAAGATGGGGAGGCAACCAGATCACCTCACAAAACAAATCTAGTATAGCAAGTTCAGTGTCTCTACGTAACTTCACACTGAATTAACGCCGCCTTCACGCGTGGGTGGCAGCGGCCTTTGGCATGGTCACTCGACCCACACAGAGGAGGTCATAAGCTGGAAAAGCTCAATAAAAAGGAATTTAAAAATAAATAAAATCTGTCTTTACCATGTGGGTCTTGCTCATTCGACTTGGGGCTGCTCCTTGCCCTGCGCTCCGGCTTCTTGGCGGCCGGGGCTGCGCCGCCGCTGCTGGCGCCGTTGTGGCTCTTGGCGTAGCCGTTGTACACCGAGGTGCAGCTGCCGATATGGCTTTTGTAGATGGAGGAAGGGGGGCTGTTCAGGCGGTTCTGCCGATCAATCTGCCTGTCTTTGAGTTTTTTGTGCTGTGGTTTGCTGTACTGATCCTCCCTGGTGATGTAGCTGGACATCCCGTATAGTGGTATGATTTCTGAAAATGGAAAGAGTTCACCTGCATTAACTTGGAACAAAAAAAAAAATCACCGGAATATTTATTTTTTTTTTTTTTTTTTTTCAGAAAACAGAATTCTTGACTTTCTCCAAACGAAATCACTCCAGATCTGCCTGGAGATTTTACAACAAAACAATTTTTTTTTTTTCCTTAAAAAAAGCTTTTCAGTGGGACTGATGATTTTTTTGTATTAACTGTGCTCCTCAGACGATAGAATTTCATAACTCTTTGAACGAGTGTGTAAAATACAGCAATTAGGGTGATAGCTTTTCCCCTCCTTTTCAGTCTTTGTGTTTCAGGGACACAGATTTCAAGTAGAAATCCATGGAGACTGATCTTCAGGAAAAAGCCTTCATAAGTTCAGAGCAATTTAGCATTTTCTTCCCCAGGGCCTGACTGGACAGAACAAGCTGAGATGTGCTGGTTTCAAGCTGCCATCCCTGATTACAGGCAATTTAATTTCCCAGGATAAATTGACTTTACAATTCTGTCAGCTGTGCCGCCTAAGCAGAGAAGTGCAACATGAAGTGGAAGCTTTGGGAAGTAAAACTATCTAAAAAAAGTTTGAGAATTATCATAAATATTATATGTACACTTCCTCAAATTCAGTCTCCCCCTCCCCCCTCCAAGGATGACCCTCTCTAAGCTAACGCAGGTCAGCTTGCAGGAATCACAGTATTTTCTGCTTTTCTCTATCATTCAGTCCTCCTTTTTGAGCTCCACTTCTTGACTGTGCACCTTGAACACATTCGTGCCCAAAACAGTTTTGTCTTTGTTAGTAAATAACAATTGATACTTGATATATTAGTCTTTTTTCCTACCTCCATTCAGAAGTTATGGTACACACTTCTGATGCAAACAAGCATCCTATCCAGCTGTTCAAGGCCTGTTTGTAAGTTGAGATTGCCATGTATACTGTATTATAATTTTTTCAAGTTTTTTCAACTAGCCAGATTTTCTTTCTTTGGTATGTCAGTGCATCTTGGCATCTTGGCCTTCATCTTTCCTTATTTCCTTATGTATGTTATCACAGCAACTAGCTGCCTAAAACCAGCATGCTACAGATAAATGCTATTTTTTAAAGTATAAGCCATTGCTCAACTAAAGGGAAACAGTGGATTAACACTCATCAGTACAGCATTCACCAATTATTTCAGTGTGCAGGTACAAGTAACCAAGGATTTTGTTTTAAATTTTACTCTTAAGTTGAATCAGTTTCTTGGCATCTCCAGGCTACAGAAATATTCAACCCAGCAGCTCTGTGTTCACTTTGCACTATATTTGCATGCAAGACTTTGTCAGGCAATATGACAAACTGCCCTGTTCCCTTTTCAAGTCCTTCCCTTATGAATCTGGATGGCTACACTATCCCACCGGGTTCCTGAGCTTCCCACTTCCTCGCTCCCAGTATAATGAAGTTAAATGTAAGCTGTAAGGGTCCATCCCTCACAAGGTCTGTTGGGCAACACAAAATTCAAGAGGTAGCATCTGTAGATGCCTCCCCCTCTCTCTTTTTGCCTCTTCCTTCCCACTCCAGCAGAACCCCACTTCTGGTAACATGACTTAAACATACTCTTTAGAAAGGGTTTTAAGTCCAGGTAGTTCAGCAGTAATGTAAATCCACGAATCCTGAACCCACTTGCATGTCAAACATCTCAAGTAGCTTTGCAGATTACTTTTTTGTTTAATGCCCTCTTTCAGATTACACAAAGACTTATCTCCAGGGTGGCAGAAACACAGCAGTACATAGTTCAGACAGAAATATGCCCCTTTCACTCCTTTCCTTGCAATTGCTTCCTCATGGCCTGATTAGGGTTGCCATGCTACCCTTTGGTTTTGGACAATGCCTTGCAGTGACTTACTGCACAGTTTCCACTACAATAACAAACACAAAATGCCTGTTATTTCTTGGAAAACCACAGAAATCACATTAGGGCCAACAGGAAGCAGTATCCGGCTTTTCCCACTGGAAACAATCCATGTTAGGATCCAGCACTCTGCATCCATCGTCATTCCCAACCCAGGACTGACACGTTTTGTCTCTAGGTTTTCTGTACAATGCTGCATCGTGACACAGCAAGAACAACATGACTCATGTCCCTAGTTTGGAGCACTGGATGAGACATCTCTTCCCACTGTATTCACAGATTAAGTTAAAAGTGGTTTTGTTTCTGCAACTTAGAGTTGCAACATAGGATTGCCTGGTGCTGCCACTCTCTGAGATGGCTATGGTCCCCTGTTCTGGATATTAAAGGAGGCTGCATCCATGTAGACAAAGCCACACTACAACTTCTCCACTTCATTCCTACTCTTGGTTTCCCTAGCCCTTAAAACTTGTTGAACACAGGCGTGAAACACCAGTACCTTGCTCTCCGTATATTGTTGGGGGAAGATGATGCTGTGGGAAGAACTGCGGTGGCATGTCCCCAGGTCCAGTGACAGGAGGATAAAAGGCTGTATGCGAGTTGTGGATGAAATGAGGGTGGTGTGTCAGGTACGGAGGTAAGTGATGGGTTGGCGAGATGGCCGAGGGGTAGCTGGGGGGGTAACACTCCGGAGACTGCGGGGTGACCACCACCCTCCGAACGCCCGTGTTGTCTTCTATCACCTGGAAGGGAAGGCAGGGAAAGGAGCACGTTATGCAGCATCTGACCCAGGCACATTTTTAAAACAGCACTGTTTACGCTTTGTTCTCTCATTGCAAAACAGTTGGTCCTTAGGTTTACTTTCGTGAATAAACACATTTCTAAAATTAATATCAGCAGAAATAACCACAGTGGTGATGTGGCTTCTCCTGGAGACTCAGATAGCCACACTAATCACTGGGAGTTGTGCTGCTGCTAGTGATAACTATGTGGGTAAGAGACAAAATAAATAACCTGCATTTAGGGAGGAAAACAATTGAAAAAGGAACACAAAGCACCAAAATAAGTGTACTGGTTGGAACCAACCTTAGATTCTGCCCATAAAATTTCTACCATGGATTTTGACAGCACTCCGAGTACGGAGTTAGTAACACTTGGAAAGTAGCTGGCACTGCTACTGCAAAGAGACTGTGTGTGTGCACAGAGACAGGTACTCTGTAGGAACCTGCTGTGTTGGCACACATTTGCAAAAGAATTGCTCTGTTCATAACAGGTATCTGTTCAAGACAAATCACAGGGCAGAAGGACTGTTTCTGCTACAGAGTTGGTCTACACATCCACACAAATCCACTCTGGGATATGCATAACTTGGCCCCCAATGCCCTAGTCAAAGCATGTAAAAACAGATGTAGGAAGGTGGGAATGTGCTTAGGTTGAAAAATGTTTTTCAGGTTATAATTTTTCCAGAGTTATATTTCTGGAGAACAGTCAATCAGCCAAATTTCAGTCCAGACTTAGGAGCCAAGCTTTTCTTGAAACTCATTCAAAAAACTTCTGCCACTTCTGAAATTTAAAAATGCAACCACATAAGAACAATTACAATCCCTTTGACTCTGTAATGCTGACGTGCACGAGGTAGAAAAGTGTGAAGGAAGCATCATTTAGTTTCACACAAGAAACAGGTTGTTAAAAAGCTAATTTTCTCTAAACTGACTGATGACACACAGATGGAATAATATCTGTGATGAATGTGTTGTATGAGTGAATGTGCATCAAGGGCACCTGCTGTAAGATGCTGCCGCTCTCAGTTGATTACCACCACCAAGAGCTGGAGTCATCCACCCCCTTGCAGCACCAGCAGAAGAGACTCTGCTACAGATCCCAATGCTCCAGTGACTCTCATCACATCACAGTGTTTTATCCTAAAGCACAAAGAAAAACCTGTACCCTGAAGCAAAGGAACAGCACAGGCACGTGGCTGTTTCTGCCGACTCTGCCGCAGAGGACCAGCCCTGTCTCAGGGGCAATGCCCACAGCCATGAGAGGAGCTGCTCCAGCAAACACCAGCTCATGCCTCAGGCATCAGCTGAGCACAGTACCACAGGGTAAAATTCAACTGGCATTAGCTGACCCAATTCCTTCCTTGGGGCATGTGTGCCCTTAGGTTATATGATGTTACAGTTGTTAGCTATGGGATGCGATCACAGACAATTTCTGTCTTGGCTGGCCTCCTACAGAAGACAGCTTTCTATAGGAAGCTAATTCATTCATTTATAACTGATCTTTCACACTGAAAATTGCAGAATAGTAATTGTTTAACTCAACATACTTGATTCTACCCTCTAAATTTACAACTTCCACTAGCAATTTGTCGGTTGCTAGCTTTAAATTTCAAAGATTTTACAGAGTTCTCCAAAGACAGTTGAACCTCAGAGATTTAAACTATCCTGTCCTTCTAACTGCTGCATTTGCAGGTCTCCCACCTCTGCCACTGGTTCTACTCTTCCTCCACAGTATCACTTATCCTGGTGTCAGGTTTCAAACCTGCACTCCAAAACCTGGAGAAAAGGGGAATCCTTTTCCATTTAGCACATATTTGAAAAACAGAACTACTTACCTAGGACTGTGCACAGAAATGCTGGATTTAACTCAGACTCAGATCATGCTGTAACTTAATTGAGACAGCAAGTTCCTACATCCTGATGTGAAAAGTTTTCATCGTGGCTTTAACTAGTCCAAATCTCAAAGACAATTCCTGTCTTCCAGGCTTACAAGTTCTTATCTGTGCATCTAGACCAGCTACATGTGTATTTTGTGCTCTAGTGAAAGATGAGTATGTTAAAGAAAAAATTTAGACAGAAAACTTATAGCCCGAGTAGCACATAATGTAAACCATATTTAAAATTATTAGGCTTCAGTTTCCTGAAATATCATCTATAAAGCAGGGAGCAAAGCCCACAGTCCTGTCAAAGATCTTTCTGATGAAATTATCCTACTAGATGGAAACTATAAAATATCAGCAGTACTGAGAGAAAAGCCAGAGATGAGGGGATAGAACAGAGTACTTTAGTTGGAAGGGACCTACAATGACCACCTAGTCCAACTCAAAGGATAGCCAGCCCTCCAAATTACTTTCATTGAAAAGCCAAGACTAATATCTTTTATTTGCTTCCTCCCAGGCTGTGAATACTGACAGCATTCTTGTTATTCCATGTGCCTATGTTACAAATGAACACAAAAACACAGAGGACCTTGCAAAACCCACTTTATTTCCCTATTCTACAGGGCATTTTCTCTCTAAACTAACAATTACAGAAATATGTGTAAATTTCTGAAGCTGCACATACAATCTATGCTATATTGCCCTTAACAAATCATAAAATTGGTAATCTGATTTATTATGCACTATACACATTAGGTAGCTACAAGGACTGTAGATAGCCCTTGATTTGTAAAACCTGCAGTGAGTAGATTGTGATAGTGCCATTCTGGAAGACAACAGTCTCTCAATTCATCAAAGATAGAGAAAATCAGTTTTGATCCAGTAACGAAAATAACATAACTTAGCAGAGAGGTTAAACTTTGCTATTTAAAGAAGAAATCTGCAATTCCTTGTATCTGCTTAAAGCTGTTTGTCACAAAGATCATAAATTCATCAGGAAACACACTGCTAAACTGTCTCTACTTCAGTGCCAAGAAGCAATGAAATCCTAATCCCTGCTGAGGTCTCTAGATGCAACTGGAATATTAAAATTGCTATTACTAATTTTAGCAGTTTATATTTACAGAAAACAAATAACTCTGGTCATCTGGCACCAAGATATAAACTTTCACTATTTTGCATTCTTTTCAAGCAGTTACTAGGTAAATTGTCTTTTGCTGGTACTTTTTGTGCTTGCTGGTGCAACTGGCATGCCACCTCAATAACAATACTATTATAGTAAAGTTCTGTGTGGGTTTTTTTTCCCATATTTTAGGGAGCTTAATTGCTACGTGAGGTAGATGATGATCTTTCAGGGCAGTCTGGGTTAACATTACTCACACACAATAAAATTGCCTCCCCCATTGGTTGCCACATTTTGAGAATGCCATTTTAAATGTCATTTTTTTTTTCCGGTGAAGATATCACTGTAGTAACTACAGATAATTCGTGTATTCAAAGTACATCACTATTCCATGATGTTTCATCTTTCACTATTGAAATTTAATATTACATTCCCAGGAAAAAGACAGGCATGCTAACTGTGCACAGGTAAACTGTATCTATATTTTGTGAGATCCAGTTAAAGAAATACAACCACTCTCATTCTGTAACACACACTTACTGAATGGGTTTAACATGGGAATATGCAAGTAATTTCCACTTGCTTTCAAAAAAACCCGAACAACCCTTATGTCACTTAAATTCAGTGTGCTAGATTCAGCAAGGACATCTGGAGCATTACCACTGGGTGGACCACAACCAATACTTCAGGAATTTCATAAATTAATTTGAAACTTCATTCATAAATCAATCTGTACCAGAAAACAGTACAGAATGAGCTCATCCACAAGGAACTTGGATGTCAACATTTTATTTATTCACTTAATTTCACAAGGATGCCAATCCAAGTTCACGCCAGTTCTGGCAAGTTTGCATCACTATCTTTAGCATCCATCAGTATTAAATCAAACACCATATTAAATCTATACCTTCAACCTGGAAAATACACAGATGAAGATCTAGAATGTTGGCAAGCATGTTTGGGGTATTTTAAATCTACAGTGATACGGTTCTTCAGGACCAATGCTCATCAACTTAAAAAGATAATAACTTTATGGCTTGCTCCATATGATAACTGCACAACCTTCCTTGGGTTCAAAGCTTTAATGAGGGTCCTCCTGTTAAAGGATGTCTTGACTGACTGCAGTCTATAAAAAAACCAGAAAAGGTCTGTGAGCAGTAAACCACACAAAAACAAGGAGTTTGTGACTAAAAGCTGATTCTGGTCAAACATGCTTTTGCAGGAGAACATCTCCCTTAGGGTAGAGGATGTACTCAAGACTAAAATCCTGATTTTCGAGGATGTGTGAGAATTTCTACCATTTTAGATGTCATTTAAAGACATTCCTCTACCTGGAAATTATGTTGTAGTTCTGTCAAATGCCATGTTCTTGATGCAGGGATATTGAACCACAGGACAGGGGCTCAAATTGCACAGGTCAGACTATACAACACCAAAATTGCCTCCTGACCAAAGGAGGTTTTTCAACTCTATGTGCATCTCATGCTCCAACCAGTAAATTAGTCCTTTAGTCTTGAAATATCTGTGGCAGACACTACATATTAAAATATCTGTAAATAAAATCAGAAGTGGAATTTTAAGCCAGATTTTCATATCCAACTACATGTAAGTTACTCCTCAAACTCCAGTGGAATTACTCCAGATTTATTTGAGAGAGCAGTCCTTAGCCAACAGCATTAAATGAAAAAGTTCATGATTGTGCTTTTTGATATTTCCATTTTTCTAGTTCTCCTTATTAGAATGCTCCAAATCCTCCTTTCCTTCTCCTAAATGTACACGGTGAAAAGCAGAAACAACAACCCATGAGGATGTCACCAAATGTAACAGCTTAGCACCCAAATCATGACCTTTAATCTTCAAAATATGCTGACGCCAGGGAGCTTGAGCACCCTGGGAGCCAGAGAAGGCATCAGGCCACAGACCATGATGACAAGAAGTTTCCAGCAGAGTGGGCTCCCAGCATGTGCAACAGGGAAACAGTTCAGAACTGGAATGGGCATTAACAGCCTGTGTCTGGCTCCTGACAAGTCATAGGAGTTGCTCCTTCAACATTCAGCAGTTGAAGCCAAAACTGTTGACATGGCAGCATTTAACATAGATTCCTCTACCATGTCACCTTTCACAACCACCTTTTACACCAGCAATACTATCTACCAAGAGCACAACAAGGAACTTCTCGTGCCTATATTTAACTAACCCTTAGTCCGCAAAGAATTGCAGGGACGTGAACTCTGGTCTGATAGTTCCTATCTGCCAGAGGTGCACAGAGGTTTGTCTGTTGAAAAGGAAATGCAAAATCGTGGCTGCATGCATGCAGGTCTTTGAAAGCAAAACCATAACGTGACAGATTTGAACTGGTGGTATGTGCCTGTCTTCTATTTTTTTCCTGGAATTTTTCCCACCCTGGCTAAACCTCGTCATTGGGAACATCTCCCTAACGTCAACAAACCCAGCTTTTAGTCACAACTCTTAATATGGTCCTTGAAGTCTAGAAACAGAGTGTAACTATGTTTGTACTTGCAGGGCACACACATCCTCTTGCCAACTTTTCTCTGGTCATTCTCCCAGTACTGGAGAGGCAACGAAGAACCACGTTAACCCAGGGTTGCAGTCATTTGATAACTCAAGTAATATTTAGGGCTAACAATCACAGGTCCAACAGGCTTGGCATAACAAAATGGTAAAAGATTATATCCCTTTTTTTAATAGGCATTGTTATTTCTCCACAGGGGTATTGTGTTCTGTCTGACTCTTAGATGTACACTTTGGGGACAAATCAAACCAAAAATCAAATGTATTTCGATTGGTACCTCAGAGTGCATTAATTTGCTTTATGGTTTTTCCCCTGCCATTTTAAGTTTGTGTTCTCTCTGTTTATCATAAAACAGTATTTTAAACTGTGAGGCAAGAGACAAAAGCAAGAGCAAATAAGGCAGAGACATTTACTACAATGAAGTACTAATTTCATTACTACAGACTTTCAACTACTATTTCATATGGAGGCCTGAAAGGCAAGAGGCTTGCTCACCACACAGCAAAACACATTCTGCTGCTGAAAAGCACCAAATACAGTTTTCCCCTAAAAGTTTACAACATATTTCCAGCTCCTTGGAAAAATTGCTTCATAAGAGGGTTTTTGGTTGGGTTTTTTTTCTGGCTAAGAAACTACTTAAAGGTTTCTTTAGTGGAATTATTATGGTGCCCCACAAAAAGCATTACAGAGCAACTGGGCTCAGACAGAGATACAGCTGGAAGACTTTCATCCCTCTGGTTTGGAAGGCATTCCAATTATCCCCAACCATTTATCTGAGCACAGAGGCAGAGGGGTATAAACATTTTCATATTAGAAAGGTGTTAGAAGTTATTTCAAAAGAAGAATAAATCTTTAGGAAAACCTCTGCATGATATGGCTCAGTTTATTAAATTAGGTGAGCCCATGAGGAGTATTAAACAGCAAATGCTGTCAAAATGTACCCCAACCACTCCCCTTGGGAGGAGCAGGACCACCCTGTGGTGCTGCCTTCTCTCCTAGGCTGGCAAACAACTTCCTCCGTACTTGAAGCATGTTTTCACTCTGTTCAGAAGTTAAAATACCACAGAGTGATTGCAGTATTTTGTGGGATTTAAGTATGACGCCATCTACAATTTTTCAGAATTACACAAGCTCACATGTTTCCTGGGGAGGGGAAGAGATTCCAGGACATCATTTATCTTCTGCTTAACAAGATGCCAAAATATATGTATCAAAAGTCCTTATGCTATTCATCAAGGATATTTTAAATAATTTGTACATTTTTAATGAAGCTTTCAGTCCACATCTCAACAAAAATGGTGAAATTACTGGATTTATTGTATTGTTCACAGCTGTTCTGCCATATATCAATCTCTTCTTCTTTTTTTCTTCCTTACCTCAGAAAGAGGCTAAGCTTTGCAGAAGATGGAAGGAACAGAAACAATCTGGTAATCTGAAGTGGTTATTTACACAGAAGAGCAATAGGTGTCCAAGAATTCCAAAACCCAACAGCTCTGTGAAAAGCTTTTTCCATTTTTCTATAAATAAATAATTAAATCACATTTATTCTTGAAAACACACCAAAACCCCCAGATTTTAGTATGCTGCAAGATTTCTACTAAGAAAATACTGAGGATCAACAGCATATTTTATAGCTAGAGTGGTTCCTTCTCTCACTTCCACTAGGAAGAACTTAAGGTGTCATCTAACAACGTGGAGTTCTCTCCCCCTCTCACAAAGGAGGAAAGTTGCACATATGGGCTCAATCTGTGTACAGAGCTTTTGCTATAGTGCTAAAAAACCCAAATCTATTACACATACCAGTGTGTGAAGGTGCACACACATGGTTACTTGTGCAAATGTGTGTGTACTGTCAGTAAAGAGGAGTCAAAATGTGTACTACCATTTTCATTAACAATCTAAATTAAACTTCAGCCAAGTATACTTCTCAATCTGGATCAGTGCTATTGTTTTTATATGCATCAGAGACATACCTGTGAGATATAACCAGGAGGCACATGAATAGGGGGAATGGATCCATTGGGTGACATCATGGGAACCTCTGCTGGTCCTGACAGAAAGAGAGTAATAATATATCAGTTTTTTCAGTAAAAAAATAGCATAATTGCTCAAAAAGACTAAAAATAGCTTTATTTTTGAAGCCTGCAATAACAAAATGAGCAGTTCCACTAATTTCTGGTATATAGAAAATGCCTTGTGCCATCATTCTGAGAATAAGATCATTGTTCAATGACTTTACCATATATTCTGCTGAAATAATATTTTCATCATAAAACAGCTAAAACATAGACCTTATATTACCCACTGATCAACTTATACAGCATTAAGCAGTAACACAATATGTCCTTTAGCAGCCCACAATTCCTATATTGAAATCTGGTTAAGTTATTCTTGTCGAAGGCACAGGAGCAGGGAACAAAGCAGAAACTGTGCAGCCTGGAATTAGGCAGCTCCCAAGGAAAGCGTCCAATTGTAGCAAAAAAAAAAAAAAAAAAAAAAAAACACATATGTGAAAAACTATCTATCTATTTAAGAATGCACAAAGACCAAATTCATTATCTCAGCTATTCAGACTAACCTTGGAATGTGGTTATACAAGCAAGAAGCTTATGGTTTCCACTCTGAAATCCAGCCCTGAACATGCAAGTTCCATTTTGAAGCACTGCGTGCAAGTACAACAGAGCAAGTGCCATAACCACTGGGTTTTTGCAAGCAGAGCCTCACAGCTAAAAGAAAAAGTGTCTAGATAAAATGGAAATAGTTCTCTCAACTGCTCATTGATTCACCCATTAACATCGGGAACATCACACAGAGTTGTCAGTAAAATGAACCCCCCCAAACATCAGACAGATGTTTGCAATCAGAGTTTACTACTTTGAAAAAAAAATTATTTTCATTCCTTCCTTATTACATATTAAAATCTGACATTAACCTGTTAATTAGCCCATTTGACCCCATGACCAAACTCTTGAGAAGAGCTCAGCAAGACTCTGCTCCTCGTCACTGCAAATTGAATTTTAGCTTTGACTAACAACACAAGAGGTAACTTCATCACATTCTCTGATGGAGAAGCCATCTCACATCTCCAAACCATATCACGTTCTAGGGAAGGAAGCTGAACACTAAAACACATGAAGGACTTCAGGCACAGATGGTACCTAATGGCCTGTAGGAGTGACTGCTCCTAAAATTTAGACAAATCTAATGAAACCCCCAACAACAAAGTGAGTCACAGTCTGTTGCCTGATATTAGCAAAACCAGTCCACATTAAATTAGCACAGTCATTCCCTCTCCATCTGCATTTTTATACTCCTCAGGCTCCTCATGGTTCAATCAGCAGAACATCCCACCTCTCAAAACCCAAGTTACACACAGGAGTCCATCTGAGTTATTTTTATCTCCTCTGATCCTGTTTTGTTTTCACTATCCAGTTATTTATAGTCTAATCAGCACCTACAGATTTTACTACTCGCATCTAGATGTGAAATATGGTAATTCATCATCAAGTGTATAAAGCGCATGGAAACTCCGGAGTTTAAATAGTTTGGGTGCATGGTCTGCTGCACTTAATTCTTCTCTATACTTAAATAAGTGGGGAACTTTACCTATACTACAGGCCCAGCAAGGGGAAAGAAGTTATTACTTCTTATTATTCAGCTCATATGGGTTGCCCCTCTACTCTATAGCCCTTTCAACACTATTTGTCTCCCCAGACAGCCAACAATTTTAGTGTCAATGGAAAAAACTTCAGCCTGAGCAGTAAGCAATTATTGGGAAGGAGCTGCCATCTAAATGGCTCTATTTAAATCCATCAAAAATATGAAGTGACAACTGGTTCAGAAGGAATTTTACAGAAATATAATTTGAATAAATGTGTTTTCCTTATAAAAAAAACATTCCCGTAAATTTCTTTGGAGGAATATAGTTTTTTATTTCTCTAAGAATCTACTTTGGTCTGTACACACTGCCAAGTTTCACTCCACAGTAAGTTGGACAGTATAGCTATAGATAACTGTACATCTATATGTAATGGCCAATACTGGTGAACACACAGTGACACTTTTTTTGGGATTTAATCCACACCGGATTATCAAGAGTTGTTCAGTTCTTCAGGAAAGAACATGCCTGAGACTAGGTAAAATGAATAGTTAACAGTTATTGACTCATTCCTTGTCAGTGATTTCTCAAACCTGAAAAACTGCAAGAAAAAAAAGTCACTATAGAATAAAAAAATCCTGAGTTCACCATTTAAGTAGACAATAATTTAAGTGTTACACATAAACATTGGTTAATAGAATGAAACTTTAATGTATAACCTGCTTCACTCCCTCTCCAAAACACTGCCTAGTTATAGTTGTATTGACCTCAGCCAATCTTTCTCGAAAATAGCTACTCTGACTTGGAAACAAACTTAAAAATGGAACAGTTTTGGAGTTTCTACATACAGAGCAAATAAGACTGCACAACAAATAAGAAGCACTTTGCTCAGAGTGCTTCATATCTGTCCTTCCAAAGCCTGTGCCAGCTGCTCATATGGACTAGTGATCTACTTGCAGGAAGAAATCAAACTCCCACACCGATACTGTTGACTGTAACACTTCCACTCCAATAAAAAGAAATAATATTGTGTTTTATCATCAAAACGTGCACCGTGCAAGATGAGTCTTAACCTTGTGCATGACCCACAAACTGTTAAAGTCATTTGGGTAACAGGTCTTAGAAGACTGACAGCCTGGTGATTTGCAGCTAGATTTTGTTTCCAGTGCTTTGATTTCAGGGTTAGCCAAATGACTTTAGCATACATTAATGCATTCCTCTCATCAAGGGTATCAAAACAACTTCAAGCAGTAGCAAGTGAAATACAGACCCCAACCTCCACAGCATGATGAGTCCCAGCAATTATTAAAGACTCTTCTTATAGTGAAACAATTCTCTAATTAATACTAAAAGAAAGCAATACCTTTTGTTTGGGTTTTTGAGGTTTTGTTTTTTGGGTTTGTTTTGTTTGTTTGTTTGTTTTGGGGGGGTGTTTTCAGTATTTTTGGTTATTTCAAATCATTTTGAACTGTTAAAAAGCAGAAATTTAAAGAAGGATGTTCCTCAGTTGCTTGTACTCACAGGACGGATATAAATAATGCGTACTCTTGGGAATCAGAACTTTTCAAGTTTTAATTGAAGCTCGTGGTTCAATATAAAATTTACTTTTAATGAGAAAAAGTCCATCCATTCTAACACAGATGCTGCACACCAAAATGAGCTCGCTCTAACACTTTTCAAACCTGTTAGCAAGCAGAGGCTGTCTCCTGAGTGCCTAACGAAACTGAGCCAGCAGAGCTTGGCCACCTCTGCTGACAAAGCCAGAGACCAAATTCCACCTCGAGGTCCCTCACTGTGAATCCAGCACATCTCCATCAGCTCCTGGAGGGCTGCCCCAGAATGCTGGGGTTGGCTCCATCTAAAGCGCAGGTGCAAGGAAACGATTCCCGCTCCTCTGAAAAAAGGGGAAAAGCAAAGGAGCCACCAGGCTGAAGGCACTGCAGTTCATGTAGTCAGGCAGGTGAGAGACTCCACTAGTGCCCAGATGGCAGAGCACAAAGTTTTCCTATTTCTAACACGTTAATAATTAACAGACAGTAAAAGAAGCCACTCAGTCTTTTATTGTGGCAGAGATAATTAACAGCTTGACACCCCAGTTAGAGCCTGTCCTCATCTTCCAAGCCACATGCTCTGCCTTTTGTGCTGCTCTGTCACTCCTCTGACCGCATGGAAGCTGATTATTTTAACCATTTCAGGTAACCAAAAGGATTCGGCAAATCTATTGCCTTTTTAAAAAACACTTACACGCTCAGTCTAATGAAAATGACAACAACCATTCTACTCTTTCTTGTGCCATGGTTTATTGGGTGAAGCCGCACATCAAAGCAGAATTCCCTTCCACCTCCGTCTCCCTCTTTCCCTGCAAGAGGATGTTTCTGTCACACAGAGGTTGACAGTTCTTCTGGCCTTTTTTATTCCTTCAGGAATAATGTCACAACATAATTGAGAAACTTCTGGCCCCAGGTTTTCAAGGCTAATTATAGCCTTGGTCGCAATCCATGACACTTCCAAAATTTTTGTATAAAACCAGTTTTGGAATAAGTATGCTTTTCTCTTGTTCCCAAGTGACCTTTTATGCATGCATTAAAGATCACTTAAATCAGTTTTTTTCCTTAAATTTCAGAAGCCAAAATCTGGTATTTCAGTTCCTGCAGCTATAGCAACACATATTTCCTATTTCTTTCTTTCCACATAACACTATAGTGCAAAAAAGTCATTTTACTACACTATTTTCCTTAGTGCTTACAGAGCTTTGTTTTTTTTCTCTCCATTACTAAATTATGTCCCCTGTAAAATGTTCTGCTCACTCAGCCCCACCACACGGGCATGTTTTACTCGACATTTCTAGTGACTGCTTTGCATACTAAAAGCAAATCAGACCAGACTTTGTTATAAAGTTCCCATTCTGAGAGCAGTTACTGAAAACTCCCACAACTTCAGGACTTTCTCAGCTCTGTTTCCAGCAAACATGTACCAACTTACCATTTCACACCACAATACCTGCACTAGCAGAGAAAGAATACGAAATTTAGTGATTTTGCACTTTTACTTTGAAATTTAAGAATCCTGAATGTTTTGATAACAAGAACCTACTGAACTAGTTAAGTGGAAAATTAAATCCAAGGCAATAAGTGCAT
Source organism: Corapipo altera (assembly GCF_003945725.1). Taxonomy (NCBI): domain Eukaryota; kingdom Metazoa; phylum Chordata; class Aves; order Passeriformes; family Pipridae; genus Corapipo; species Corapipo altera. The sequence goes on from NW_020884895.1 coordinate 7,366,915, forward strand.
TATATTTTATAAAGCTTAACAGCTATAAGTAACCCATGAAAAAATATTCTGCCTCCCCCTGATTCACAGCAAAACTGATATAACATCTTTCACACGGGGCACTTATCAGGAAGTGAATCTATGGAGCAAGAGGTGTGACCGAACAAAAAGGAGAGATAATTAAAGGGCAAATTGGCCTGCTTTGCTAAAACAAATGACCCAGGGCTTGCTGACCTTGGCTGGGACCCAAGGGTTTGCATTTTCACATGGATGAGCAGCTGTTCCGGAACAATTTCCTCAATGAAACAAGCACAAACAGGCTCTCTCTGTCAGGAACACGTGTCTTCTCCCTCCACTTGGTTATTCTCAAAGTAGTTTACGGACCAAACAAGGTGATGACAAGGAAAACAAAAAAAAAAATCTTGGATGCTTCCATTCATCTCTCCTTTGCAGCAGAGCTGTGGTGAGCTTTTTTCCCAACCTTTCAGCCACAGCCTAAAAGTGCTGGTTAGCACAAGCAAACACAAGTGTGTCAGACCACTTTGTAAAAACCTTTAAAGTAGGACGTGATGAGCTTTCACATACAAACATCACCACAATTTTTAGGTGCACTCTCTCCTAGACAAGAGCTAATTCATTCACTGACTTAACTCTGCTCACGTACAGCACAAGGCAGAGGAAGAGTCAACTCCCAGGTGTCTACTGAAGTTCCTAGGACACAGGGTCTTAAATCTGCTGCTGATCAAGATCCAAATACTTTGTCCTTCAATGAGTGTAAATTTGTATATTAAAGCAGCTCCACATTAGAGCGAAAAGAAGGAGCAGCTTTGGCAACACTTAGTGCTTGAGGGGATAAAATGACAGCTTTAAAAATACCTTTGGAGAAGTCTGGAATGACAAAGAAATTCCACTCATGCTGCATTCAACATGGCAATGGCACGACAGTGGAAGGAGTTAAAATAATGTTATCAATAACCCTGTGCTTTGATAAATGGTAAGGAAAGTGTCCAGCACTTGGTCTTCACCATGGCACCAGCTCATGCCTGAAAAACGGCAGCACACAGTTCTATACTGCTTATCCATACAGAGATGTGAATAAAAGGATGCCTGCCACAAATCCATTCACACTGCCTGGCACCTTAACTGGTTATTTTCTATTCACAACACAGTTTAGCTGTATGAAGTAATTATTTCACCTTTTAAGAGTACAAAAAACATTACCTAACCCCTCAAGTTTAAAAGAAACTGCTCCGTGTCAAATGATCCTGGATCCTGCAACAGATGACTGCTTAAATGCAAATGAAATGTCCAAAAGAAAGAAAAAAAATCAGCCTGAAGACTCTGGCACCTGCATGGCTTAGCCACTGAACACAGCCAATTCTGTAGATGCAAACACGTTTGACAGAGGAGACTGAAGCACTTTTGATGTAGTTAAAATGTGTTTCTGAAACTCCTTCTATGACCCTTTTATGGGTTTTTTCCATCTTTTTTAAATCCTGGGCCTAGATTAGGAGAGACTACAAATGTAAAAGTTCTTTACCCACTCCCCCAGGTTATCAAGTTAATTTGCCGTAAATGTAATTAAAAATGAAATGCAAAATCGATTTAAGTTATAAAAAACACGTTGGTGTCTTGTAGCTTCATTGCTTGATCATTATTAACATCAAACTGCAAATCCCATACACTTTATGACACATTCAATCCTTGGACCTTCAGCCACAGACCCGACAGTACCAGCCAGGCTCCAGTCTGGGTTTGACTGATGCTTTCAACATGTGCAGACAAACTCACTGAACCAAACATCAAATCAAGCCACTCAGAAATCTGTGCCAGACGCATCAAGCAGACAGCTCCCCGAGCATTTTCTGGCTTATTTACATGACGGCACCTTTGCTGTTTACACGGGAGACTCTTGAAAGCCGTTTATTTTACCGGTGTTTGCTACTTGACCTGCTACACACAGCGGGGAGGCTCGAGCACATCCAACCTGGAGTCAAACAACAGCTTTAATGTAAGAACCACAAGATTCCTACTCAGCAGCGTTTGCAGTGCGTGTCTCGCAGATGTTGTATTCTGGTTTGGGGCATATTCTAGAAATAATACAGTAACCCATAAAAACAGGAAATTAACTAAAAACTATCCCTTGCACCAAACATGCCCTGTCCAGAGCTACCACAATACTATTGCAACTGAATTCCAAGAGGAAGTCAGGTTAAATGCTCACTTTTATCCACCACAGAACTATGAATTAATAGCTTTTCAGACATCAAATGTTTGATGTTTTGACCATGAAATGTTTCGCATTTGGAGAGAGTCATCCTGAGAGTGTAAAGAGCTGTCCCACTCCTCACCTGCCACCCTGCACTCTGGTTTTGGGGTTCATCACACTCCACTGATTTAATAAGCAGAGAAGAGTCCAGAAAAGGTCAAGAGGCTGTTTAGTAGCCTGGCACATCTTCCCCTGGTGCATCCACAGCTTCTCCTCCTGCCACAGGGCTGGAAGGGGAGCAGAAAGCACCTGGGGACAAGGACCCAGTCCTAAAGCACAGGTCTATCCTACACCAGTGATGAAGAACCAGCAACTGTACTCTGCAGCGATGATGTTTAAATTTACAAGTTACAAGAAACTCTGACAATATAAAGCTCACTAAAGTCTTTCAAAAAGGTTAGACAAGTAAATTTGTTCAGCCACAAAGAACAGAGATGGACAAGATGCATTCTTCAGGTCTCTTGGTGTTCTTCAACATTCCCAGGTGGGATTGGTTTCTTTTTTAAACCAGACCCATATATCATTCTAGAGTTTCAATTTATGGGCAACATTTTAGAGTGGAACATTTTTTGTTGTTGTTGTCTTGAAGAGAAATGGAGTATTTTCCTGCCCTAATCTGAACAAACAAGTTGGATTCTTTTGCTAAAATAAACCTTTTCTGATGGTTGGCTCACCAGTTGCTACTGCAAAAACACTTGCAAAGGGTATGTTGCAATACTTCAAGCATTGAAAATAAGCATATTCCCATGGCAATTCACCAGATGGGCTACAGATTGTAAATCATAGATGTCTAGACTGAAACACAAGAGACAAACATCTGTCTAAAATCAGTTGACTTGAATGGCAAATACTGTTAAATAAATTAGGACTACTTTGGAAACAAAGAGAACAACCAACTACGTTGAAAACATCTGAAATTAATCCATTAGCACACAAGCCACAACACAATAACCTGAAACGGGAGAGACATTCATTTCGTGAGGAATAGCCCAAGATGACAGCCTGACATCTGAGGCAGGAGCACAAAAGCATTTCTGTGACCCAGCACCACATTACCCCACAAGGACTCACGAATCCATCCCCAGAACATCTGGCTGGAGCGGGGTTCTTATTCTCCTCGCTTCACAAGTGAAACTGTGGGACAAAGAAATGAAATGCCTGATGCAGGGTCACACAGGAAGTTTGTGGGAACGTTACTGGACACAAACCCAGAATAGGATTTAGGTCATAAAGCAATACTTAAGCCTGAATATAACTTCAGTCTGTCAAAAATTTGTAGAGTATTACACACAAAATCACTCTATTTTGGAAAAAGTAAGTCTTCCTCATACCCACTACCTTATTTTTCCTTTGCATAAGCTTTTGTTTCAAGACAGAAATATGCCAGAATGCCCATGGGTGAACAGAGAACAGCACTACCAAGAAGGGTGAGAGAGATGTTGCACAGAAAACTGCAGCCTGTCTCTTGCAGGAGGCTCCAACAGAGAAAAGGAGATCACAAAGCTGAATTCAGAAACAGGGAAGACCCCTCAAATAACTACTGCTGACCCACAGAAACGATGGGAGTTCTCTGTCAGCATCAGGCTTCACTTTAGAATCAAAAAAAAAAAATAATTCTCATTTATGAAGTTTTTACACTGCTAAAGCTTTTAGCAGCAAAAGGACTCTCCAGCTGAGCTTCCCACCAGACCTACAGAACCAGTGCACTAACTTTTAACCAGAACAATTTTAGGGGAAACAGATGTCATGAAATGAGAAATATTTTATTTCTGCACTGGTTATTAACAACATTGCCATTTACATACCATAAAGACATTATTTGTCTGAATTCAATAAAGTTATTTATTTGTAGAAAGACAAACAACAAGCCATGAGAACATCACAGGGATGGAAGTTCAACTATAAACATTATTTTGCCTTTGCCATTTTGAGATAGCTCTTCAACACAATCTAGTGATGTCAATGTTTTTTGGGGAGTGTGTGTGTGCATCTGTCAGCTGCTGGGCACATTTATAAAGGGGCATCCACTTGCAGAAAGTTTTGTTCTCTGCAACAGGTTTATATAAATACTAAACACTCAGCTTTGAGCACAACATCCATCAAAGGCAGCAATAATTATACAACACTACTTTTGTGCAACAGTAGAAGAAAATGCTCCAATTATAATATAATTATTGCATTCCCATGGCAACACCAGAGCGACTGTACAATCAGCAACAGACCCAAACCTGGCTAACAATAAAGTTACACAGTATGTTCTCTTCTGCCTGCCCCAAACGAGGCAGCAATTAGGGGATGGCTATTCTTTACCTGTCCACCCACAGCGAGAACAATCATCCAGCCAGCAAAAACTAAACCAAGCCCCCAACCCTCCCCCTCCCCCACCACTGCCACAGTGCCACCCATCACCATCACAGGGCTGACGAGTTTTGTTTGTGACATGTTTGGATCCCGGACTTCAGTGAATCATCTGAAATTCTCTATTTGAATGTGCTCATCAACAACATAGCAATTAATATCCACCTGTCACAAGCGAGCACTCTTTATTTGTGAGGGTTGGCAGGGAAGGAGAACCATGAACACTGTTGGTACTCAGGTATGTGCTGGGCTATTTTGTGAGGCTGTGGTGAACTGCTATCTCCTTGGACTAAAAGCACATTTCATAAATATATAATATATACATATTTTTCATATATACGTATATATTCAGTAAGTATTTAAATAAAACTTCACTATATTTACTATTTTCTGTCCCTCTGTTGGGAGTCTTATTACAGTACTGCACTTACACCAGAATAACTTGGAAAAAAATGCAAGGTAAAAATGTTAAGTGTGACATTCAGTGCAGTGCTCAGAGATGCTGCTGGTGAGCCCAGGGTTTTCCCAACTGAGCTTTCTTTACTCACATCCTGAAGCAGCTCATTAGGAATTAAAAAAGAAGTTGCATCTTAAGGAGAGAAGCCTTAACCACAACATTGTTCTCCTGGATCAGTAAGTGCAACAGACAAGTATTTCCCTGAAACAGGGCACTGCTGGAACACCAGCTCTACCCGAGCCTCTCCTGACTGATGACACCTCTTCAGCATCTCCAGTGGCTCCAGCTCCATAATATCCTCAGCTTGTGCCTTCCATTGCATTGGAAACATGTCCAACTTGCATTTCTTTCCTTTAACATTTTTGCTTGTTCACTCTCTGCCCACAGTAGTGGAGAGAGGAGCATTCTATGACTTTCTTTCCAACAACCTTTTCTGGAAGCCCCCAGCTGCCCCCTTTCGCTTTGCCCCATGTCCCTTGAGCCTGCCCTTCCATAGCCCAAACAAACCCCCATGTTTCAAGCTTTTCTCATGGCTCACATTCACAGAGCCACAATTCTCTTGGCTGCTGTTGTCTGAAACTCTTGCAGCCTTGCCAAACCTAAAGGAAGGTGCTCAAATCCCACTGCAGAGCCACCCGAATCCCAGCGAGGCACAAGAAGCTGCTTACACTGACTCTGGTTTCCTCTCACCTCTTCTACTCCAGAAGACTCTTCCTTGCAGCTCTCAGCTCTCTGGCTGTCCCAGAGAAGGCACTAACTTGCTTTTCCACATCCTGCTCTCATTTATAAACACTAAAGGTGAGGAGGAAGGCTGTGACTCACCAGGTTCTGCTTGAAGGGCCCTGTCACCCTCCCCTCGTTTTCACTTCATTTCTCATAGTCCTAAGCTGAGCCACTGCAAGGAGCACATTAGTTGAGCTGTGTTTAAAACATGCCTCGGGGTACTGACAGCATTGCATCCTTCAAAAAATAAACCATAAATTCTTATTTCCCCATGTACCCAGATAAAAAAAAAATCCTATCACACAGCGTGATGTAGCAAGGAGAGTGAGACTCTTCCCTTTCTATATAAATTAACTGTCAATGAGAAATAAATATTGTGTAATTAACCAAGAATCTTCCAATTATTAAAATATCACTCCTAACCCGAAAAGAACAAATCTAGGACAGTTTCTCCGTGGTGCATTTGCAATACTCTGAATTTTCAGATGCAACAAGGGGAGTTTCTTGTTGGCTGTAGCAACTGTGAAACTAATTTACTACCCAAAACATTCATCCTGCAGATTAAAGGCCCCCTGTCCTCCTGGGAGTGAGCATTTCAACCAGCCATCACTCTTCAGAGGTTATTAAAAAGTTTTCAAACATATGAGCAAAAAGTTTTTCTTTCAGGGTTCCCAGGTCTTTGGCGTCCCTGTTCCAGCCAAGGAAGAGAAGCCGTGCCTTGCCGGAGGCTGCCTCTGCTCAGGAGGCTCCATGGGTGCAGTTGCCTTGGAATAATCCCATTGCTGGGGCCCTTCCCAGGCTAAGGAGGTTCCCAGAGGGATTACCCCGGCACAACAGAGCCCACCATGACAACTCCACCCGCGGGGTCTGGAATTTGCAGAAGGGAGTGGGGTGCGGGGAGAAGGGATTTAGCCACTTCGCAACTATTCAAGGAATGCTCTTGATTTCCTCCTAACAACCTCAGGTTGAAAAAGTGTCTTCTGAATTATTTGAATTTCTACTCCAACTCTTTTGTTGGGATCTAACACCTCAGTTAGTAAAGTAAGCGAAGAGTCCAAAGGGGTGGGAGGGGAAGTGGCAGCTAAGAAAATACAGGCAGTGCGGTATTTTTAAAAAATATATACAATTTTTGAAAGGTAAAAATTCTGAAACATATCTTTGGTCCCTGTGGCTGCAAGGGTGCATGTGACAGCAAGTGCAAGGACTGTGTGTGCCCAGACGGAAATGGGGAGCACAGTAGCCTTGACTTAATCTCAGAATCAATCACAGAGTGGTTTGGGTTGGAAGGGAATTTTAAAGGTCATCTAGTTTCATCCCCCCTGCCATGGCCATGGACACCTTCCATTACACCAGGCTGCTCCAAGTCCCATCCAGCCTAATCTTGAACACTTCCAGAAATGGGACAATCCGACCAATTAAAACAAATCTCGTCCACCTTGTTTCATTTAAATTATTTTTGAGCAATAAAAAAAAAAAAAAAAATCTCTTCCTAGCATTTATGCACCTAAACAGTATTCAACTTTGATGTAAGAAGAAACCATAAATTCCGTTCAAAATCTCTCTGAAGTTTGAATGGTATTTCTATGCCCCCAAAACTTCATGCAGATACAACTGTGCAACTTGTGCACCCACAACCAAAGTGCTTCACTATCAAAAGAAGGAAGAAATGCACGGGCATAGTCTTCTTTTGCTTTGTCCTGCCTTCTACTCAAGGAGTGAATGGCACTTTTTAATTTCTAAACCATTTCAGTGATCAGGCAGCACTTCCATCCACAGCAGTGGTGATGAAGGGACAGGAATACCTGGAGTGAGGGTTGCTGTCCATCCAACCGTGTTTGTCTAACGGAGCAAAACAACTCACTGGGTCATGCAAGTTTGTGTATCAGCCCTCTCAGCACACAATTAAAAAAATAACGAAAACAATTTGTCCTGGTGACTCAGAGTCTCCACAGCTCGAAGAAAGCCCTGTTTCTGTAACACTGCATCATGCTGGCTTCAGATCTATTCTCATGGGGCTCAGGCTCGTGACTCAACTGTTTTCCCCTCTATTTATTTGCTCATGCAGTTACCCATCAAGAAGTAACTAAAATCTGCACACATCATGAGGTCTGGCTAAGAAGCTTAAATAATCTAGAGAAATTTGTATCACTGGAGAATATTAAAAAAAATAATACTGTTATTTTTCTTGGAAGTCCAGAAATTAAAACTCAGCAACCTTTCTGGTTAAAGACTGCACTATTTACCAGAAGTCTTTCTGATGTTAAGACTGCAATGATGTTCAGCAACTGATTTGGAAATACCAGAAAAAAGTACTCAGGAGAAACACACCTCATGCACTGGCTGCTCTATTTGCTGAAAGTGTTTAACAGGTTCACTTCATTATGTTAAAACTCAGAACAGTTTAACTCAACTTCTATCTCACTTCTAAGTCTGCTGCTTTTATTTCAGACCTGGAAACAGAGTTCTGTCCAAGAAAGATGATGCATTCAGAAAGAAATACTTCGTGACAGGGACATGTATTTCTCCATTAAGCTTCTAGTCTTTATTTGCAGCATTTCTAAAGACCTAATATGGTGGTGTTTTTTTTTTTTTTTTTTCAAAAGCAGAGTTCAAGTTTTGACCATGAGTTCCTCACCTCCTTTTCCTTCCGCTCCCTTCTGTTGCATACTCTCTCACACTCCTGGACTCTGACTTTTATGTTCAGGTTACTCCAGACACTGAAGGAAAGCTAACCTTTGATTTGTAGGCAACAACACTGTCAGAGATTCTGAACGTGAGACACTAAATATTTTATGCTGAACCCCAGACATGAGCTAGCAGAACAGCCTGGCACAACAGAACCACAGTCACCTCATTTATTTGTCAGGAGAAAGCTCAGCATCAAAAAATTACCTCTTGCACATAACAGCACTAAAGAACCTCTAAACCCTATCACACATTACACTGTAAGCTATAATACCCCCTTCAGAGGAGAGCACAGCAAAGAAAAGAAACTATCAGATACTGCCACATCAACAGCAAGAGAAAGAATGAGGAAAAGAAGTAAATTGTAGGGATGCTCAGTTCTCTGAGCACTAAATCACTCTCCCTCAATACCTAAGATTCAGTAAGTCATAACAATCCAGAGCCACAGCAAAAAAAAAAAAAAAACAACACCAAAAAACAACAAAGAATCCTCTGAAAAATGTGGTTTGTCACTCTGCATTTTGCCCTGCATCTGAGTTACATTAAATCAATATAGTTTGCATTAGGGAAATTATCTTTTCTAAAAACTTTGATGTGTCAGCGTAATAGAAATATTGTTCCACACCATATGTTTTAGGGATTTAACTCCTTTCTTTTTCTCCTTTCTATATGTCTGTGCACAGATATACATATACTCATCATACATGAAATAATTCTGAACATTATATTCAAATTATAGTAGAAAATGACTCTGTCATGCATGTAATAATCCTGAAACAATTAAAAACTGAAATTTTACCCCATAAATCTGTGGTCATAAACAATTTTCATCTGTCTCCTGTGATAATACTCTAGCCACACCTAAGCAAAATCCCGCAGGATGCAAAATGCCCTATAGTGATCTATTTGGAAAAAACATTTACAGTGACTGGATGCATAGCAAAATTTTCACTTTTCCAAAGTTCATCCAAAACAAAGGATATCACTATGCCAAATCAGTAAGCAGCTACTTGCAAGCCAAGCTTTTCCTATAGAAAACACAAGTTTGCCAGAATCAAAATATTTCATGGGAAAAGCCTAATGACACTGATGAGAACTAGGCAGGCTTTCAACTGACATTCAGTAGCTGCCATGGCATCCCTCCCACTGGCTACCAGGAATTCAGAAGACCTGACAAGCTAAACACACTTTCAGGATCCTCTTGCACCTACTACAGTGAACGTGTGGCCCACTGAGAGGAACCAGTGCCCTTCTGGGGGTCAGTCTGGGCTGTGCTGCCCCTGGATATGAGTCCTCCAATAAAAACATATTATGTTTTTATATGCCAGAGAAACCCACAACTTTGCACAATACTGTGGTGCCACCATCTTTATAGCTGGTATTACAGCCAGGCAAGGCATCCTGGAGCCTTCCCATCTAATTCTATATTAGTTGGTGGTACAAGATCTGTGGGGATAATTTATGAACTTCCAGGCTCAAGTTTCAAGCTCAGCCCATTCTTCCTACAAAGGTCACATCCAAATCAGATTCTAGTAGGATGTGGCCACAACTAAGCACTTACTTACAGGTTACTCTGCTTTAAAATTTGGCTTCTGACTACTATGACATATATGATAAAAGATGAGGGGTCATCTGGTAAAAACTGCTGCTGCGATTTAACTTTTCCTGCTTCAAGATAAAAGTTTTTTAACACCACGCACTTTTGGATATTTTATACCTAAAGATACAACACTGAATCCATTAACCAGAGCCATTCACAGGTATTGCAGAAAACTGTGCATCACATCCAGATATTTTATCAGCATCTCACAGTATAGTAAACTACACAATCCTCAGAGTTAATAAACTTCCTCATACAATTTATAATATACTGTGAAGAGCTTATAAGCACTCAAACATGGTTAATTTTTTTTCTTTACGTTTTCTCACTATAAATGATTGACTATATATAGTTTATGTCAATATTGCCTGGAGAATGAGCTGTCACTATAGAAACAGTGACAACACTGAAGTCCTTCCTCCCTCTCCTGCACATAAAAGTCCCAGAACAAACACATTCTTGTTATTTCTTAGGTCATGTGTGCACACTGTCAAGTCCTGAGCAGAACTCAGGATTTTTCATTTGGTTTTAATTTTTTTTTTCTTTAAATACCTTTTTTTTTTATTTCCAGTTTTCACATCAGCTTTTCCTTCCATGTAAGAAGCTCCCTAACTTTGGAATTGCAAAATTGCTGGTGAAGCATTCTGAAAACAAAAATAGATGAGCACTGCACTTAAAGGAATTACAATCTATGTTTATTTAAGTTAGATATAAATATAGTTCGGGAATGGGAGAATGTTGCTTGGGGAAGGGAAGGGAGCAAGGGTGAAATTTTGCTTGTGCTCCAAAGAGCCTCAAGTTACTATACTATGTATCCTAATTTTCAGATCAATTCATCAAAACCATATCAAGTTATCTAACAACTGAATATCAGATGCATTAGAGTTAAGCTTGTATAAAATCCTTTGACTTCAGATAAGCTTGCACAGGTAATAGATCAGTTAAAGCAAATGCTGCTGTGGAATCCAGCCTTACTTTTCTAATACACAACTATGCTTACAAACTACAGCTGAAAGCTAAGAAGATGAAAAGAAGTATTTTACAAGCACTAAATTAGTCTCTTAGAAAAGAGTTGCAATCGATTTGTTAACTACAACAAATATTTTTTTTCAAAATAAACTGAATGGTATGTTAAAAATGTGCATTTTCAAATTTTTTTGTCCAAGAAATAGTAGATACAGCAACATTTTATTGTGAATAAAAGTTTAAATCTAAAAATACAGCAACAAATGGTAAAACTCCCATCTCTTCTTCCTAACTTCCTTCCCCTCCTGAACCCCTGCATGAAGGCAATGCTCTCATACGGTCACTAAAGGTTTTTTGACATCGCAGAAGGCTGAAAGGAATATTTCTCTCTCTCTCTCGCATTCAGAAAGGCTGAGCACAAGAGGAGCTATTCAAGCCGTGATGGAGTGCCTCACAGAGACTGCAATATGTTCCCAGTTGGCAAGCAGGGATCTGTTTGGACAGTGAGCCCAGCCATCCCCTCCGCAAACACCAGCATTCCTGCGACGCGGCGCAAGGAGCACTGCGGGCCCTTGTCGAGGGCTCTCGCAGCCCATCAGGTTTGGGCTCCAGAACAAACACCTCTTTGTGCCCCGCTCACAATTCAATAGGCTTTACAAGAAAAAAGCTGTCTCCCTCCACTCAGCATTAGGTCGGGATCCAAAAAAATATTCAAAAGCTGAAAAACAGGGAGGAAATACCGCAGAATTATATTTAAGTGTATCTTTAGTAGCTTAAACTTTTGGACAATATTACAAATCTGCCTTTGGGTACTTATCTGGTTCCTAATGCTATGGCTTTTTGAGTGTTTTGAAAGCAACAAACAAAAACCACTAAGTGACGAACAGACTGGAAAGCACCGGTGCGGCTGCAAGTTAGCAGTGGGTATTAGAACTCAAACATCGCCCTCAGCCAAATAACAGCCAGCTGCAGCTTTTATCCAGTATCAGCAGCTGGTGGGAGCCTTCCCTAGACCTGCAAATGCATGGAGAGCTTCTGCCTCTCTGGATCACACCTGCCTTGCATGTGGGCGCATGGAGGTGTCCACACACCTCCTGTCACCTGTTCTGGCAGGGGCAAGGGCAGAACTGCCTCTTCATGTCTGTACTGCCTTCCCTCTGCCCCACCTCGCTGCATCCCTGCAGGAATGAGCCAGGGCTCCATCCCCACCCATGGTTACAACATCAGCTCCTGCCGCAGGAAGCTGAGAAGTCTCTCTAACACAGAAAGACTCTGACATATGGCACCAGGCCTCCAAGCAATCAATGACAGTAATTAGCTTTCTCTGCCCAACGTGTGCTCCATCTTAACTGTTGCTGGTTTGCACTTGTGGAATTCATTACCGCAACCCTAACGGAGAGACCAGTGCGTTTAGTAGCTGAGCTGGAGGTGGGTTTTTGGTTCATCTGTTGTTGGGATTTGAGGAGGGGAGAAGCACAGGCTAGAACCTGGAGCAGTTTTCTACCCTGATACACCCCAGTTCAAGAATAACCTTCTAAAGAGCTCCTTGACACACTCATCCAATTCTTTCCCTGAAGTTTCAAAGGGCATCATGCAAAGTAAGAAGGAGCAGGAGGAAAAGGGTATGTGGGAACCCTGAAATTCATGGGATTTTTTTTTTAATTTGCCTCACAGTTTCCAAGGCTGCTCATGGGAGCACCACATCTCTCGGGTACTGCCCTCCAGCCCTCAGCACAGCTTCATAAATGTTACAAGAGCTTGTACGTATGGAAAAAGTCTGTATTTACACTGCAATAATACACCACTCACCATAAGCCTAAACATGAAGCCCAACTAAAGGGCTTCCCCCTAAATGAATGGGGGTCTCTTTAAACATAAAGCGCAAAAAAATTGTAGCACGGAAACTCTGGGACATTATTCAAATCATCCACATGAATAAAACATCCCACTTTTGCCAAGTTTTGTTCAAGCTGACTTCAGCTTTCTGCTTAAACAAACCTCAGGCAATACTGACATCATTTGTAGCAGAGGCAGTATTTTATTTAAGCTTGAAATCTGAGGGTGTTGGGTAGATTACCAAATAAAGAGTTGATTTTTCATCTAAAGGATCTCAAATGACCTGACTTCAAAGGCTGGATTTAGACTTACTAAACCAATGGAAAACAAACATCTTTAATCTCCACACTGACATTAAACTCAAACAGAAAATAACTCTGGGAAAAGCCCTTTATTATCAGACTACTACACAGAAATAGGGGAAAGGTGGGGGGGGGGGGGAAAAATCCAGATTATTCTACATGAATAGCCTGCCTCACAGGAAAGGTTACCTAGTTCCTCTCTTCCTGCTATCTTTTTCCAGCCCATTTTACTGCCCTCTTCTTCAAATGTTAAATTAGGTTAGGCACTGAGCCTAGATTAACACACCTGAACGCTAAGAATTTACTCTAGGGCAAATCCAGACATTTAGATACATATGCAAACTACTAAATTATCCATCCTCTGCATTTAAGTGCTACTGCACTTCAGCTAAGAAAGAAGTTGCACGTGAATGAATAGAGGTCTGGCAATACCAAGTGATCATTTTTTGGCCACGGAGACACCAAGTTATTAGACCTAAAGCCTTACTTCACTATAGGATTCAACACTGCCTGTTCCTCATATTTGAAGACTAGAAACCACGTGCTTAGCTAAAAAGGACACAATAAAATCAATTATCTTCTTCCCCACCTCAAAAGCAACAGTTTTCAAAAACTGCTCAGAAGCCCAAAATATATAATACTCCTCAGAAGAAGAGAGAGGGTAGAGAAGGAAACCATGTCCTTTACCACAGGAATACTGAGGAATATGGTCACCAAATGATGTGTGGGCCAGGTATATATGGGTGACAATCTGTTACAGAGACGAAACAGGCACAGGGTTTAAAGGCAGGAGCTGTTTAACAATGAACAATAGGAAAACAACATTCAAAGAAGATACCACAAATTGTTTGAAATTACTAGATGAAATCTATTTGGGGGAATTCCAACACAGAACCCAACACAGCACATACATCCTTTATTCAGGCACGAGAGGGTACGTGATCTAATGAAAGCTGTTGCAAGCTCACGACTCAGACTTATAACATCTTATCCACAAGTAATAACATGCCATCACATTTCTTTTTTAAACAACATCATTGCCCTTCTTTTGAAAAGGAATATCAGGTTTCCTGTTGAATAAATTGAGGGATACTCATTATTTTAGCACGCTAAGTGAGCCTGTCAATCACTTACATAAATACATACAATTAGTTTGATCCAGCAAGATCCTGAACACATGTAAATTCTCAGGCTTTAGAAACCTGAGCGACTCACTAGGGTGCACACGGTATCTTGCAAGTACAGAGTTAAAGATAACAAAGTGACAGAAATACAGCATTAAATGGAAAAGTCCAAGTGTTCCCTTTGCACAGAGGCATTGAAGCATCCATCCTGGGTTTTTTGGATTAATTTTACCACTTCAGTGTTGTCAAGTGGCACAAGGGGCTGAACTCCACCCTTAAGTCTACATCTTTGAGGTATAAACCATAAATCAGGACTGTCTGGTTAGAAGAACAGTGTGTTCTCTTAAAAAGCATGTGGAGGCTTTAGAAACTTTCCTCCAATTCACCTTCCAATTTTAACTGTAGAAACTACCAGTCTCCACAGGGCAGAACAACACAGAGAACCCATCACCTACCAAATGCAACTGGCACTGGGCAGATGCCCCCTCGCTTCTGCAAGGTTGTTACACCTTAATTTAATCTGCAGGCTACCAAACAATTCTGGACTGATATCTGAATTTGACTTGCCAAAGTAAAAGTTTGAGAACACAAAATGCACAACACCGGTAGGTGGAAGCCACTTGAAAATATTCTTGAATTGTTACATATTTATGGACAGAAGTAGATCAGCTGTAACTGGAATGGAAAACCACCCACACCCCAACCCCCCCCTCCTTCAAACCATCAAGTTAGTAATTTGTGATGTACACCTTCAGAAAGGTCTTCAAGGAAATACAGTTCCGGGTTTAACTACAAACCCTGCTACTGTCCAGATGTAGAAAATAGCTTTTGTAACTAAAGGAAAATCCATTACTGCTGAGGATACAGAGTAGACAGAGCCAGACTCTTTTCCAAGGTGCACAGCACTACACTGGGAGGCAACAGTGGCAAGAGTCAAACTGAAACACGTGAAACTGCAAACACATATAATAAAGATTCTTTTCTTCTTTTTTTTCCACTCACCATGAGGGTGATCAAATGCTAGAAGAGGTTGCCCAGAGAGGTTGCGGACTCTCCATCCTCGGAGGTGTTTAAGTGTCTGGTGGAGAAGTCCCTGAGAAACCTGCTCTGTTTGACTGGCTTTATGCTGGATGGACTGGATGGCCTTTGGAGATCCATCTAACCTAAATCATTCTATGATTTAACTCTGCAGGAAAAACCATTCTCTTTAACGCTGCACATAAGCCTTGGAAGTGCTATCTATAAAGGCTTCTTAAAAATACAAGAATTAAAAAAACAAAGACATCCAAACAGCATGAAGTATATCATAATAATGAAGAAAGTTTACATAATACAAGGTTTCTACTCATGTCTGCTAAGTGAGTTATGGCCTGTTAATTACTCCACTTCATGGCAGCCTGTTTCTTATGAACCCACCAGGCATGAAAAGAACGTGAAGAATATCAGGTAGAAAACACCTGGAAATTTCTTCTGCCACAATTTGTTTCAACACTTACTAATACTGTGTGAATTATTTATACAAAAAAGATAGGAACGCACCCGAGCACCAAGCAAAGTCTTCAAAGAATCTTTGAGACATTTCATTCTCAGAAGTTTAACCTGGTACCTATCAGTTTTCCTCTGATGTAGGGTAAACAGCAGGGGCAAAGCAGCTTTCCTCTTGAAAGTGTTGTTTTTAAATACTCCTGCCATTTGCAGGAGCTCCTAAACCTGGCAGGTCACCGTTGATATGATCAAACAGCACAAAGTTATTTAATGAAGTCCACTAGATAAAAAGTTACCCTGCCTGCATTCATCTTTGAACAGTGAAATTGTTTTTGCTTTATTAAATTTTAAGACTGCCGCTAAGAAAGCCTATTAAAGAAAGATCTTTTTAAGCTCTCAAAAGTATAGCTGGATACTTTGTACCACTGCTACTCATGATCAGCATTAAAATCATTATAATCAGATAATTTCAGGGCTTTAGGGAACCATGCTCTACCATCTGGGGACTGGCCATGGGGGAGTAAATCAGGCACAACTCCATTGATGTTGAAGGAATTAGTATTAGTTTTGATAATTTTATAATCCTACAGGCCACGTTTTGCTAGGTACCAATTTTAATAACAAATCGGGTCCAAATGATTAAAAAGCACTCAGCAAAAACCAGCTGATAGCCAGGAACAATTTGCTGAGAGCAGAACACCTGAAGTGGGAGCCTGAAAGGCTGTCCCTACTGTGGCTGTGCCCACTCTCTTCTGCCTGAGCATCACTAGAAACACTCACAGCACAGGCAACAGGTGGAGAAACCAGTCGGAAGGACTGGGGAGGAGTGGACTTTGCTAAGAGTTACTTCTGCAACCACTAAAAGAAGGGGATTTTTTCCCCACCAGTTTCACACAAATATTTCTCATTTCTCAGAAATACTTTGCTGGTTATGGAGGTCCTCAAAAACAGCATTGACCAAAAAAAGTCTTCAACATAAACGTTATGTACTACAATATAAATGAGATTTCATAAGATGGAGTAGAGACCAGGCTAAGAAGATCCAGAGGGCTTAAGAGTTTGGCATTTTTAAGTGTGTGTAAAACCAACCACCCTGAACTGAATCCGAGTAACATTTGTTCAACTACTCCCACATATAAAGATGGATTTCTCTATACCAAGTTTTCTAGTGCTTAGGACTGTTTCCAAAGCAAGCAATGCAAGCTCATCCTGGTGGAATAATGCATTAATTACCCTCAACTTAAATTTCTCAACACTTATTTCCATGAGAATTCTGTGAGGACTCTAAGTCCAGGAGAAGAGGTGCTCTAGGTGATTCAACGATTTAAAAAAAAAAAAAAAAAAACTAAGAAAGTATGTTGACTGGATTGAGGCCTCTTTCACTCCAAAGAAAATGCTACCACCCTGGTGGTACAAAGCTCTGCCTGCACACCCAAGTCACACCAGAAGATGAGGCATATGCTGCATTTGAGTATTAGGAACGTTAACTAGGTCAGTGGTTACTAAATAAGCAAGGCATTCAGACTTCCAGTCACTCCAAGAAACCAACCTCCTTCTCAAATGTCTGGAGACAAGCGCAGCTCAGAAACAAATTTGGAAATTAGTCTTTGATCAGCAGTTTCTCCAAGTTCAAGATTATCTTGGTTTCCATTTCTGGCTAGCACAAGATGATAATTTTGTGTTAAGCAAAAGTTCCATCAGAGTGCTGTTTTAAAAAGGTGACACCATTTCTTTTAATGGTGCATGATAAAAATGTAAGAAGTTACCAACAGCTGTCTATACTGGGTGAGCACCATTCAGTGCTATCGGTGTGCATCCCTATTCCAGCTGGGAGAGCCACGTAAATGATGGTTACTTTGCTCAGCAAGAATATTCAGTGCATGTGAAAAATACTAAAGTTCTTTAAGAATACTCCTGTTGGTTTCCCGGGTTTTTCTGAGACACAGGAGTGAGTGATTTGCAACCATCCTGCACATGCAGCAGCAGGCACATTTCCAAAGCAACCCGGCAAAACGGGATCCAAGGAGACAGGCAGATCACAGGGGCTGCAGAAGCTGTTGGACATCAGAGTCATCTCTGTGATAAAGCACAACAGAAGAGCCAAAAATCCAGCAGGTGCTGTTTTACAGCAGCATTGTGGGTTGTCTCTGCCCTGCCATAGGCCCCTGTGAAGGGCTGCTTTGGAGGGGGGAGAAAAACAAGCAAACAACAAAATCACCAAACCAGCTGCCACAGAAGGTAGTGAGAACTGATGATGCTTTTTTAAAATGTAAAAACAACCCAAACAACAAAACCAGCTGAATTTTCAGTCCTCTCCTCCCCAGCAGGACTCTTCCTAAGAGAATATATAAAGAACATATAAATGTATTTTCATATAGGAAAATTATTTAAAGCTAAATTATTCCCCTAAGTTCTATTTATAATAAATCTCCTTTACTTCATAAAAATGGGATTAAGTATGCAAAGACTTTTTGAAGACAAGACCATTTACTTTTGCATGTATACATACTGAAGAGAAAATTATCTACACACTTTTTTAAAAGAACAGAAGCCTTTTCCTCTGGTAAATAAATAATTTAAAAATTAATCCTGTTTATTAATTGTTGCCTTTTGAACGAGCAAAGCTTTTAGTTGTGTCAAAGCTATTAACAGTGGCAGTTGTACATTAAGCAAATTAAATATTCAGCAGCCTCGCTCCAGTGCCCTTCTGTAATTGCAGATTGGTTACCAACCACCTCATCTCTCTGGTAAATAAAAGGGTATTTCTGCATTTATTTTAAAGCTGATCTCAGATTTCAGTAGAGATTTTATGCAAATGGTTATGATAATTATTTAAGTATCCAGGGAATTTTTGCTGTTACAGAATATCAAGGTAAGAGTGTGCAGTTCCTAGGAACTGTCTCCACTCCATGTTTAGAACTGTGGAAAGGTCTACTCTATTAATAAAAGCTTGAATGTGCATTAATTCTTTTACTTCCTATTAAGTGGGGGGAAAGAGTCCATGTGTCTTGTTTTCCAGTATGACCAGTGACCCATTTGGAAACAGAAATCAGCAGCCACTTCTGTGTCATTGACTTTCTTTCTATGGCAGAGCATTATCTCTGACCAGCCACTGGCTGCACCAATTTCACCTATTTTCTTGAATAAAATAGGCTCAGTCACTACAGAACTGCTTCAGGACAGGAGAAAAAGGTGGTGATACCACCTTCCTCCAAATTATTTGATTGTACCCTTGGGAAGTTAAACACTTGAGGACCACTCTATGCCAGGAGGGACCAAGAGCTCCATCATCTCAGACCCACCTTGCACACAAGATCTCTCCCCTCAAGATTAATGTACAAATATCACATCAGGTAAAATACTTCTAGTCTCTACATTGTATTTAAAAGGTCTGTGAGACACTGAGCAAATTATAACAGAGAAATCAAGGGAAGGGGCTGCTCTGGCACAAGTGAAGCTCCCATACAGCTACACCATATTGACAGCCTCATGGAGAACCAGAAACTGCTGATTTTCTTCAATCCAAGGTGGAGATTTTAATTTTGGCCTCTTCCTCCACAGTTCAACTGCCCAAAGATGACTCTGTGGACCTACAGACAACCAGCACAGCCCACTGTGCACTGCTGAAGCAGTGGGTGTGATGTCTAACTGGAGAACGATGGAAGTTGCCAAGCTGATCCCAGTTTGCACTTGGGATGAACTGTCTTTAAGTGAGGTTTACTGATCTACTGTGGGCAAAAAAATGATCCATAAAAACAAGCTGTTCTAAGGTACACTGCATTGCATTTTGCACATTATTACTTACAGGGAGAGGTGTTTAATGGGAGAGAAAAATCTGAAGTCTCAGAAAAATCTGAGTTCACTACATGTTCAAGCTCCCTTTTGTATTAATTAGGATGACAGTATTTTCATGATGTTCTAAATACACATTGTGCATATACACACACTCAGTTTTTATTATAGCAATACATATTCCATACTATATGTAAAAATTAAAAGCACTCTCCCAAAATCAAAACTGTGATGAGGAAAAAAAGCTAAACAGACAGTGCTACATGCAGGACTACAAAGACCACATGGAAAAGCATTAAGAGTTTGAGATTTTAGAAAGTCTTTCTGGGTCACTCACTGTTACAGCAGCAGCTAAAAATTATACTTTAACCTGGCTTGTCTTCCAGTATCTAATAATCAGCTCGAATTTCAGGTAATGCGAACCCTCCCGCTAAGATACCTCTGCAAGATGTCATTCAAGATAACTGCACCTGTTTCAACGGGTGTGTTAAGACACATTTTCATGTTTGACTTCATGAGTTCACAAAGGATGAGCTACCAGACCGATTTCAAGCCATCTGCACCATCTCCTACACCAGCATGGCACAGACAGGCAAGTGGGTCTGCTGGCATCCAGGCGGGACATGCACAGGCTATTTCTGGAGTCACCCTAAATAGACATGAAAAGTTTCTAAGAATTTTATAAGCAGCCTCTCCAGTGACCACAGAGATGAAGAACTGATATTCTGAATTCTCACTACTCACCCAGAGAGACTGGAAAGTGAGAATACAGTTCAACACAGTGCTGTCACAAAACTCAAAGAGCAGCCTGAGGTTGGAAGGAGATTTGAAGACTGGAAGAAAACAGGACTGACACACAAAAGAAGTGGGGAAGACGTCTTAAAACTTCCACTACTATTTTGAATTTTTATTATAGAAGGATGAATATTACTACTGATTATTCCCCAAAGAGCTTGCACATGAATCAACTTCTCATTCAACTGATTGCTGAAGACCGTTTCAGTGGTCTTAATAAACAACTAATATTTGTAAATCTTTTACTTCCACAAATAAAGGATAGAAAAAAAGTTGCTCTTCCCCCTTCACCAGCAGGGTGAATCCTTGCAGGCATCAAAACCACTTGGCACAAGTCTAAGCAAACAAGTGGTGCTTTTTAGATACAGTGATTAGAGTCTAGGACATTGAAATGACCATTAGCATAATATATAATTTGCTAATATATACACATCCAAAACACAAAAAATCTTGAACCAAGAAGAGGACAAACTGAGCAGCTCTGCCAACAAGTTCTTTTTCTACTTCTTTGGTCTAATGGTTTAGGTCAGTCTCTAACAAAATATTTGTTGGCACACAGTTATAAAACTTCTCATTTCTTTAAGGTTATAACAAGCTGCTAAAGGAAAAGGAAAATCAAAGGTGTAAATAAAATCACAAATGTTAAGCGAATGTCTGGTATTCTGACACTGGACTTAACAGATGCATTTTTCCTTCACTGCAAACCACGATCTTTGATTTTTAATAACTGCATGAATCTATAAGCATGTATTTGAAGCTTCTACTTTGTATTTTGAGCCAATCAGAGATATAGATTATGATCCATTACCAGCTTACAGACTCAAGGTGTGAAGGTGTTGAAGAAACCAACCTCATTTTGAAAGAAGGAAGTATTTCTTTAAAGTATTCCTTTATTTAAGGAAGCCCATGTCTTTAATACAAGAAAACACCAGACAAGTAATAAAACAAGTTAATTGCTGCAGTCTAACTTTCTTATTTTTAATATAATTTTGACATTAACAATCTCATTACCAGCTTATGCTCCAAGTCAAGCAACTGTTACTGTTTCTTAAACTTTAAAAGGAAATGCACATAACATTTGGCAGAATAATAAAGCAAAATTTGAATTTTCTGGTTCACGTGTGTATATATTAAACACATGAACTTTCTTAGAGTTTGTTCTAAAAACATTATCCCAGAACAGTTACGATGTCAAAGTTAAATAATCTTATTAGAAGGCTGAAACAAAACACAGACAGTAGAGAAAACCCTAACAAATTTTAAAAAAGCATGTGCAAGAAATGGTTATGCTTTTAAAGAAAGAGTCTTCAGCTCCTGAGGACTCTTGTGGGTAATAATTCAACAGTATGACAACCATAGCTATGCATTTATTTGCATCAGCTGGACATCAGAAGAACATCAGAGCATCACAGATGTTGCTCTCCAGATGCACACATTGTCACATTAAAACTCTTCATACGTTCAAAATGTTGACAACACTGAAGGAGGGAAGCTCTGACAGAAATGTGTTAATCCCAGCACCTCAGCGGACACAGGACTTTGCCTGCATGGATTTACCATGATGGCTGGTCCAGCTGACTCATTCATTCCTGAAAACAGGTTCCTAAACCAAAACATGAAAGACCACCTGCAGACATTCCCCTACTTCCTCAAGATAACTTTAAAATGAATGGGTTGTTTGATATTGTCCTGTTTTAAAACAACATACTTTTGTCTCCCCAGTCGTGTTTATGAAGCCTAAGGTTGGTTAGCAAGTTTGAAGGACACATTTTTGCCACATTACTGAAGGAATGCAGTGAGTTATCCTGGCAACCTGAACACTAAAAAATAACTTACATTATAAAACCTGCAAGCACGAATAACCAGAAAAATATTTTCACATAATTTTGCTTCCAACTACCAAGTCAGGTTTTTTTATTATCAAATTTTTGCATTATTAAAGCTTTATTAACATCTGCTGAAAAAGCTCAAGGTGAGGGAAAAATGACCATGCTGAAAGACAGTTTCTTTCACCCTCCCTTCTGACAAGGCTTTCTGCATTCCTGTGCCAAGGGCATGTCTGGCTAAGGATAGCCATCTCAGCTGCTGTGATGAAAGCAGGCATTGCGTTTGATCTGCCAAGAGCTCTCCTGGGTATTGTCCTATTGATCTCTCCCAAGCCACTGGAGCAGTGGTATTCCCCAGCATCCCACCAGCACTGTCCCATGTGCTGTTTGGAAGCTGCAACATCACTCCAGAGCTCATTTGCTAAAACTTTGTAACCAGAATATTTAGCAAGAGCTGAGCTACAAAGAAGTCCTCATTGGAAAACACTTTGGGTTTCCTCTGTTTTGCGTTCTCAGGATTTTATAAGCTACTAAGAAGAGATTTAAAAAAAAAAAAAATCACATGCCACCAAAGACCCCTCAAATTATCAGCACGTGAAAGAAACATGCTTTACACCTTAACTGTGTTGTATTTAACTGATGCAGTATGGCAGGAACCTCCTTCCACTCTGGAAAATGAAGTGCCTGTTTCTAAAGCAGCAGCTGCACCTCCTTTCCCCAACACCTGCCCTGGCAGCACTCCCCAGCTTGTGCCAAAAGAGCAAGGACTGAGCACCTCCACCAGCTTCACACAAACCCAGTCTCTCTAAAAGCCTTAATCCAGTTCCATCCCACCGAATTTTCAGTTGCTGAGGTGCCCATGAACACCCTTGTCCATGACTCTGGTTGTCCAACACAGCCCTTGGGATGCCCTTCCCCTCACAGAGAGAACCAAGGTGGGTGTCCTCTTTGGCCACCTCTAGTGACTGCCTGCAGTTATGTGAAATACTGTAAGTCTTTCATCAATGATCAGACTAACAAGTGTACCACAAGTACAACTGTCTCACAGTTATTTCATTCTCAGTTTCCATGTGATTTTTCAGATTGTTTGGATTTCTCACCTTCTGTGCTCTTCATTTCTTTCCAGTGAAATGTTTACTGCCAACATTGGTAGGCTAAGACAAAAACAGGGGTTTGAAGTTATTTGCTCCTAAGACGTGGAGACCAAATATCTGAGAAATCTCTTCAAAACCCAAAAATCTGAGAAACTGAGCAAGTCTCAGCACGTTAGTCAGATGACAAAAATATTACTGCAAGGACATGGGAAATGAAATTGTCATCTCTGTGCTTTGATGTACAGGGAAAAGTATCCCTCTGTCTTCTAAAAAAGTAACTGTGATCACATTCTGCTATTCAATACCTTGCATTTCAACAAGGACTGTTTGATATTTTTAACGAATAACAGAAATAAATCAAAGCTCTATTTCTGAAGTGTCTGAAGCCATGTGCCTTCCCCAGCTCTCCACAGAGTCCCTGCTGCTCTCCCTCCTCCCCTCCTCTTACTCCAGAGGCTGATGACCTCTCCAAGGCAATGCTTTCTGATTCTATTTAGTATATTTAGCTGGCCCCTATGATAGGCTAGCTTCATTATAAACAAGTTGTTGTAATCACAGGTGCTTCTACTGAGAACTTGAACACGAACAAATTGACTTACGTAGGTAGAGAAATAAGGGAAATGGACTCTCACTGTCCAGAACCTCGTGCTATTTGGCTGTAATATATATTTTCCTACATGCAAGCTAATCAACAGCTACAATGCTCTTAGGGAGAACCTGGGATGGGTATAGGGAACTACAAATCCCTTACTGCCTGTTTAACAGCTGACAGCAAGAAGAAAGAAGGAAGTTAAGAAGTGCTTGGCATGCGTTGGGAAGCTACGATACATTTGCATCCACAAAACATTATTATTAAGTAATAAGGAATAACAAAGCAGAAAGATTTCCTTCCAAGTTGTTAAAATTTTCCAGCCGATGGATCCCAAGATTAGTCACAACACAACTGTTTCATCACACGGATAAAACAAATGCATCCACTCTGGCAGGCGATACGGCCACGCCGCACCTCGGAGCATGACATGACGCACAGATGCTGGCAATCTGGGGAGGGGGTGGCAGCCTGCTCCACACATCTGTTATTGTGGGAAAAAGCCATGTTGGTGTTTTGTCAAATTGCTCTATTAGTAATGAATACAGCTGTTTCACATCGGATAATCTGTGTTGCAACACTTCGCTAAGTGACTCCACGCAGAACTATGCCCTGCTGTTCATGCTCGGCTGTAATTCTGATTATCAAGGGAGATGCCACTGTGCTTTAAAAAAAAAAATTAAAAAAAATGTTGAGCACAGCTGTTTGTGCTTCAAGGAATGTCAAAAGAAATCACTTCTCCCTGCCATGTATGGATTTTTCACTGGAAATCACAATGTACTCTGGCATTACAGCAACTGCCCACTGGTAACAGAGATGTGCCAAGTGAGCTGGCTGAGAGCAAGGGTAGTGCTGATCAAGGTTTAGCATAAAGACATGGAGGGCTCAGAAGTTAACACCAGCTCAGGGTTCAACTTAAGGCTTAGGTAAAGGAAAATATGACCATCCTGCTCCCCTTGATAAATCCCTGAAGGGAAATAAGTAAACGATTATCAGTGTTCACAGACTCTTAAATGAAAACTGAAGTGGAATATTCCAGCGCTCGAGGTTATACTTTTTGCTTACTACCCTTTTGTCACAGCCAAAACCAATGTTGCATCAAATATGTTCCCTCTTAGGAAGTAATTTCAAACACAAAATACTAAGCCCTAAGCCTACTGAGATAGGAACTATTATAACAATGTCTTAAACCAGGCTACAGGTGCAGCACTGCTCCCCTTTGAAACACCCGACCTGGACTGAGAATGTGGAATTTGTGTTGGTTTTCCCCACAGAGCTCAGTTTTCAGACTTTGTGAAGCTACAGACAAACCTGAGGACAGAGTTCCTTTGTGTGCAAGGCCAGGTGGGGAGCTGGGTCCCGCTGCTGGCAGACACCTCGAAGGAGCCTCTCTTTGTCTGCAGGTAACAAAACCCTCTGCTTCCAGCAGATACAGTACAATGATTAACACGATAGGAAAGCATCTGCACCAGCAAAATGAAGCTGATGGAACTATTTTATAGTGGAAAAAAAAAAAAAAATCAGTTTCAAGGAGACACGTGGAAGCCAACAAAAAGTTTTCCAGTTTTCAGGCAGTAGCAAAAACTTAAAAAAAGGGAAAGGGAAAACAGCCAAGTGGAAAGGAAAACTAATTCACAGGTACACAAACGTATTTGGATGTGTATTTTTGAGACTGTCTCAGCCAAGGACAAATGGAAACATCTGATGGACAAATTTCCACCTTTGCAAATGCAAATGAAGCTCTTGGGTAAAATCCCTATCTGCACAGATAATACATGTGTTTACACTTAAGCACCAATTCAGTTGTTTCTCTGCCTCATGTACAGACCAAGAAAAAGACAAGATTTATGGTTTTCAGACCTATACAGACCTTTGGCTGTGGTCAGCCTGTGAAGTTGGGCACTCAGCGTGGACATGGTGGGGGTGCAGGTTTTGGGGGTGAAAAATTATCTTGTGTCTCAATAAAGCATCAAATCAGGAAGATGTCACCAAGTATCATTTCACTTTGGTGAAAACTGGCTGCTCCAAAACAGCTTCAGGGGCTGCCCAAAAACATCCATGTCTCAAGGAAAAGTAGCACAGGGTCACTTGTGTTTGCCTGCAGCTCCACAGACCATATGGGTGCAGATGATCACATTCAAAAAAAAAAAACAAAACCAAGAAAATCCCAAAGCCCCCAGCATTATGGCATTTCAGGAATCCTACAAATTCTAATTATATGAGTTGATCAGAAGAATTTCCGCTTGTTGCACTTCAGCCACAGCATCATGAAGAGCTCAGAAATAAAACACAAGCCACCTGAAATGTTGAGGAAGAAGTTCTGAACTACTGGGGCTACCCTCAGTTACAGCTGCCAAAGTGGAAAAGGTGACTTTTAGTGTGGGGAAAAATAATGCAGGTACACAAGTCACAAGTATTTCCTGTAATGTGAGTGCGCTGATGCAACAAAATCCAAAACATGCAGATCATGTTGCTAGAAAGTCAGAAAGATCCAGAATGGGGCAAACTGGCATTCCTGGTCTGAAATAAGATGTGCCTAGCTCTCTTAAGTCCAAAAGAAGCTGAGATTCTCCTGGTAATTGGACAGAAGAGTGAGACACTGGAAAGACAGACCACTGCTTCTGTACTGAAGTATTTATATCACTCTGAAATTAGGGAGAAATTTTCTCTGCACAGAGCATCCTTTAGTGAAAGAGCTCCTGAGCTGGTGGCCAGGGAGAGGCAGGGACTGAACACATGACCCCTTTGTGCACCCTTTACCCTTTACTGATCCCCGATAAGTGTCTAAAATTTTCCTTGAAAATAAATTAAATGGCTCCCAGATAACTCAAGGAAAAAGCACAGTGCTGCCAGTAGATCTCCACAGGCTCAAAGTGATGGCTGACTGGCACCTCCTTGGCTCAAGTGTCCCTTGGGCACCTGAAGTTTCCATTTCTTCCTGGGCAGTTCAGCAGATGCTCAGTGTAGCTCACACTAGAAAGATGCCTGAGGTGACCCAAGTATAACAGATGGCTTGTTTATGGGCAGGGTTTCATGAGCCTCACAGCAAAAGCATATGCAGAAGAAACAGTAAAAAGGGTCGGACAGATGAGAGGGTCCCAGACTGCTCTTCTGGGGTGCCCATGTGCTGATGCCCCTTTGCTGCTCAAAGCCTGGCGCACACACAGCCAACAAGCTTAAAGCATATGTAAACTGGACAAAATAATTCAACAAGTGGCTTTTCCTGAATTCAAACCCCTGTAATACATAGCTCATGTTCCTAACTCACATTAGTTCACCAATTTCCTACCAGGGTGCATACTTAGTGACTGGATAAATAGGTTTGTGAGTTAGTGCTAAAATGCCACACTGATTCTCATTTCTTCTTCCTCCTTACCTCTTCCTCTTCTTTTCTTTTTTTTCCTGTACTGTGGGAGCTGAGACTTAACGGCAGAAGATCAGATTTTCCTTCCTGACCAGGCTAACAGGTCAGGCAAATGCCAGCACCAGGCAAAGGAAACAGTGGGGGATGACGCAAAGGGTGGAGAGAACATCATGAGGTCATGTCTTTCAGCAGCAGCTCTCCATCAGGTCAGGTCATTTGTATCAAACCGCAACTTTTCCAAAGCCCAAAACAACGGCCATTTTTATCAGTAAAAACTGTCTTCCACTCGGAGAAAAAGCACAAGGAAGAGAACCACTTTAGGGCAGTTCAAGACAAAGTAGCCACTAAACTGAGCTGAAAGCTCTATGAGTAACAACACACACATAGCAAGAACGAAGAAGCATCATCCAGCTTTTGAGATACCATTAAAAGAAAGGTTTGAATGCAGGTTAGAGATAATGGAAGACATACTAACTTTCAGGTAAAATACAGAAGAGAAAGAATCAGAGAGAAAGAGAACAGGTTTAGAGTTTCTTCTGTGCAATGGAACAGCATTGATGGATGGCAGCAAACCAAATAAACTGAAGATGGGGAATAAAATACTATTTTCACTTTATCTCTGTCCCGAAAAATACAATTAAAATTTTAAGCATGATCCTCTACAGCCTCTTATCTTTGGAGCAAGATACTCTGGCCAATGCTCTCTCGGACTTTCAGCATCTAGTTTCCTCCATTTACTCAAAAATACTCTTTAAAAAAAGCAGCAATTCAAAGCAAGTGCTTCACAGATGTGCTCTGAAACTCCTTCTGAAGGGGGTAAATTTGCACCACCGGCTGTACAGAAATTTGAGGGGCCTCTGGCCCCCCTGAAGCCAAGCAGGGGGTCTCGCCCCACACGACTGTTCTCGACAGGTTTCCCAGACTCGGCTCATGGGGGAGAGGCATTAGCTGTCTCCAGAGGGAGTCAGAACGTCAGCTCCACACACAGCAACTACAGCCATGTACAAAAGAGTCACTTTTTACTGAGGAGGGTGGAAAACATGGGAAGACCCACCTCTGTTACAAACTGTTGAAAACATGAGCAGCTCCGATGACAGCCATGTGGAAGCCTGCACAGCTTAAAAAGAGCCCCACATTCCTTATCAGCAACACTGCATGCTGTCAGCTTTTAAGGGCTATCTGGCTTGAAAGGCAATTTTTCAGCCTCTAACTGCATTCGTACTTAGAACAGAATCACTGCTGCTTTAATGACTCTCATTACATTTTTAATTACAAAAAATGCCATTTAAAATTGTCCAGACATTTGCACAAACTGCTTTTAGCAACTCACTTAATCTAAGCAGATAAGACTAACCTGCCTGGCACATCTATCTTAAAGTAAAAATAAAGCAAGGAAAATAATGCTCCGAATTGGATATTCAAAGTGATTCTTGTGCTACACCTCCTAAAATGATGAAACAAAAAAGCCACAAGCAGAGGAGAGACAGTAGTATTGAAGGAATATTGGAACTACACAGCATGGGGTCAGAAAATAGCTATAGATCTATTTCTGGCAGAGCAGTTGGCGCAAATAACTGCCTAATTCACTTAACCTATCTTGTGCATAAGCTCTTTTGGCTTCATACAGAATGGAAATAACTATGTGAATGAGCAGCAGTTGGTAAATACTATATATCAGTTTGCAGACCTCTATTTCTTTTGTGTATCCAATGTACTTCAAAGCAGAGCACTCAAATTTCATGCTCGGGTATCTGGGATGGCCTTAAAACTGAAATTCATTTAATTTGCTGTGCTTGTCAACAACACAGTTGAAATCTTACATTGACCCTGAGGAAAACATAAGCTTCTGCTATTTGAATATATAAAAGGCTGTAGTTCAAATAAAGATGAGGCATCAACAAATAGAAAAGTCTTTGAACACACCCCATCTTTCTGCAGAGTGAAGCCCCACTTGCAGAGAAGCTGTTGGAGTGAAGAGAAGAAAAACTCAGGTAATGACAGCAGGACTGAGACTTTAGAGGGGTGCATTTTTTTTTTTTTAAACATGGTTTCCAATAAAACACACTCAGGATGCTTCCATTTGTTCTGTAGGAAAAGCATTTTTCCATGATTGGAACTACTGTAACACTGTTAGCAGTTACAGCCATAATTACTACATCTCCCACTTCCACGTGCCTCACCACAAGAAGTTCATTCCATTTTGTTTCTTACTATTCTCTGAGATCTAATTTACTTTCCAGAGAAGATTTTAAACAGTTTGACTAAAAGTTCTGCCATTGCTCACATTTTCCTCCAAAGCAGCTCATTGCACCAAGACCCAGCAAGTATGGAGTTTCTCAGTACAACCTTATGGACATAAACAAAAGAAACCCTGATTTGCACAGCACCACCACCCACACACAAACTTCAACAGCCCCCTTCCAGGGATTACTCTTATGTTTATCATTACAACGGGCTTCAAATAAGGCGAAGTTGGCTGTTTAGTGTGGTATTTACAAACAGCAGCACGAAGTAGGGGCTACATCTGGAAAACACTGTGCTGACTTCAGTCAGCCCTGTGCTACTGAAGGAAGCAAGCAGACAGCTACAACAGGTTTGTTTAAACATGATCTTAACTAGCACACAAATTAAGTCAGCAGTTAAAACTATTTCAACTACTACTTCAACATACTAAATTCCCCTATATGAAGGAAAAGGAGAAGCCCTTTACACAGTAATTGTACCATACCCAAAAGCATTTTGAAAGCCAAGGCTCCTTGGCTGGGAAATTACGAGGAAAACATTCAATTCCTATACTAAATAGTGTCACTGCTGAACAGGGGCACCAGCTCACCGAGGACCATGCTAGGCAGGCTGTCAGGCCTTTTGTAAGGAGCAAATTCCAATAATACCTAAAGTGAACTCCTGTACCCTGGCAGAGCAGAGAGAACCTAGAAACACAGGTAATAAAAAATAGAGAAGATACTGAATATCCCTTGCAAGTATTCTGGGATGGGTGAATTTATACAAAGACATAAAGACTTTTACATAGTTGAAGGAATATATTATTTTCTGCAGGCTCCAGGCAGTTCCAACAGGTACGTGATACATGTGACATGCATTGAAATACAGAAAATGTCTTTAAAAAACTAATGTACAGAATGAAAACAAACAGAAAAAACCCCTATCAAAACAAGTGCAGTTTCTTGTTCAGCCTAGAGAAGAGAAACCTCTGGGGAGACTTCACATCTGCATCTGGTCAAGTCTCCAACTTGCTGGCACCCATGGCCCATTACCTGGGGACAGTCCTTGGTCATCCTTCTAGAGAGAGGTCACAGCTATCACAGTCATTTCAGCATTTCAAAAAGTATAGAAAAATGTATACTGCCACTTCTGTCCACAAAGGATGGGTACTCAGATGACCTGAAACATTAACATGCAGGTTCATTTTCCCACTGACAAACCCGTTATCTCCCTTACCCAATCACTTCTGACACATTAGCTTATCAGAGCAGCTCCTAAGAACACAGAATATCCCAAAAGAGAACTTCAGGAGAAGCTTAATTAAATAACTGATTATTCTTCATGTGTAAAAAATAAATACATGCACATACACTTCCATGTGACAAGCTCCCCAGGGAAAAATTTGTAAAATAAGCATGAAGGGTTTATTTAACTCAGAGAAGCAATTAAACCATTAAGAAGAGCTCGAAGTAGGCATTATGCTGATTATCCCTTAATTGCATGCAGTCACAGCAGTGACAGACAAACTGCAACAATAACAACTATGTTACATACTCATTTTTTTCTGACCTGGGCACATTCTATAAGAAATCCACCAGCAATATATATTCAACAAAAAGTTGATTTCAGAGTGATGGTCCACAATGGTTTGAGTTATTCCCTACCAGCATGGAGATATCTATGATTACTACTCCTAAGACCAATTTAAACTTGCTTAAATTTACTTTAATACACATACATGAAGCTATTTATTTATTTTACTATCTTTTCATGACATACTATATAATGTTAATGAGAGTCTAATTGCAATTCTCATCTACTCTATTCCTCTGCCCCAATTGCAGCCTCTTGCAGATGTGGCAGTGGCTGACAGTGCCTCCTGCCATGTCCCCTCTTCCACAGGGGGTCAGGACTCCCAGACACCCACAGCATGGAGGCAGAGGTTGGAGTGTGCTCTCAGGGCAGGACTGGCAGCCAAGAGCAGGCAAACCACATCCCAAGGAGGACTTGGGTGAAATTCCAGCTCGAAGAACCCCACTGAGGAGTCCAAACCTCCTGCTTGCCTTTGCTTGCAGACAGGGATCCAGCTGCAGTTACCACATGCAGTAGTCTGCAAAATGACACTGTGACCACGGCCCAGCCACTGAAATGCAGAAGACTGAACACTTATTCCACTTGATAGCAGCTGCATCTCCTGCATCCCCGACAGGGGTAAACAAAGTCATTTTATAACTCCCTTGGCAGCGGCAGCAGAAGGAGCCGCCGACAGGAACCTGCTCCGCTCCAGCCGCCCTGGCAGGGGAAAGAGGCTGCCAAGGCCTCTAGTCGCCAAGAAAATTACAATATGATAGTCTTAATTACACTAATTGCGTTTCCTGGTATTGAGGCAGGATTAATATAGCATTTCTTATGCTAGATTTCATAAACACAATTGGTTTTAGCCTAACTCTTCATAATTGTATTTCACAGTTCTTGCAAACAATTAGCCACCAATTATGTTCATTCAGTTTTGCAGATGACTGATAAACACTCCAAATATCAGAATTCTCCCTCAAGGGAGGCAAAGTACTTCTAACTTGTTAAGTAACCTTAATGATGCCTCAGTGAAAATTCTGCGGGCAAATCACCCAGTGGCACTTGCTTGCCATTTCCATGTTGGTACCAAAGACTAGAACTTTCACCCAGAGGAGAGCCATGCTTGGAACAGCTTTGGAGAGCTGAGTAACCATCTGAAGGTGAAAAAATTACCATATTTATATTTGTATGTATTCATACATCTCTACATCTATTTTTATATAAATATATACATACACACACAGAGACACACACACTCTCATAACACAAATGCTTGGCATAGAAATTAAACCTGCTTGAGTTAATGTAAGTCTCAAGGCAACAGGTGCCGGGATCTGGACTGGAAGGACCTCATTAATGTCTCACTCCCACCCTACTCGCCATGGTCCCCCCATCAAACCAAAAGGCTCTGGCTCACACAATTGAGAATGGCAGGCATTGTGTTTCAGTCCCCTCTCCAGGCACAGCTCCAACATTCAGAACAATCCAGCTAGAAACGTTCAAAAATGTTATGATGAGATAATATCGTCTGCTGAGACAAAAATAGTCTTTTATCACGTTATGCCGAGGTCATCTGGAGCGGCCGAGCCAAGATGGCATTTGAAGAGCCTGACCCTCAGCAGCAGCAGGCGGGATAACCAAAAGTCTACGAGTTTCTAGGAATTTTAGGCCGGATTTTTACAAATAACACAGTAGAGCCTCACTTAACGTGCACGTCACTTAAAAGGTGAAGTTTGCATAAACAGTACACAGATAGTTATAGGCCACAAGGTCACTTATGAAACTTTGCTCGAAATCTGTACAGATAGAAAAAAACCAAACACCCACATATTTTGAGCCAAAAAAACTGCTAACTCTTGCTTGGCCAGCACTGGTATACCAAAGCCTTCCCATACCATAAGGATGAGAACATTTTGCTGACAAAGCCTTACGCCAGGGTTTCTGCACAGGTTCCTCAGCTTCCTTCTTCTATACCTCCAGGGTCACAAGCCCTTCACTTGCCAGGAGAAGCAAAAATAAACCTTCCTGATGAATAATTTGCAATCCTTCCCATGTACACTGGGTTAACATGGTTCTGTACTACTAAATATTTTACAAAACCTCCTATGGAGGGTATTGTCAGAGAATTAACACAAACCCAGAGGGGGAAGCACTGCTTCTGCCAACCCATCTACACAAAGTCTTCCCCCATCCCACTCCCAACAGAAACAAGAGGAATAAACTTACAGAAAAAAAAAAAAAGGCAGCAGCAAGGAAAAAAAATCCACAAAACACACCATCAAAACTGTTGTTAATAATGTAATCAAGAAGTCAAGAAGTCATAAGCAGTAATCAAACACAGCTTATAAACAAAGCATGTGCAGAACCCTGAAGCTTTACATTATAACACATGGGGCAAATTAATAAAAAGTTAAATTGCACAAATTATGACAGAACTTGGTCTTTTGTTTAACATTGAAAAAAACAACAAAACTCCCACTCATCTCCAGGAGTAGCTTCATTTTTAAGCAGTATTTGATTCTCTCTAACCCACAAAGAAATGAAAAATGAAAATTAAGTCTTGTGTTTAAATGGGTAAATCACAGCGTAGGTTCATTTGTTTCTAGGATATTTGAACTAAATAATCTGGAACACTAAATCAGATTCTAGATTTATTGTTCAAAAACTATTACTGATATGACTGGATGGCAGCCTACAACTCTGAGGCTGTCCAAAGTTAGCAATTTTCACACTGGATAATGTGGCTGAATGGGGTCTTTTTCCTTTCCTTCTTGTTTTGAAGCCAGTGATGCTTGCATGACAGAAATGACTCAGCAATTTGTTTCTGCTAATAACATCTATTCTTCAAACCTATATTAACAAACATTACACAGAAAATGACCTGCTGATGTCACAGGCACAGAACCCACCCTATTTCAGTGACCACAAGAAACTACTGGTGCAGAAGGAACAAATAACACTGCTAAGGATATGATCACACAAACTGTATCTAAATATAGCAGGGGTTAGACTGTCAGAGTGAAAGCTACCCAGCCCAAGAAATCTGACAACAGTAGAATCAACAGCTGATTCAACACAGCTTTCAACAACCATTATGGTTTTTTTTCTTCTTATGGTGGAAATAAATACAATTTAAAATTTAGCAAAACCAACAATCTCATTTACATTCTTCACCACTTAAATTCATTATTATTACTTATCCAAGTTGAGATTTGTTTCAAAAATAGAAATAAGAAACATAATGGTAAAAGCCATGCAATGATTCTAAGTGACAACGTGTTTCATTCCCATCCCCAATCCACATCTCCTACATGAACATTAACCTCACACAGGTTAAAGAATAAAAAATGTAGGAAACTAAACATTTGCCTATGAGGAAGAGTAATAGAATTTAATAAAATAGAATTTAATAGAATTTAATAAAGATGATAGAATAATTTTGTGACTCTTCTGCTCAACAAATATAATTGCTTCAGATTAAGAAAAATGACTACAATTGTTTTACTAACTCAGCACTGTAGCTGCACTAATACACTGTAAAAGGACTAAAAGAACTGACTAATGGGTTTGCAAGGTCTGCAGCCTGAGTAGACTGGGAAAAGAATGTGTATCTTGGACTTTAAAATCCTGACACCATTAATTGGAATGCACTGGGTCTGCACTTGCAGGATTATTTGTCTTTGAGCAGGGCTGACACTGACAACTCCAGCATTCCTGCAGATACCAGTGAGCTCACAGAGTACCCCTGTGCTTTGGGGAGAGATCCAGAGATACTGGGAGACTTTTCAAAACTGATAGTATGGTGTATGAGACAGCCTTTCCAAGTGCCCTTCAAATTAGTTTGCATGTACCACATTTACTGATTCTGTCAGACATATATATGTGTGTATATATACACACACATACTCACACAAGTAAAATAAGGACAGACGCAAACCCCAAATACAAGTCCTGCATATTTACAAACCCAAAAAAAGTCTGAAATTATAGCCCAGACCATATGTTCTAACATTAGTCTTTCAAGTCTGCTGTCCTAATTCTAGAGATAAATGCTTTTCCCAGCAGCAGATTCTTAGACATTCAAAAAAAAAAAATTAATTTCTTTTTAGCAAAGGACAAATTTCAATAACTACTTCTCTGCTCATTTAGGTGCTGTTCTACTGGGAAGCAGGATGCCTCATTTTTATGTACGTGCAAACTGGAATGGTTAAAGTTTTAATTTACTTCTCACCCTGCTGGTGACTCGGCCCCTGCCCATCTCCTGTGCCAAAGCTCCTCTGCCCAGAGGCCACATCAGCAGGACATGGCACTGGCTGCCAGGTCCCATCCCAGGGCAGTGGTTTCCCCAGGGACCAGGCTGCAGGATTAGGAGAGACTGTGGCCATCCCTCCAGCATAGGTGGACACAGACCATTAGCAAGAGTCTCAAAACTCATAGTGTTTCAAAAACATTTCCAGTTCCAGTGGTATTGTTCTCCCTTTCTCTCCTCACAGTGTATACAGTAAAACATTCAAACTTTGGGATTTGGAAAGATTAAGCCAAATTAAAATGTAGTTACATGCCAAGTTTCCTTTTTCTTTTGTCTTGTGTCAGGGGAACTGTAATAAATAACAGCTACCAATTGTAAGGGAGTAGATATTCCACAGAGCAAAGCTACTAGTGCAGGTGCATCTGGTTCAAGATTTAATAGCACACATGCAAAATAAATTTCCATGATTATTCTTAGCATTATCGGCTTTAAAATGGAGAAGCTAAGATTATTCTCACAGTAAACAAAGCATCCCATTGTTTACTCTTGGCTTCTTGCATGGTTTCCTATACTTGATTGTAGTGTGCTAAAACAAAGTCCATGAGATGAGTGGAGAATGGAGGTATGATCTCACTGACAATAACATGGGAAAAATCTACTCTGGAAACTCTCTCTTCTTAGATTTCAACACAAATTTCACCGAGGTATAAAAACCTGGAAGTTATTTATTGCATATGGAAGGATAAACACTGCACCATCAGGACCGTAGTTTTCTAAGGTGACCAAACACTAAAAGGCCAAAGCACCCATCTCTGACATAGAGATAGTTACCAAAAATACCAGAAATAACACAAAGGATAAAAGCTTACACCGCAAATTCTGGTATTTTCTGATTAACAATTGGGCAACAACATGAAAATAAAAGAATAGTATCTACTATATGATTAAGTATTAACAACTGGTGGTTTATAGCTACAACTTTGAAAGACTACGGAGTGCACCATGGATATCATCCCAACAGGAAAAGCACAACTGAGCCCAGGTCTGGGGATGTGCCCATGCTACAGAGCTGAGCTTGTGGACACTCCAAAGCTGCCCAAGACAGAAGATGGTGACAGTGCCTCTAAAGGATTATACTGACTGTTGTTATGAAAAGCAAATATTTTGGCCAACACAACAAAGGATGGTTAGACAGGAATTACAGTGACACGGGATTCTTCCAGATTAGAGTTCTCAACCACAGCTTTGTTCTGCAGGATGCTTGTGTAGATAATTTCTCATTTGTCCGTTACTAGAAAGAACTTTAATAAATCAAAAACTTATTTAAATGTGTTGATACACCAAGGAGACCAATGGGTATTGCAGGCCTGGCTTTCCCATCAAACATTAAATCTAGACACCAAGTACCGTAAGTCAAGTAAGACGACATAAACGAGTAGTAAGAGTTACTTTTTAAAACATAATAGAATGAAAAGAGCCTTTACTGTAAAACAGAAAGAAACTGAGCCAAAACTTAATAAACAAAGTGTAAACAAAAGCTATTTAATACCAAGAGCTGTATTTTAAAACACCACCACACAGATCGTTTTGCTCCAAACCCTAATGACCAAAACAGTCTGAATGAAACTACATTTCCTACAGAAAGTTTTCCATCCCGTGCAACCAGCCTGCCCACCAGCACGTAGGTGGAAAGAGCCAGAACACTTGGGAGAAATGAGCAGAAACAAAAATCAGAGCTTACCCTGCATTTCACCCTCCCTTCCCTGACAAAGCCAGAGCACATCCATCCTGTCCTGCTCCCATGCACCTTGGTACGTGCCCCGGAGCCCTTTCCATGTCCCAGGAGCATGCCTGACCACATGCATTTCCCAACTACCATCAGACAGAAGACACAAGTGAAAAAGGACTCTATTTCTTCCTGCTTTGCTGAATTTAATGTTCTAATCCATGCAGTGCTTTGAAGCATATTTTGAAAACAGTCATAAATTTATTTAGACTTAACCAAGGGACAAATTCTGATAATTCAGAAGATGCTCTGGACAGAAGCAGGTACTGAACTAGCCTGACCCCAACCCCTGGCTCTCATCTGTGCACAGGCAGTGCCTGCCCTGAAGGGCCCAAAGAACCTTCCAGGTGCAGATTTCACCAGTTACCCTTTATTAAAGTGTATTTCCAGCCTTCTGTAAATCTCTCCAAAGCAACGTGATTTCAGGTGCTGCTGTTATTTCATCTCAGACTGAAACCATGCCAGGTCCACCCATGAGGAACCCAACACCTGCCTCTGCACCTGCAGAGCAATGGAACAGGCATTCTGAGCACCAGGTAAACCTGCAGCATTGCAAACACAGCCAGTTAACCTGAGCCTGTATTTTTTTGTTCCACCTCCTACAGCTTCTTTCACCCCCAACCTCTGACCTGAGTGACTATCTGGTCAAGACAGGTGATTCTCCCCCCTACTCTGCTCTTGAGAAACCTCAGCTGGAGTACTGCATCCAGCTCTGGGGCCCCAACATAGAAAGAATGTGGAAGAAGGATAAGAGTTCAGAGGAGGGTTATGAGGATGATCAAAAGACTTGAGCACCTCTGCTATGGAGACAGGCTCAGAGTTGGGACTATTTTGGATGACAAGAGAAGGCTCTGGGGATACCTTAGAGCCCCTTCCAGTGTCTGAAGGGGTTCCAAGAGACATGGAGAGAGACTTTGGCATTTAGCAACAGAACAATGATTATTGCAGAGGTAATGGTTTCAAACAGAGAAGGCAGGTTTAAATTCGATGTTAGGAAGAAATTCTTCCCCATGAGGTTGTTGAGATACTGACACAGGTTGTCCAGAGAAGCTGTGGCTGCCCCATCCCTGGAAGTGTCCAAGCCCAAGTGGGACAGGGCTTGGAGAGACCTACTCTAGCAGAAGATGTCCCTGCCTACAGCAGGGGGTGGGAATGAGATGATATTTAAGGTCCCTTCCAAACCAAACCATTCAGTGAATCTGTGACCAACCTTTTCCCTCGCATGCGCCCATCACCACTCTCATCTTGGCGCCCTTGTCCCCACCAGTAACACACCACAGGTATTGCTCATTGCTTCTACCATGTCCCATCTATTTTCAACTCTTTCCTTCCCTGCAAGAAACTGACTCACTTCCTCCATTCAAATCTCATACCATAAAGGGAAAAAAACCCAACAAACAAGCAGACTTTGTTTGGTTTGCTTAGACTACACCAACAGCCTTATTTCACTGAGATACACACTCTTGCTACACAAATATACAGCTGTTCAACGTTTAATAGTATCCATTCCTTTGCATTACCACACCAAACCACACCCACTCATCAAATTAAGGGAATAATAATTCCAGGAAATCTTTCATTTGAGAAACCACTGCTAGATTTTTAGCATACTTCTGCCCTTTCTCTCAAGTTACTCACTTTTAGAGCCACAAGAAAAGCAGCACTAAAATTTAGTGCTTGCATTCTTTGTTTTGTAAGATAAGAACAAGCAAGGGCTTCAAGTTCAGCCTCAATGGCAAAACACTTGAAAACATCACTTGAAAGAAATATCAGTATTAGTGAACTGCCTATGTTTTTATCCTATTTTCATTTCAAAATGTAACCACCCAAAGGCAATTTAGGTTCTTGTTTACAACACAGATGTTAATGCTTCAGCATAGCTATAAGCCCTCTATGCCATTGCACATCTGTACCTTGTCCTTGAATAAATCACAAAAGCCAGTTTAATGCACAGCCTTGTTTACCCTGTGCAAGGGTGAATTCCCCCTGTTCAAGGCCAGAACTAAAGCTTGGTTTTTTTCCCATTAGTATATATGTTTTCTTTTCACACAAATTTTGTGCTTCACTATCCCAAACCTTGTGCTGGTATACTGAACAAAGGCTAGAGGTGAGTTTCAAGAGTATTTCCAGCAGCATGGGTTAGGTAGAATATACCAGGAATTCCAATTTTTATTCTGTCAGCTGCTTTTCTGCTACCTATTCTTCCACCCTTGTTACAGGCTTTTTGTAGCTTTACATATATACAGAAAATTACAGAGCAGAAAACTCAGTTTGGTTGGTTTGTGGCAGAAAATGAGACCCCAGCTTGAGGACGATTTAGATGGATGGGAACAAAAAGGACATTTAGTAATAATTGAGCAATTCTGTGTGATCAATGGATACAAGATTCATGCAGTCTGCATACTCTGTACGTATGTATTTCCAACATGTGAGTGACAAGCAAGGTCAAGTGGCACCAGAATAATCATTCTGTCCATATTATTCATAGCACAGTGGGTATGACAGCTTGGCATTATTGCCTTTCAGGATGAAAAAGCTCTGAACAGATTCTCAAGTACAGCTTCACTGCCCCAAACTATGCACAAACTGTCCATTTGTAAAGTGTGAATGACAATTCTCAGGCAGCAACAGAAGTTCCTACCAAAGATCTTAAGATAATGGCTAAAAACACCACTCTTCAATCAGTCAGTAGGGAAAGGGGAATTTCCTGAACATGTCATATTCACCCGAGATCTATTTATTCTGAAATTCAGAAAGCAGAATACTTTTTTTTCTTTAAATACGGGGAGTTGTTTCAGTCCCATTCTACAGTTGATCAGATCCACAGTCTCACCCTTTCCCATATTTCATTTAGTGTGGTTTTACCCCAAAGCACTAGCTAGCAGCAATCTTTCATATAAAGGAAGTAGAAGGTCCACAGTTAATAGTCGAGCAAAGAAATGGGTGAGGATATGCCCTGCCCTTGTCCTTTTCTTGCAGAGCTAGCAACAGTCAAGACCCGAGTTTGTGAAAAATTAAGTGGAAAAATGCGAAAAGGAAATGAAGTATTTAAAGTATTGACGCATTTATGAAGTATTTATTACCTGTCAAAACTTTATATAAAGAGCAGCTCTTAAAATACTGATGATACAGCACATAAAGCCATTTCATCTCTCAAAGATACTGAACTAAGATCCTAAATCAGCCTGCCCTGAACCACCCACAGAGGCACAGCTCTGCAGTCAGAGCCCAGAGCTCAGTCTGGGTGGTTGGCAGCACAGGGCGAGCAGGGCTTCCCTCCCCTGCTCCCCAGGGATACTGGGAGTCCCAGAGGAAGTACACTAATACTTTGTCGTTAACACACACATGGCTTAAAAGGAACAAAGACCGGTCATGTAATCGCACACAAATAAAGGATGTGCTTTATGTTTCTGCTTCTTAACACAGCCCAGGTGGCCAGCCCCAATATTCAGCAAGCACTCAGGTGTTTAACAGCCCAGTACGTGCCTCCTGCCCCCACAGGCAGTGCCAGGGCCCTGGGCTTCTACTTCATTTAGCTTCCAGCAACTATTAAAAAATTAATCTCAATTAATCCTCAACATTCCCCTTCTTTACTCCTTTATTTGGCTGTTGTTACAAAGGCTACAAGTCACATACCACAGCATCTCTTTTATCACGTGGGACAGTGGAGGCAAACCCTGAGGAAGTCAGCTGACAACACAAGTCCTGGTGAGAGCACCTGGAACTGCTCGGACACTTCCTTAAATAACCTGATGTGGGGACTGTGCACTCAAGGCTTGATTTTTTCAAAAGACCAGATTTTTTGTATCTTTTTTACTTATTTTCTCTTTAAGTCTGTCCTCTCAAGGAAACCACAGACCCTCTCCATGCCCACTGACCAACTGAACTTCTCCCAGCCACTGTCGTTTCCAAGAGCTGCTTAATCCAGCCCAACACAGTGATCTATGGGACTTATAAATCAGCGTCTTAAACAAGTCACCTCCAGCTACAAGCACATAGAAAACAGGAATGGAGAAAGCACTTTCTGTAACACATTGCACCTTCAACTACCAGTACACACTTATTCCAGTTTTATAGTGTTTAGGGGGTAGTTTCTCAGGAGTATTTTTATTTTTGAAGTTTCCACTGATTATGTTACTGGTGCAACCCTGAGGAACTGGAAAAAGTTTTTCTATTAAGGATTTCTTAATACAAAACACAGACATTCAGATGTGCATCTTTTCTTTCTGGTTTAAAACAGTGATTACTCAATTAGTGGTTAATTACACTTTAAGGTGTTTAAAACAGAGGATATTCCATAGAGGTTTTCCTAAAGCAAGTACCTTTCTTCCAACTTTGAGAAGACAAATGAAGATACACTAAGACTTCTTTTTCTCTGTTGTTTTTGCTTCAGTCCTCTAAAGCACAGCATCACCACCCATCCCCATATACACCACAGCTGTGCAGCCAAACAGGGTCCTGGACACCAAGGAGTGGCTCAGAGGACTTCCAGAACAGGCTCCAGGGGCACAACCTAAAGATTTCATGCTTCTCAAGAAGTCATACGTAAAAAAAAAATGCTAAAAAAATTACTTTACATAAGCAAAATTAGCTGTCCCTGTAGAACAGTCACACGCCAAAGGGAAGAGCAGCTTTCGTATATCCTGAAGAATTTAGTGTAACCATGCCACAACATCTCAAGTTTTTATTAACAGTGTTCACTCCCTGAACTCAAGAGAATCACCCAATTTATAATAAAGCAGCCCTTCATACTGTGAATATTTACAAGCACATCTTATGTCATAACACTGAATGCATGGCAGTGAGGAAAAAGCAAGTATCATCCATTCCACAGGGAGCCACCAGCTCACAGGCACTGCCCAAAAAGAGACTTTAATGCTGCCTTAACATAGTGCTAAAATTATTCTGTATCTTGCTAGTCATAGTGCACTGGGGGAGCAACGGAAAAAGCATCATTATTGTCTGAGTGCTGCCCTACATATAGGGAATACATTAACCTTTAAACATACAAAATACTCTGTCACGGGAAAAAAAAAAGACACTAAGTTTTGTGGAGTAAGGGGGTGTGTAATATCCAAAACCACTGCACACAAAATAAGCCTTTTATAATGAGCACAGGAAAAACAGAACTGTCACGAATCCCAATCTTAGTATATTTGCTGGTTGATCTCTTCTGCAATAGATCACTATTACCACTATTTAAATTCCAAGTTGCACTGTGAAAACAGCTTTACCAAAATAAATTAAGAAAAAAACAAACCAGAAAAAAACCAACAAAAACAAACCCACAAAACCACAACAGGAATACAGTCAGGTGTTCTTCTGTGTTTGAAGCACGTACTTATTTCAGCAATAAACATATTTTACAATAAAGTAGGATTTGAAGCTTTAGCAGGTAAAGACTATCAACAATTTTCAGACTGAACTTAAAGTGTGTACAAAAATGTGTACTTCGGTGGTCAGTACTGCAGCTCTAGCAAAAAAAGGAGACTATTTTATGTTACAAATTCTAAATCAATTTTATGAAAGACTGCTGATGAGTAGCAAACAAGCCCCATTGGCACAAACATGTTAAATTACTGGGAATACAGAACCAGGAGGTTTCAAGTTGCATTCATTTAAATACACTGTCTGAACACCACTTTGAGCAAGAGTAAAATTATAAATAAATGGTGTCATAATTATATTTGTAATGGAAATCTTTAATGTACTAAGCCAGAATAAAGCATTCATTTCAAATAAAAGGAGTAGCCAACTTTATTCCTCTGTTAATTGCCACATGGACCAATTTCTTACCACACAGCATGTTGGCTATAAATCTCAACAAGCAGCTTTAAATTGCTGTTATTATTGCTCATCAAGACCAAATAATCCTGGATGGTGTTCAGGGAAGCTTCTGTAAGGTCTATCTCAAACAACTATTAATTCATCATTTCCATGGGGATGGAACTACAAGCAACAACCACCCACTCCTCCACTTTCTAAGTGGGAGGGGGCACAGAAAAGATGCAAAGAGACTGCAAGATGGGACTGACAAATAACTAACAAATAAATTCTAGAGAAATCTCCAAGACTTCCAAGAAAGTCATGACT
The DNA here is from genome assembly GCF_003945725.1 of Corapipo altera. Taxonomy (NCBI): domain Eukaryota; kingdom Metazoa; phylum Chordata; class Aves; order Passeriformes; family Pipridae; genus Corapipo; species Corapipo altera. The sequence goes on from NW_020884895.1 coordinate 7,410,085, forward strand.
CATTCTGAGATATTAAACTCCTAGAATACATAGAGCAGCCACGTCTGCAATTTCTCATTCCTAAGTGCCTCAGTATATTTTCAGAACTGCATATCCCATTTTTGGGGAGATGACAGAATAGTATTCCATAATGCAAGCAGTGCTCATCCACGTGTTCGTCTATCCTCTTACCTTGGATGCACTGGAGGGTTCCATCCTCAGCCCTTATTGTAAAGGTTTCACCTGGATTAACTTGAACGAAAAAGACCTGCAGAACGAAGAAAAAAACAGACATTTGTTTCACTGTGATCTTCAAAAATGCGTATTATCCTTTCTCTGGAAGAGGCATGGACTGAACAGACTGGTACACTACATCTCTGGGTACCAGCAGGGTCCAAGAGAGCAGGTAGAGATTTGAAGTCCACCTACCCGTCTACATTTCGAGAGCTGAAATAAAGATGTAACTTGGTAGTGCACAGGCGGGAATTATGGCTTTGGGATCCACACCAAACTCTTGAGAGTGTGTTTAATGTGGCCCAACGCTGATAGCTAAGGACATAAATCTTCAGATCATTGGCACGCGAGAGCCAAGAGCACACGTAACAAACTTAAGGCAGCACCAACCCATGCTGGAATTTCAAGTTCACAGGAATAGAAGTTCTTTGCTGTGTAAGGGAAGTTGATCTGTTACATTTTTTAAAATTTATCATTCAGTCTTACACATAGCACATCTCAGTTAAGCAAAATCCATAGGCACACACACAGTTCAACAGCTGCATGCAGAACCAGAAATGAACTATTTATCTATTAACAAATATAATATTTTTTTAAATAATAAAAAGATCACCCCCGTCTCCCATTGCTGAATTCTGCAGATGATGGGAATGCTACAAACACCAGGAAGCACCACAATGTGTCCCAGTTCAGGGTATGTTATACACATCTTTATTCATTTTCCAGTGCCTGAAATCATGGGTTTAAAAGTTTTTATTTACATTTCTTTCTTTAATGGACAGTTTCACTGGAACTCGTGACCATTTATCCCCTCTTACTGTTTGTGAAACTGTTACTAAAATACTTTAAACACACTTCTGCTAATTGTGCATTGTCAGAAGTTCAATCAAGATATAAACTAAGTTTTCAGATTATACCAAGATTAACCTAATTTTTTTTTTTTTGGTGAAACCTTCCACTCCAAATTATGTCTGGTCTTTATATTCTGGGACATCTGCATGCAGAATTTAATCATTTTATCTGGAAAGACAGAATTTGAATTCATGATGTGTTTCTGAATTCCTTAAACCAGATAATTATTACCTAAATGACCTTTCGAATTACAGTAATCCTACAGAAACCCATTATTCCAGCAACAATTTTAAGGCACAAGCTGGAAATCAGAGAAATGACATATGAAAGCCATTATGTTGTCTGCAACTATCACTTCTCAGGGAGCGCTGATCAGTGTGGATCTGATCCAGCATACAGAGCACAATAAATGGTTCAGAAAAGATAAGAGGCACAAAGCCATTCCATCCCTAATCTCCAAACAATCGACATTTAAGTGACAGCATTTAAGTGCTCTTTTGGTATGAATAGGGGTGAATTATCCACAACAGGACATGGGCATCAGGTCAACAGAAGCACAGAGCAAAGCAATGTCATCCGGCTTAAAAAAAAACCCCAAAACAACCAACAAACCAGAAACCAGAACACAAAGAAGCAAAGAATTATAAAAATATTCCATCAGCTTATTTGCATTAGATGTGTAACTACACGGCTCTAAAGCTGATTATTTACTAACACGTTTGATTAACATCAATCAGAAGACCTCGCACACCTTCACACCTTTGGAAGAGCTTGGTCCAGCTCCTCAAAATACAGGCCCTAACCAGACTGAGGCCTCCTGCATGAAAAGCTCCACCTTTTTGCTAAAACAGAGAGCTGAGTTTAACAGCAGATACAAGACTGACAGGGCGAGAGGGACTCCTCTGACTACACAACCCTATCACAGTTATCAGAAGGGACTGATTTACAAATTCCTGTCCAAGGAATCTATCACCAGCCCAAGTGTCCACATTAGCATGCCTGCAACTGTCCTTTAAAAATAACTCCTTGTATTTCCACATTTAAAAAAGATTATATACCCAATAACAGCTGTTGCTTGTGATAGTCAAATGAAGTCAAAATGAAGTCGCATTATCCTTGCCTAAATCACACACTTTTTAAAAACAAACAAGTTGTTCCAGCAACAAATGAGTTTCCTGTAGGGCAGCAGCCACACAGCTTCATCCCCCCCATCATGAGCCCATGGGCAGAGCCTGGGACTTACATATAGTAGCTTCTATTAAAATGTTATAGATATGGAAATAACTCCTTATTGACAGATGCTCAAATTAGCCACCTTTGGAGCAGAAAAAAACATTTACAGGCTGTTGCTGGGGGAAAGCAGCCATATCAAGAGCAAACAAGAATAGCCAACGTGTGACTGATGCGGGTCAACACTGGAGCAAGGGCTGGGCACAGAGGACAGTCAGCACACGAGCACGTGTAACTGGACTCACACCCAGGAGCAGTGATCAGGTTCCTCAGGCAAGACCCTCCACCTGCCCTGCACTGCAGGCAGACCCTTCCATCAGGCTGCAACCCAGCCCCAGCCTCTCCTCTCCCAAAGCTGGGGAATTATCCATCCCATCACCCAACCCCCTTTGCACTCACCCCGTGCTGCACATGACAAGAGATTGCAACTGCAGGGCACCGACCATACAGAGCTGAAGCCAAACCATTAAACCAGCACATACTGAGTATTATATATTGGCAATCTTCCAGTCAACTCCCCCAATTTGCCCCAGTTTCCTGGGACAAATAATGTCCAGGCGCACTGCAATTTCTTTTGTTTATACACACTAAGTATATAAACTTAATTCCGAGATTTACTTTTCCCCACATCCTCATAAACAACAAAACCATATTCTGCAGCCTGAAATACAGCTTTTCTCTTCCCTTTCACACAAGAGATCTTCACGAGAACGCCTTGCCTCTAAAACTTTTAATTAAAAATCTGAGGAAAGCAATAAAAAAGTGTAAAGATAATGTCTTCATTTTAATGAAAACAAACCCAGATGAACTTTAATTGCCCTACGGTTCTTCCAATATTCATCATCCTGAGTATGCACATTTATGAGATGGCAACAGAGGAGAGAGAGCTTGAAGAGCTACTTGGAGCCCACAATGCTGGTCAGCAGCATCTCGAGGGTGGGGTCTGACATCCGAGGTCATTCCAGCCCAGCTTCAGTCCTTGGCCTCCTCCCATCCAAAAATCAGAGCTTGTGACAGCTGCAAGCAGGGCGTCAGCAGCACAGTCCCAAAGGCTTTTTCTTTTCCCTAAAAGTACTTGGATGTTTAATTTAACAGTTTAATCCACCCGGTGCTGAAGCCCAGCCTTACCTGCTGCATCCTCAGAGAAAGCTTATTATCTCCATAATGCACTTCCTGCTTTTATTTGGCATTTCAGAATGTCATTACATTTTATCGAAAGCCATGTTTGTTGAGTGATGAATGTTTCTAAGTTGCATAGTTACTATAAATATTTATAATCCTACACAGTACATCCAGTCTAAGTTTTCATCACAAGCCAAGCACATGTCACTCGTGTCCCTCTTGTTCCCACTGTCTGTCTCTCATGCCTACTGGGAGCTGGGAAAGAGACTAACAAACCTGCCCACAAAGCTAACACAGGCTTAAAGCTCAGGTTCAGGAATATATAAACTGAAAGACAGTAGGTTAAAATTAGATTTTAGGAAGAAATTCTTCACTGTGAGGGTAGTGAGACACTGGAACACATTGCTCAAAGACGTTGTGGATGCCTCATCCCTGGGAGTGTTCAAGGCCAGGTTGGACGGGGCTTGGATCAACCTGGTCTAGTGGAAGGTGGCTGGAATGAGATGAGCTTTAAAAGGTCCCTTCTAACCCAAACAATTCTGTGATTCTATGATATAAAATTTATATATACTGTGGATAAACAGTCTAACACAAAGACAGAAATGTTACCTGATAAGGACCAAAGGCATATGCTATTATCTACTTTTTTGTGTCCTATTGGTTTACTTATGCAAGTGTTTAGGCACACAGAAGCAAACTCACTCTCAAGTCAGGCCATCACCTCCCAGCTGCTTTGTGGGCCCTCACCTGTGAGCACAGGTGAGCCAGCAAGTAGGACAACATTCACCTGCCTCCATGTGATGCAATACAGTCCCCATATAAAATATCTCCCTTTCCTGACAAGGACCATGATCATAGCATTTTCCTTGCTATGGTCAAACAGCCCCTTGCACTGCTGTGGCTTATTAAAACCCTCCCTTAAGCATTTTCCATGTGGTGAATTTTCCCTTCCCTGTTTAGATGTATCATGCTTCATAAAACTGGGGAGCATGGCATTGTAGGCACCCCCTGGGATCCAGCCACAGCTTACTCAAACACTTTAAATCATAAGAATTTACTGTATTTACAATTTCTACAGTGCAAATCTTTTGGAATACATTGCATCTTTGGGGAAAAGAAGAAACCAAACAACAACAAAAAATGAAACAGTCGCTTGGATCTGTTCTATATTCTACTTAAAAAAACAAAACCTGTGCCCCAGATCCCACTGAATTTCCAGGTCCATTCCACAGGAAGGCCCAAAGAATTCTGGGTGCAATACTCTTCTTAGTAACACAGTTCTCCTCAGCCACGTGGGAGTGGAAAGAGTAAATACTTTCAGCCTCTCTTCAGTAAGAAAAAAATCAGGGAACACACTACATCTTAAAAAATAAAACAGTGACTTTTGAAAACTAATGAAACAGTGTTTCATTAAAAACTTATAACAGTGTTCTGGGCTCAATCTTTTTTTTGATAGGACAAAAAAACAGAGGCATGAAAAGAGGCATGAAGCAATTCAGTCAGTTTACCTTGAGTGCTCTTGATAGCAAAGCCCACAAGTGACAGATTCTCAACCTCCTAATTTATGACACGTTAAACACATGCCAAACAAGCAGTATAAATAAAACAAATATATAATTCAAGAAACCCTGAAGAAGTAACTGTACATTCTGGCAGGAAGTTCATTCACTCAGCTCAGATGCTGTGGTGCAGTTCAAACCCTTGCAAGGTGTACAGAGCTGTGCTACAGGGAAGTACCAAATCTTGTTCCTGATTCAGACTGACTCTTGTCTCCCTCGTTTAAAGCATGTGATCCCAAAACATGAGAACAAGCACATCCAGCACTGTGCACAGTGCCTGAGCTCCAGCCAAATGGTGAAAACACAGAGCTGGTAAACACACCTTTACAAAGATCAGGCAAGCAGAAAACTTGCTACACCTTTGCAGGCACAGTGAGTAAACCCAGCTGAAATAAAACTTCACACATTACATCTCCCAATATTCTGTACAGATGTGCTGTAGCACAGCTAGCTGCCCCTCCACTTTTTACTACAATCTTTTTAGAACTTGCAGTGGAGTACCTACAGGAAAGCATTGAAATTCTTGGACCAAAAGGTTAATTATCGCTCCCTGAATCCCCAAAGGAGTTACAAGTGGATTAAAAGCAGAAACAGAGTAAGCAGCAGCTCTGGAAGGGACATGAAAGCATTAAATACGGTCAGCAGTAGTGGAAATAAAGTGTGGGAAACTGAAAAAAAAAAAAGTTAGTGCTAAAAATGCCATTTTGGGTAGTCTAGGGAAGAGACTCAAGCAGGCAGAGACATTCCTCACCCTGCCCTGTACAGTTCTGCAGCACTTACCCTCAGGAAGATAGAGCAAATGAACATTCCCATGCAACTGCCTTACACTGCACAACTGTTCACTGGCAGAACTGCCTTTTGCATCCCTCTCCAGCCAGCTGCTGGCAAAGCCAAGGTGTTTCACCAGCTCCAGTCTTTCTTCTACATATTTAAGAATGGGTCTTTTGAGAAAGGGCTTTTCTCTGGAGCTCAGCATTTCCAGGCATAGCCCACAGCACAGCTCTATCGTGCTGGCATGGCTGAGGCTCCACAAATCCAGTAACACATAAGGGTGAGCAACAGCAAGTGTGCCCAGAGCATCCCATCAGACCCTCCATTCTGTCAGCTCCAAGGCACAAGGCACTGATCTCCCTGCTGGCCACACTGCAGCCTGGAAAACTCCACATGCCTCATCTCCCATCAGCTCAGCTGTGGTGCTTTCTCACCACCAGTTTTCTACTAGAGACTGTAATTACACCCTGTAAAAGCACAGGTCCTCCTAAAACTAGCACCTCTTTATGGAGTAATATAAATCACCTTTCTAAGGAAGTCATTCCTATGCGAGTCTATCCTGAATGCTGTTCCTGCCTTGCAAGTGACTAAGATAAATCTCTTTCAAACACTTAACATTCACTTCTACTTCATAATAAATCATGTTAAGAACATTTAACATAGTTCCATTTGCAAGATCAGAGCATTTATTCCAATTTAATTCCATTTTAGAACTGTACTTTTAAAAAGCAAAGACATCGACTAAAGCTTCAGGAATAAGATGAAAATGATAAAGCACAAAGGTAGTTAAGCTTTGCAACTGATGAGGGCACATCCAGACTAGAGGCCAAAAAACTCTCACTGGAAAACTGGTATTCCAGCTGCAAGCACTTAAAGAGATAAGGTGATGAGGTCTAAAAGCATCATCCAGCAAACATTTAAGCAGAAGAGGGACCTGGCCCAGAACTGTTCTGCTGAGTCACATTTGCACAGCACAGCAAAAGCAAGCAGCAATGTGCTTCCAGTGCTCCAGCAGTTCTTTTTACTGCAAAACATTAGCTGAGAAACTACTTTAAAGGCAACAGAGGCATCTGCCAAGCAAGGCTGCTGAATCATCAAGGATGGGGAAACTGAAAGACTGGGCTTAGAGCCCCATCTCAAAGGAGGGCTCAGAACACTTCACTCATTCTTTCTGAAGGATCTACAGGAGGACAGTCTGACCTGATAAATGGTTTCCAGCAAGGAGGAAAGTATGTATTTAAAGAACAATTATCCTATCCAGTATCAATAAGATTGTTCTTTCACTTAAGCATATTAATATTAGACTTGATAAATACAACCATTAAAACCTTTCTTTACTATTTTTTCAAGTCAAAGCACACTGTGCAGAAATTACTTTAAAAAAAAAAATCACAGCAATGAAAATCTACATCATAATTAGAATCCAGATAACCAAACAGCCTTCGAAAGCTTACAAGGAAAGTGTAAATTATTCTTCCTCTTGAGGTTGCTCTAGCTCAAAATGCAGCTTGGAAGGAGAATGAGAAGTAAGACAATGACATTTTATATTAATTCGAGAAGGACAGCTTGCTTCTACCTTCACCAAAATACTTTGCTGAAATGTCTCACATCAGGAGGGAACCAAATTGAGTAACACAGAAAAACTGCTAGGATAGATGTTCTACAAAGAGAAACCTTAACCCCAATGACATGTTTGCAAAGCTACCACCTATCAGCTTGAACCTCCAGGCTGTAACCCAGCATGAGGGCATCATTATCGTCCTATGATCATTCTACCAACTTCTGATCAAGTTTATTAGAGAATATCTCCCAGAAAAAAATTAAAGCAACTGTAAACTTACCTTCCTTCAAAAACCCCACTCAAAATTCATGTCTGCTTCTTATAATGAAGCACAGGCCTGCTGGGATCAGCACATTCAGGTAAGCCAAGAATAGCAGACATCACTGCTATTCTCCATTTCTTTCCTGCTTCCCTTTTTTCCAATCTCAGCATTTTTAAGATCTTAAAATCTCATCACAGATACTGTGAGATGCCTGGACAAGTGTAAGCACAAGTAAATCATAAGACTAACTTTCCGCAAAGCCCGCAAATATGCAGCACTTACAGACATTATTTCAATCCCATTATTTTTACTTCAATGAACACACATGCAAATAAACACATTCAATTTAATGGTCCACTTCAAGCATTGTTTTTAATGTCTCTTTCGGCGCAGAGTTCTGCGTCCCAGGAAATACTGTGCCCTCCCCAGCGCTAAGGAAAGCCATCTTCCCAAGTTTTAAAAATCCCTTGTTGGCCCACAAATAGTTCATTTAAAGCAGCCAGTTTCTGCCAAGCTCACTGACCTGCTGTGATGCATCCCCATTCACGATGTGAGGCATCATGGCTACCTCCCCGTTCAGCAACGGCGGCAGCTCCAGCGGGATTTGGTCGGTCATCATCATTGTGACGTACATTCATGGAGAATTTTCCTCAACGGACTTCCTGAAAGGAAAAAAAAAACCACAGCATTTAAAGACCCTGGAAAAAAAAAAACAAACCCACTTGCATTTTAGGAGGTCGTTTTGCCATCAAGCAACTCAAGCAGGACCCCTTGTTTTGCATCAGGATGACACACGGGAACTCACGGCTCTGAACAGAGGTTTTAAATGGTGGATCGAAAGCACAAAAAGTCAAACTTCCATGCAAGACTTCCAAAAACCAACTAGTCAGAATTCCACTCTTTCCCATGATTATAATCCTCAGCCCTCACCACTGAAACAGGCAAGTTCTGAGACACTTTGAGAGAGCTTTGCTGTTCTCCTAAAAATCAGCATCCTGCTTGCTACCACAGCTCTCAGAACTACATCACTCCCTTGGTTAAGATGTTACAGCAGTTTCACTGAATAGCCATACTTCAAAGCAAAACACCTTCATTTTGTTTCTAGGGCCTTGTAAAGAGCATGAACTGCCACTACAACACAAAAAGCAGACACCTGACTTGCATTTAATCATGATCCAAAGGATTAAGGTTTCTGCTGGAGCAGGAGGGACAGCACATCCCCATGCTCTGAACACCCTGTGCTAGACAGAAAACAACAGAAAATTATGATCTCACTTAAGGATTTGTGAAAAATCACACATCACTTCCAGCACACCCTCCCCCTTCCCAGCTAACTGATGTGATATGTGAGCATCACTAAAACCACAAGAAGCTGCCTTGTAAAAACAAGTCTTAATTCAGCATTAAGGGTACCATCATGCTGGTTTACAGGGTAATAATCCAGCTCTAGTGAATAAAATGGATGATCTCATCACATAGTTTATCTAGACTTCTGTACAAGAACTAAGCAAAGTACCCTCACGTGTCCAGTGCTGAGCAGGCAGACTCCTCAGTACCCCTCATGCCAGAGAATCCCGAAGTCCTCCTGAGTAATTTCATATACATCCCAAATTCAGGTTAGAAAAAGAATATGCTGTGACTTAGGTGGCAGGTGACAGCCAGGTATTCAGCTGGCACAAGACCAACAGAGTACAGAGAGGGCATCTTTTGCCAAAGAGCAACAGGGAAATCCCCAGCTCATAAGAAAAGTGTTGTGGGAGCCATAAACCAGGAGTATAATTCATTTGCTCCAGAGGGGATGAAGGACTGAGCCAATCTCACCAGGGCTGGAGCAAGTGATTCCACTGACACAGCATCCTGCAAACCTTACATCCCTGTACCTGTTTGGCACCCAGGTACTGCCAGGCTTTAAATTTTTTAAAATTTTTTAGTTTAATTACTAAACTGATAGTTGAGTTGATACAAACTGTCTTCATTTTCATCAACCACTTCCAGAGCTCACTGCAATCCCATCACCTGCACAACCACTTAATGATCAGAAACATCAGCATGACCAGGAGATGCTCCTCCAGCTCCTGAAAAGGACCACTTGTGTGATTTAAAAGTGACAGCAGTGCCCACATGGACTGAATCACATCTATCCTTTCATTGTTATCACACAGGTCCCTTCACATCTAAGTAGAACCAGAAGACTAAAAGTGCATTTGTTTCTCAGAAGATAAGCAAACCTGGTCCTGTCACCTGCAGCCACACAGCTCGAGACCAGCATTTTAATTTAGTACCAAATTTAGAACAACTCTCACAGCTCTTTCTGGTGTTTTATTTGTATGAAAATACCACTTTTCTAATCATCACTTCACCGAGATGTAAACAAAGGCAATGTATTATTATCCACCCTTAAACTAAATTCCTCCTTTTATCTAAGACTCAGTTACAGGACAGAAGTTCAATATGCTTGAGACACAGTTGTTAAAGAACACAATGTTCATAGGAGCTATTTTAAACTCATATGGAGCAGGCCCCTCTCCTCCAAATAAGTGACACGTTCATCTGAAATGAAAGCCCAGATTTGAAAGCCCCAGCTTGTTAAAGTTTAAGCATCACACTGATGCTATTTTCTTGAGGGGAAAAAAAAAGAAAGCCAGACTGTAGCTTCAAGCTACATATTTTCCTAGTAATATTTCCATTCCAGGCACAACAACCAATATGTTGACATTTATTTGCGACATGTCATTATTTAAAGTTTTACAGCTGCATTCCTTTTGCTTTATTAATGGTTTGTCACTACAGCCGTGTCTACACTTGCCTCACTTGAAAGGGAAAAAAAAATAAGGAAAATAAATAAAAGGGCTTCCTGTATTTGTCAGGTCTGGTATGACCCCACCAGAGATGATGCCAGCAGCAGCGCTGGCTAAAAGGCACAGCTGGCCACTGGTAGGGTTTTTTGCAGTATTTCACTGCAGGCAGACTTAGGTGAGACAGGGTTAAGACATCTACCGTGAGACTGGCAGACTTCACTCCAAAGCCAAACCCTTTGGAAACAGGGCTCACACCACATACTTTTTGAGCTTACTTGCTCATCCATCCTACTTAAAACAGATTTATTAGCCTTGCTTTCACACCCCTCCTAAAACCTAGCGTTCCTCTACCTCAGCGGATGCAAAGTTGATTAATACAAAGAAGGTGAGGTCTGAACACAAGCAGCTTCTTTTTCCTGCAAATTCAGAACATCGACGGAAGAAAACACCAGACAAGGACTCAAAGAGCCAGGTCACATTCCAGGATATGAGAACTCTTCCTTAGCTAAAATATGAACTGCCAAATACTAACCCACAGATTTTTTTTCAGGTACTAACTCAAGTTTGGGGTTTTGTCTAGAAAGCTGACTATATTTAAATTTTAAAGAGATATTTCCTGTACGTCTACATTCCCTAGGTTTGGCTGGGACGCACCACAGCAATGCCAGAGTGGAGCAAGAAGCTTCATCTCCTTCTCTAGTTACCTCCAGGAATATGGAAATCACAGTTTCCCATATTGCTGTAGAGCTAGAAAGAAATAACCATCTAAGTTTGATGTCTCTGTCCCCAAAGCAAACTTGCAAATCATTTGATGTTTGCAAGTCACCGTTGCAAACCCGATTTTGAATTCAGTACTGCAGCCTTCTGCTGATCCCTGAGATGACTCTGTTTCCTTGAATTAATTCAATATGTGAATTAGTAATACATAAATTAGTTGCACATGGCACTGGAGAGAAAACTAAAACACACAGAGGAACAAAGTGTAACTATCTAAAACCCCATATCCATGTATGGTCAATTAACATGACCTAATAGGTTATGTCAGAGTTCTCCTGAAATTCCAAAAGCAGTGTGAACCACATCAAGATACTTGATTCTACTTTTCCTAGAAGGTTTTACTCATGCTATTAATAGGGCTAGAAGCCAAGAATTTTTCTTCTGTGATTTTCTTCCTACCTTCTGTCTTTTACAACACCAAAGAACCTCTTCCAGCCATGGCACACTAATTCAGAGAACCTGGCAGAAGCAAGAGGAGTTCTGAATATTCAATCCTGTGACCACTCTCTGCAAAGGCTCAATTTTTATTTCCCTGTAGCAGACAATTAAGAGGTACTGAACAAAGTGTTCTGCTTTTTTATCACAATCATCTGGAATTACAAAAGTTGTACTACAACAAGGACAGACAGCTTTCAAATGCTGAGTAGAGCCACATACCCTGGTTTATTTAATATGCAACAAAAATCCAGTGCTAAACACACATTTCATTCATGCAGTTCTTGCTTATATGTATTCTGTCTGATTAGAAAAGAACACACTACATAAAGAGTAAGAAGAACTCCTCATTCAATCCTAGTGTTACTAGAGGAAAGATTTGAAACGCACACAGTATAAACTAAAAAAAGGAAGAATTTTCTCTTTTCTTACCACTTCAGCATGATGAAGTTCATAGTGCACACACAGAGTTACACAGCCTAACATAAAATCCTTTCTACCATTACATACATATATATTAACAAGTATGTACTGTATAAGACCCTTTGATTTCTTGCACAGTGGTTGATGCACTGACCAGACAAGTAATCCAACCCAGCAGGAACTTCCTTGGTACTTTACAACCATGGCAAAAGCTAGTTCAGGTGTGACGTGAAAAACCAACTGCACTTCACTGACCCTCAAACACTCATGTTGTTATAACTGGGACAAAAAACAGGAGTTCCTTAAAATGGTTTTGCCATGGTTAAAAACCATGGCACCACTGAGAAGTCAAACATGGAAGACTTAAATATTTCTAGAAGAAAACTCACTTTGGAAAAGAAAGGATTTTAAAAATCCTTTAGTATTCACAGGAGCCATTACCTGCAGCACATGTTAGTCTGCTATAAAGAAATATAATCTTGAAACCATCTGTTATTTTACAGGAGTTTGTATGTGCTATGGAAGAACTGTTGTCAAAGTCTGGTATGTCAAATCATGTCACTGCTGGTTATTATACAGCTGAAGAAATGGGTGCTTTTTCAGGGATATTTTGAACAATCTTTTGAATAAGAGAAAAATAACTAGGAAAAAATTGCTAGTGTGTACAGATGGTGTATAAATATAAACATATTTGTACACACACATACTCAAACACTAAGGATTTAATATGGGACTATGACCCACCGGGAAGGCTCCAAACGAGCAGTGCTTCCTCTGCACGTTCCTGTTTATGTTGGTGTTTGTGTGCAAGAGATAAGAGAGCTCACACACTGCCCCGCTTGCTTATTGTATTTTGTACAGCACACGTTGAAGTTTAAGATTTAATTAAAACATACATAACAATTATATTTTCACTGAAAAGCAGAGCAGTAAATAGAGCTGCTTTCAAGAGACTCCTGCCATGGCTTGCCACTCCAATTCAAAGAGGAGTGGTAATAATTGTTCATGTAGAAAAGCCTCTTGAGACATGAGCAGTACCTGGAGGTATGTGCACAGATGGTTGGTCAAGGCACAAACAGTCTGGAATTTGTCTTGTCTGCTGTGCCTTCATTAGTTTAGTTAAATCACATCCGTCTGAAGAGCGACTGAAACCTGAACGCATTCTTTCCCTGTTTAATTGCAAACACGGTAGATTAGTTTGGAAGCATCCAAACAGACGGGCTTCTTCATAACAATTTTGAAGAAATACATGCAATTCTAAAAATCTGTTATGACAAAAGAAAACAGATTAGAGGGAACACGTACCCACAAAGCCACTGGCATTTTATGCGAGGTAGTGAAATGCCTGCTGCTTGCTCTCTGTGCCATTTCAGACACAAGGACACCAAGAGCCGGATCCTATCTCCAGCAAGCTGAAAAGCATAAACATCCTCTCAAAACTTAACCACTGTAATTAATCAGTGGGTTTATTCCCCTCTAGTTTATTTTAAATAACAACACATTTCGATGTCCATGGTACATTCCATCTCTGAAAACAGAATTACCAGTATTCACAATACTATACAGGATCAAGGAAAGCTAGCCTTGGGTTTCCCCCACAGTAGCGTGAGATTCCCAAGGCAGCAATCCAGAGGGTAATGATATGATGATTTTCACCAGTTTGCATTTATTTAGACCTAAAATTTGACCTCAAGTTTTCCAGGCTTGAAACTCCATCATAAACAACAGTAATTTTGCAACACAACCAGCTGCATGCCCCTCATAGGAAATATTTGTCATTTAGGAACAGAAAAACTGCTAAGAATTCGTTCCTAGCCTAACCTTAGGAAGAAATGGAATAACCAAGTAACTTCAAACACGTACCAGAAAAGAGCATCAGGAATGGGGAGATCAGGTCAAACAGCATCATGCAGGAGTGTCTTATTTCACAAGGCAAGTACAACTAATCAGCAGATAATAGCTCTGATGAAATACTGGAATAAAGCAAGCTGGCACACAAAGGAGTCTTTTACCAAAGGAAAACTTTGCCCCACTAGCGGTTTTTCCCCTGGTTTTCCAGAGGGAAATCTTGTGAAAACTCGTGTAGGAAAAGCCAACCCACCCTCCTCCCACCCCACCCACGGATGGGGTGTGCACATGCCTGAAGGAAGTCAGACTTGTGTGAAAACTTAATGGAACTAGATTTAAGGGAATAAAATAGGGGTGAAACAGATCTCTAAAATTCTTATTAGGCTTATATTAGCTACGGCTGAGCAGAAAGCCACAGGCAGAAGAGCTAATCCAATGGTTCCACAGCACTCTCACTTCTGCAAATAGTATTAGAGCAGGAAATTCATCTGCTGCTCAAAATCAATTCTAAAACATGCAAACACACCACGGCTACAGCCTGCACCACTGGCAGGAGAGCAAGCTGCCCAGAGAGACAACTTGGATACAACTCACTCTCACCATTTGGGTTTTCTGTGCTTTTTGTTCAATCTGAACGTTAAGTTAATAATTTTTGCTATTTATATTTCTTTCCTTCTTTCTTCTCACACCTTTCTTTCCTCCCCTTCCTCTGTATTAATCATAACAGATAAAGGAGACTCACGAGGGATGTAGTTGCAAAAATAGAGAAGTTTTCAGGCACACAGGTCTCACACAATTTCATAGCACTTCTTCCAAGCAGCCAAAGGCTGAGGTTAACTCTTCTTAAACAATAGTGGCCAATTATTTTTTCCATTATTTTTAGTGTTGTCCTTTCTGGCACAAGTTGCTTTAAATAGCAACTACTTCAAAATTCTTTATTTTTTTTACAGAAGTTACTTTATGCACTTCCAAAAATACCAGCAGTAATTAAACATTTCAAACTAATTTTTTCTTCCTTGTCCACCCTCAGAGACATTTGAGTTAGAGTGTTCTGGATGCTGATGAATTGCCAGCTGTACAACACACCACTACCTGCACTCACAATCTCTGTACCTTTCTAGAAGACCACAATCCACATCAAACAGGATGAACATGAAGCAGGAAGAGATTTAAATTAAATATTAAAAAGAAATTCTTCCCTGTGAGAGTGGTGAGGCCCTGGCACAGGTTGGCCAGAGAAGCTGTGGCTGCTCCATCCCTGGAAGTGTCCAAGGCCAAGTTGGATGGGGCTTGGAGCAACCTGGTCTAGCAGAAGGTGTCCCTGCTCATGGCAGGGGGTGGGAATGAGATAAGCTTTAAGGTTATAGTATCTCTGATACCATGATGACATAATCCTCTCCAGCAGGAAACACAAAGCTCTCCCAGCTGTGGTCCCCCACATGCCAAGGACACGAGTAGAGGATGACAGTGCCCTGAGAGCCCCCATCTCACAGCACAAACTGGTCCCCTAAAGGCAAAGAGCCATTCTGTCCAACAGAGACAACACTGCACACTTTGTAACTACATGATCACCCTTTTAAGGTTCTCTACACTCTGTATTGGCTCTGACAAAAGCAATTTGCAAATGAAATTCACAACACAATTGGAATAACCTGCAATTTGTTTCAAACAATCTGCGTGAGAACAACACTTTCCATCCAGACCTACACCTGTTATCAATTTGAGCCCTAATCCTGTAAACATTTGCACCAGGGTATCTCTTTATGATCTCTTAATAGTTTTATTAAGTACTGAACTCCCCTAGATCAGGGCTGCAACCCCATGTACGTGCCCAAGGACATGGGCAAAACCCCTACCCAAAGAGTAGTTCTTGCACAAAGGTGCAAGTCAGATAAGCCACAGGAATGCTTGATCTGTTTGCTTTCTCCCTCCATTTAATAGCCAGAGTATTAATCATGGTTCCAGGCTGATAAGCACAGCATTTGTCGATAAATACCCTCCCCTTCAACTCTCCTCTCTCAAATAATCATCTCTGCAATAACATCACAAAGACCTTGGTTATCTCTTCTGCAGTTCCTGTGCAGCGAGGAACCTACTGGAATCAATGGGGTGGGGATTATTTATTTTTTTTACCACTAATTAAACCACAAAAAAAAAAAAAAAAAAAGGCTATCTATGCTATCGATCTACAGTGCTTGAAAAGCACGCATACCAAACTCCATCTCCAACCAGGTCTCAGCACACCTTTGTGCAGCACAAACTTCTGTTGTCGCCATTCACCGCTAACCTGACTCCGGGCTGACGCTGTGCTGACAAAGTGGCTCATTGTGTTATTGTGGGAAAGCGTTTCGGAGAGATCTCCCATTCAGCCCCGGGATTCAAGAACAGGCATTCACACGGAGTGGCCGCTGCCAGGGAGCACCTCTGGATGGCTGCAGGAGAAGTTTCTCATGTAGGAGGAAAGTTGAGACCGCTGTTATCACCGTGCTCGCAGGATGCAAGTGCTTGAACTGCATTATTAACAAGGAAACCAACCCAAAACCTGCTGCCCAAACCCCATCACTCCACAACTTTTCAGCATCAGGAGAAAGAGTTAAAAGTTCTTTTACACCATCCATCACTTTCGCAGAACGTTAAAAACTCCTGCAAATTTTACTTTACTTGTCTGAACTACTTCACGAAAATTAAGACTACCTATGAAGGCTTCTCCTAATTTGAGATAGGTAGGAATTTATACTAAAAAAAAAAAAGGCCCATAACCCACCAACAAAAAAGAAACTACACACACAAAAATCAAATCATTGTTCCATACAACTATTGAGTAATTTTCATATCCAGGACCTTACAAGAAAGAAGCCTCTCCTACTCCAGGTAGCCGATTTTTATCTCCAATGATAAAGCATCAAGGAATCAAAAACACTGAATCTTTAAACACGGAGTACTAAGGGGGAGTTGTTTTCTTTAAGGTGGGAAGACAAAGGGTCTCTATCTAGACAGAAAATACTGTGCTGAATATGCCACCTGCTGCAGCTATAAAGCTCAAGTTATCCATTAAATGGTTTAAAAGGGAAAACCTTTGGGGTTTGTTATCTGTCTGAAGTGGGGCACAGTTTGTAACACAGACTGAAGGAGAAATGAAGTTCTGTTCGTACAGCAAGGGCAGTCCAGTGAGGTCACCAGTGCTCAGGTGATCTGTATGCAATTTAATTCTGAATCCTCACCCTTCTCAGCTAATTCCCACTCTCTGCCAAATCATTCAGGCAATGGAAAGATGAAAATTATTCTCAATAAAAATAAATTGGTATTGTGCTTTGATAATCATAAACACAGCGAAGTACTGGACAGCTTGTATTTAGGACCTGGGAAACCAACAGCACTGAAAGCTACACCAAGCCCAGCAGTGCTGGTTTAAAGGCAGTCTCATGGCATGGTGCCAGGGGGATGGATGCTCTTCACGCCCTGGGTGCAGTCAAGAGGCAGCAGCCCCAATCCTACTAGTTATAGGAGTTACTCATTACTAAGTTATAAGCCTTTCTTAATTAAAATTTCCTAATATTTCACTTATTGACTCTGATACTAGCACTTTCAGGTAAGAGCAGTACTGAAAGATTATTAACACCTTATACTAATTACTTCTCACATAAGGAAAAACTTCTGAAGATTAGTGAGAATGTTCCTAAATCCTAGAACAAGCAGTGCATACCTTCCAGTTGCAGCCCATTGCTAGAAACCCAGGCTTCTCTGGGAATAATTCCTGAAAGACTGAATCCAAAGGCAACTTATTGTTTCTGGTTTTTTAATGAAAAAATATCATCCAAAATATCCTATTAGTGTTTTCTCCTGTTTTGAAGCTAAGACAGCTTAGGCTGAAAGGTAGGAAAATAACATAAAAAAGGAGAAGGAATTGCAAGAAAACAATTTGTTACTCTATGTCTGGAGATGGATACCTGGAGTTTGTTTCCTAAAAACTTGGAGGACATGGATGTGACCATCTAAGCCTACACAGATTCCCTTTAAGACAAAACAGTCAGTATTAACCTGTAGGCTCCCATTAAAAATTAATCTTGAGGGAAGGCAGCTGGGGTGGTCTGTGGGACACAGACACTCATGACTGCAGAGTGATGGGGGCAACACCCTGTGAGTTGGAGACCAGCCCACATGCCCTGGGTGGCCCACACAACTCTGCAGAAAGTAAAATTTTAAAGATAAAGAATAATTAAAGGGCTTCAAATAAAGCTATAGAGAGACAAGAGGCATGTATATGTAAGACAATAATAAGAACCAAAAGTTGAAGTAGGTAAAGGAAAAGTAAATTCCTGCACAAGTTGCAGTTTTTTAATGCAAACACTATTTAATCGAAAAGAGGGCAGTCATGCTTCTTTATGTTTCCCTATTCATACAAGAACACACAGCTCCAATGAAGCCAATTAAACCCCTGAAACTCAAGTTAACTTTCCACATCCTTTAAATGACACAATTCCAGTCAAGCAAAAAAACTTAAACAGACAAGTAGCAGAAAGCAAACCAACCTTCAAGCTTCATGTCACATGCACCTGAAGTTACATTTTCCCTTGTTACACTTGGAGAAATTCATTTCCATAGCTGCATACCAAACATCAGAAGTGCAGGAGTCTATTCAAATGCACTCAAGAAATCAAATGAATCATTCAGGTTGCAAAAGCCCTTCAAGACCACTGAGTCCACCTGTCACCCCAGTGCTGCCAACTTCACCACTAAACCACGTCCCCAGGTGCCACATCTAAACATCTTTTAAATCCCTCCAGGGATGGTGACTCTACCACTTCCCTGGACAGCCTTTTTCAAGTTGTACTCTGTAGAGGTGAACCATGAGAAGGTTGGTCTTACCAAACATCAGTGGAGTTCTTGATCAAAAGAATTAAAGTGCATTTGTCTTAAGTCAGGAACTTTTATTTATGCCCTGTGAGATACCAGAGTTCATCCCTCCCTCTCCCTGGCTCTGCAACAGCATCTCCGGCCCCATGGATACAACAGACTATTCCAGAAGAACAGCAGGGAACCATAAACTTCCTGGCTCGTCTGTTGCTGGAGGCTTGTTGCTGTCAAACCCCACACTGAGAGCTCTTCCAGTCCAAATCACTAACAAGAGTTATTGAATTGATGTTTGCCCTGGGACCACTTCACACCACACCTACCAACATGTGGCCATGACAAACAGGGACAAACAGGGACACATTCTGCGTGGCAAAGGCACATGGAAGTCAGAGTGGAACTCAGTACCACAGACTACATCCAAAACACCTCTTTCCTTTCTCTGCTCCACTGATTTTCAGAAGATAAGCTTAAATTGTTTCCTATGTTGGCATAAACAGCCTGTTTACTACTTGTGAACACAGGGCAGATCCATTGTACAAACCTCAGAGCAGACTAGGAGCAATAAAATTATCAGTAACAAAGCAAAGCTTATCTTTGGGTCCTAAACAAAACCTCTTTGACAGTAATAAATCTCTAGCAACAACCATTCACAGGATTTCAGCTTTCTGGAAAGAAATTTTTTAAAAAAAACAAACAAACAAGAAACCCATGCTCTCCCATAAATATTTCATTTATAATTCTAGCTAGAATTCAAAAATTAAAGTATTTCAGAAAGGCAGAGAAAAAAATAGCTTTGCATCCTAAAACACGCAAACCTTAATTTCAAGAAATGGACTTTGATTTGGTAGGCATATTAGGGTGGGGGATCATTACCTTAACAGCAAGCAGTTTCAGAGGGTTGGGGAGAAGGTACAAATAGACAGTTCGCCCACAGAATTCCAATAAACAGGTGAGATTAAAATATGCAAGTCCTTCAAATATAAGAAAATCCACCTCATAACTCAACTAGAGGAAAGCCAACTGAGAAAAAGACTGAACCTACAAGAAAGGGTAATTCTCTAGGGATGTTTCCTACAGTATCTTTCATAAATATAAAGCACTTCACCACATGTCCTGACAGTCCAGCTTTTCCTGGACATGCATCTCACTTTGCTTACTGCAGGAGAAATTCACAGAAATCCTGATGGAGCAAAGAATGATAGACTAAGTTTAAGTCAAATATACAAACATAATACATATGCCTGTAAATAAATTTTAAAAATTCAATGTGAGTTGACAACAGCTTCTCTTTGACAGCGGAGGCAGAAACATCGGAATATCAGCAAACCCAGGAGTTTGCCTGCAGGGTTCTGACAGTTTTAGCACAGGACTCAAGCAAGGAAAAAGCTTTCCCAGTCAAATTTAGCTGTGCTCAATTTTACCTGAATAATATAACTGACACATGACCCAGCAAGATTTTATTCCCGGGGAGCTCTATCGAGGCACACTTAGTGTGCGTGAGTAAGCTGGAACAGCCCAGCACTATCACCAAAACTATGGGACAATCTCCATTCTTTAATATTTACATTCTGACCCACTGCAGTCACATTTTGGCAGCGCAGAGCCCACAGAGATACCCACCTTAACACTACAGTACACACTTAATCAGTGGCAAAGACCTACCCATTAACCCCAGTTGTTCCCTCCAACAAAAGGCTTCACAGGTCCCAGAGATTCAAGCAGGTTGCATTTGTTCCCCAATTTCTATGGGGAGGATGCATATTTTCCATCACTTGACATGCTAATATATGGTTAAAAATTAAGTAAATCTAAGTGATATTATTCTCTACCTACACTACAGCATATTCCTCTTGGTGCAGGGGAGGAAGATAACATGTCCATGCAACAATCTTAATAAATGCTCTCAATAGTAATGGACTCGTGTAGTAAAAAGCGCTCCCACTCTCTCTCATGTGAACATATTCCTCCTCCCACTTCTCTCTCTAGTCCCTAATCATAACTCCAGGTTGGTACAGAAAGACAGCCTGGGTGTTCAGAGTAGGTTTAACCTGCTGATGAGAACATGAGCAATGGTGTGTGCTGCAGAGAAACCTCCCAGTACCAAACAGCTGTTCAGTAGCTCATCCTCCTCCTGATGCTCACTGAGGAAATTCCCTCATCCTTTACAAATTTTGACTAATTTTTTCCAGTGTCCCGTTTGAAACCTCAACCATAAGATTTTTCTCTAATCTTTTTCTGTGTTCCTGGACATTGCTGCATCAAGCTCTGTTATGATAATCTAAACCACGGATCGTCCCTCGCCATCCCGTAGGTGACAGAGATACCTCACACTTCATAAAGCCACTGCTTAGAGCACAATGTACATAAATCAGTGCTGCAGCTCCATACTAACTCATCATCATTGTCCACTACAGTTTTAAATACTCAGAAATTAGTACTATGAAATTCAGCACCATTACAAGTCACTTCACCCTCAGTGTCTTCTCTCTTCCAAGGAAGTGCAGAACCAGATTTATTATTATTTCCATAAAAAGCTCAACCTGCTAAAACTTTTGCCTTCAAACTTGGAGCTGAAGAGACTGTGATTTTCCTTCTCATCCATATAGATGAGTGGTACAGAAATCTCAGCTGAGTACTTGGTCAGAAGTAACAGTTTAGATATTCACTCTCACCTAAATTGAGCAGATTATAACATGTTTATTATTAAGAACATAATAATGTCAAGGTAGATTAGTATTTAAAGCTTTTTTTGAACACTTCTTGAATTGGTAAAATTAAGCACTTTGTTAATGATAATTTACTTCTTGTGACAAACACTAGTGGGCTGAGCCTCCTACTTGTTATATAGGGACAGTACTTGGGCTAATAATAAACAAAGTGGTCCTATAATCACCAACTGCATTCTGCTTACTGCATGAATGCTCAAGCATCACTGAGTTGTAAAAGGATTAAGAATTCCTGAAGATCAACAGAAACTGACCAAAAAAAGCAGAAATGTGGTGGTATCTAACATCATGGCTACACAGCTGGTAAACCAACAGGGTTTTTAGACCATCTAACAGACTGGAAACTCACTCTCAGAAGTCACTATTCTTGCTCTAGGAAGGAACACTGGGAAAACACATGATTTAGTGCAGTTAAACATTATACACCAGCTGTCAGATCTGTAAGTGATACTGTAACAGGGATCTACATTTGTCATCAAGTTACTTAGTCACTGGCAATAATGTAGAACTAGAGCCAGTGAGTTCTCCATCCCAAATATAAATAGCTATGGCAGACAACAGGATAAAGGCTTTATTTTAGACTTTTATGTTAAATAAAACACAGTCAAACACAAGGTAGAGGTCACAGAGATTTTTTAAAATATATTCAAGAAAACTAATCAGTAGCAAGAAGATAAGAACACATAGAACAGGTGTATAGAACTCACTGTTGGATCCAAATAAATCATTTCAAGGTATGCCAGTGGCCCCAAAACCAAAATGAGGAGGGTTCTGTCTAGTACAATAGTGTCAGGCCACTGTTCATCACTACCATAAATCTGATAAACTATTTTTGAAGCTTCCCTTGGCAGCTTTATCTCCTGTAGGCTACATTTAGGGTCCTACTCTTCCCATATCTAACCACAGAGGTTTGACATCACCCAACAAATCATGAGATATGTATGTACACACACATATATACACACCCATCCACATAATGGGTATAAATACCTTCATTTATCTTAAGATCCTTGGAATGCTTAAGCCATGTTCAGGAATAAGCAAGTTCAAAAGAACTACTAAAGTGGTCAAGAGAAAAAAATCTCAAGTTCTCCCTCTCTTTTTCCTGGATTTAACCTGCTACAAAATCCTGCAGGCTGACAGTGTGTCCTTGAGCCCTGACTCCCAGGATGCCAAGGCCTTACACACACTCGCTCAAGAGAGCGGCGTTCCGGGGAGCGCAGCTCCTGCCACTGGCACATACCAGAGATTCCAGATCATTTTTGCACCACGACTAAAATGTTCTCATCAACTTGGATTTCTGTTATAACGTGTTACTCCAGCCTCAAAAAGTGCAGTCTCAGCGTGGTGAGTTCAGCGTTCTTTTAGGAAGCCTTCTCTCGGGTGCTGGCGATGCAGAGAAAATGGGTTAAATTTGACACACACCATAATGCTCATGTTTCAAAAAACAAATTCCAGCCACACACCTACCAAATTCTCTTCTCTTTTTATTATTTATTTTTTTATCTTCTCTTCCTAGAGAAGATAGGAACAGGGGTGCTTCATTAATGCCTCATCTCTTCATTACACTGCCCTCCCTCTGCAAATTTTACCGAATTGTTAAATACACATTGCTGACTTTAAGATATGTCTACAGGAAAACGAATCCTTTATGAAAATACTTGTTGCTAGACACACACACGAAAGTTTATGGTAAACAATATGTTCTCATTGTATTTAATAGCTGTAGGTCTTTGTTAGCAACAGCTACCCCAGAACATGCAGCCACATTCACGAGATCAAATGAATTCTATCTGGAGTTTACAGAAGGAAGCATATACAAACAGTCTCACAAAGGTATTTTCCTAGCAGGAAGCTACAAGTACTTCTCTGCTGCTCCGGCAGCGGCCGACCCCGCCATCACTGGGGGAGCAGGCAGCAGCAATGTTAGGCACACTTTACTTTCACTGCGGGATTAACCAGATCACAAATCACCAATTAAATCCTGGTTTATGATTTAGGCTTTAATTCATTACAAACGCGAAGGCAAAACATGCAGCAGAGCCTGGTGGAAGTCAGTCAGGAGAGCTTTGCACTGGCTATCCCTCTCCTGAGACTCAGCTCTCTTTGGAATTAAATGCCTTTTTAATCACAGTGATCAAAAGTCTCATTTTTATAAGAAACTAATGATTAATTGCTGTATATTGTTGACAGTAATAAATACAAATCATTAAATATTCAGTGTGCAACTAGGCACGCTGGTGGCATTGCCACTACATAAGAGGTGTGTATTTTTCTGTTCTCCAAAGCCTATCTATTCACTTGAGGTGGGGAAAACTAGAAATTTCTCATCTTCTGCAACATGCAAGTTTCCCTCCCCCGCTTCCATATTGTGGATTTTCTGCCAATAATATTGTTGAAAAATAAATTCTTGTGGACAGGAAATATCCTGCGTGAGGGATATCCAGCTTTATGATACTTAAAGTGTTGTGCATTCCTCCCGATCTCTCATCATACAGGCCAGCTGCCGGCATGCCAGAGGGTGGGCAATGCCTTTGGGTGGCCAGGAAGGGCCTCCCCTGCATATCCCCCTGAGGTGGTTGCAGCCTCACACCTTTGGATAAAGCAGCTCCTTCAGATTTCCTTGAGATCTATCTCCCTTTTCTCCATACTCAACCCCAGCCGTGCACTGTGGTCCAATGAGACATGACGTAATGTGGCTTTCCAAGCACCTCTGGCTATCAGGAGCACATCCTCCCCAACCTCTCCTGATAAGGTGCTTTAAAGTATGCCCACAAACCTCATCTTAATGGCCTAATCTGATGTAGGTGGCTTCCCCTTTCAAAAGATCCCTTCGTTTAATTTCCTCAACAACTGCACTCCACAAAAGCAAACATCCTGTCCTGTTTCCAGAGCCAGATCCCAGCTGTGGCAGGCAGCTGCCAGCAGCACGGGCAGCAGGGGTGCAGGGATAAGAAAGTCGGGTCCAGCCTGTGTTGGGGAGCTCCACCAGCTGTTCCGTTACAGAGCCAGTTCACTCACTGGAATGGGCCAAAAGTTACAGCAATGGACACACGGTTGTAAAATAAAGTTTATTTGACAGGTCTTGAGGCAGCCAGTAGGATGGTGGTGCTGCAGCCCCTGTACCTATCCCACCCCTAAGGTGTGGTCTCCATGCAGCCAACTAGGAGCTGAACAAACATGTTGTTCATTAGACTTCTGGGTGGTAACAGCAACTGCACAACAATCTTAAACTTTAATGAAGTCACCTAAATTACACAGTGTAGATACCAGGGATAGTCAGATCATCACCTACTATGCAACTCTTCCCTGCTTGATCACCCTTAAGCCCCATGAAACAATATTCAAGATAATGATTCACGTCTAACATTTTCACAGTAGTCAGTAGCTTACATTTCTTAAGCAAAAGCAGATAAATCTTCACAATCCCTCCTATTAAAATCAGGAGTCAATCCCTTTAAGGCACAGTGACACTTCAGTAGCTTGCTGTCTCTTCCTATGAGGAGGACAGTCAACATCCAAAGCTAAATGCAGAGGAGCAGTTGAGGTAAAGCCAAGCCTGCCACCTTTTTTGTTCCACAAAAAAAAGAAGAAAGCATTTCAAGAAAGAAAAACACTAATTCTGACAGCACAAAACTGCAGCCATGACACTTGGATCTTTTTTAAAACACATTTCTGTGAAGGTTTTTAAGTGCCACTTATTCTTTTAATAGACATCCAAATCTAGCCCCAGTAATACAGAACGCTTACACTTTACATCTTCACTAGTCTCTATTTAAATATCTCTTTTCTTGATAAGAATACCAAATCACTGTGGTTTCACTGGAGACAAGCAGGGGATAATGCTCCATTTGTAGATCTCAAAACAACACCAGTTGCCATTTTTAGTACCCCATAAATGATGCTCCTTCTTGGAGTGTTCCAATACAGCCTTAGCCAAAGGATATTCTCATTCCAATCAATTCTACTTGCTACATCTGACAAGCTCATGGCTACAGGACACCCATTCCAAGGTAAGGTCCCTGTGCACTGGTCCTTGTGTCCTGACAGCACATATACATAAAGGCACTCACTCTCCCAACCCCAGCTGACTTTGTGCAGTGCTGAACTCCACACCCAATATCCACCACAATATCCAGTGTCACTGCTGTTGTGGCAGAGCACCCCTGAAGATATTTACTCAACTATGGCCACAGACCCAGTTTTCATAAGAGCAAGTATTCCCTTTGAAAAACAACTCCACAGAAAGAAGTTATGTATCTTGTCTGAACACCACATGCTTGGACACACTCAGGCTTCAGTCAGCACTGCAGTAACAAAAGTACAATTGTAGTGTTTTTCTCATTTTTGTTGGCTTCCCCTTGTTAGCTGGCACAGGTTATAGCCTACTTGGTGCCTTACATCAATAACTAATGTTCAAAGTAAAATGCAAAAAAAAAAAAAAAAAAAAAGGAGGTCTTGATCTGCTCACAAGCACAGAGCAAGCACTTCATAATAAAGTCATATTTATTCCAGGACTCATTGCCTGGGGGAGTTTTGCTTCTGGAAATATTGCACTCAAATATTTTATAGTCACAGCAATACCCACAATCAAAATTTAGTCCGACCAGCAACACAGAGCATCACAGCTGCCCACCCAGCTCATGACAGTTCCCAGGTGAAGCTTACTTGTCTCCAGGCGTAAACTCACACCGCCGGATACACGATACCTGTGGGTCTCCACTCCTTCGAGATCACCCCGTTGTCCCACCACCAACCCTCCAAACACGCTGAACTAGTGGGTCTGAACATTTAAAAGCTGAAATCAAGGCATTTCCAAGGGCGAGTACCTACGATAGACACTGCCAACAAGCTCTGACTAGACTGCAGGAGCGAGGAAGAGAATTTGGAGAGCGCAGCGTCTGCTCTGACACATCTGCCCACGGGGCACAGAGAGAATAGAGCCAGCAATGTAAGCAGAGAAATCTTTGTCCTTAGGTGACACTGAAGCAATCGACACATGCCAAGATTGTTGCACAATTAGTATGTTCTTAATTTTGTACCCTTAGAGAAGTAAGTAAGTGTACTTAATCAACTGAAAATAAAGTAACACAAAATAAAGCAACCCAAGTAACTAATTAGTTAAAAGACACCGAATGGAAGCAAAATGACGTGCCTAATTATATATCATCAGTTCAAGTGTACAACACACTACAGACCTAAAAAAAAAAACCATACCACTTGCTAATTTGATCTAAACAATCCACCTAAACACCACTGCCAAGTAATACCGATGAGAAAAGTTAAGAAACTAACACAATGGCTAAAATCTTTTCAGCAAGTTTCAGATATATTTTCAGTCCACTGAAGTTAACTGACAAACTTGAACCAAATTCACAAGATTCAAAAGATTCTGCATAGAATATTTTATGCAACAAAATTTATTTAAAGACATGAGATCAAAAAATTGAAGCATTTTGAGTTTTCCTCCAACATTCCTAAGAATTGTATATTTCCCTGTACCCTCAGTATTTATTCTCAAAGTAACATATTCTGCAAAATCATGAAGCCTCCTGAGAAACTGCTGTAGATAGGTATTGATTCATTAGGGGATAAATTCTTCCATCCCCATTATTGCATTTCTTTGTCCTTCAAACATTCTCCAACTTTGACATTATCAGTCATGAATGTAGAATCTAAATATAAACCATGGAAGCTGATCGGATCATTGACATCGTCATTTTAACAGCTTAAAAGCAAAAAGCTTAAAATTTGTCCATTTACAGTTTTATGGACAAATATCTTGAAAACATTGAAGTTCTGCTGATATGCATCAGAGGAAAGGCCACCTACATGCTTGTCAAATTCCCATTTTTATTCTAACCTGAACAACTGCTCCAGGAAACAAAAGTCTGTTTCCTGGAAGGTGAGGGAAAATAAAAAGGTAACGGAGCATTTCAGAAGATATGAATTCCCCTTAGACATTTTTCCAAATTCAGTTTCATAGAAACTAACTGCCAAATATAATGAACATTTCTGATAAGTTGGTTTTGTTTGCTTTTTAATTATAAGTCATCATCACTAATCCAGTAACAACACCTCACATCCCAAATCCTTCTGGGTGTCCTGGAAATAGCACCAGCACATTTTGCAGAGGAATGTTGCTGTAGCATTTGCAAATACAATGGAATATGTTTTTCCTTATAAAAATCAAAGCAATTGTTATGAAAAATAAGGCATTTTCAGTACAGTATACTAAGCCCAGTAAAATTCAGTCCTCGAGTAGGAACACAAAAATTTCAATCAGATGGTATCTTCTTCATTAGAAGTAAAGTAAGTCCAATATCAGAGTATTTGCCAAGGTATTATCAATAGTCTCATGAAAATAAAAGTTAAAAGATTGAGCTTTTTTGAGTTGCCTTAAGTACAATTATTGGCAATTCAAGGAGATTTTAGGGAAGACTTTAGAAAACCATTTTTAGAAATACTCAAGAAACCTTAAGCTGCACTCAACATGCAAGTTCCCATCAAGCCACATTAGCAGTTCTCTAAAAAACGGAATTAACCAAAAAGATGCTTGGAATTCTTTCTGCATTACACAGACCTTCCCATTCCTCAGCAGTCTGGCATCCCAGCTCTCTCTCATGCCTACACTGAAATCCTTCACCCAACCCTCAGCAGACACAGCCTACAGTCGAAACCAAGTCTCCAGTGATGCAAGTGAAGAACAACAGGAAGGCCAAATGTAGCCCTAGAGCAGGTGACCCCACGTACCTCAGCTGAACTCAATTAAACCCACTGCTTTAAGGGCAGACCTCTCTATATACACACATATATAGGGAAACATGACCCGAGGGCTACATTCTTGGGTGGAAAAACCAAACAGATTTCTTTTTGGATGAACCCTAGTAGCTGGGATTGCCAACCAGGATATAAAAGGAGATGTTAATAATCTAATAGTTCTTTACACCACCTGGAATCCAACACATGCCTCTATCTATACCACTAAGGTATCTATTACCTTTCTGTTACTCATTCATACCTTGGTATTTCAATATTAGAGTTGTGCCTGCATTTCAAAGCTCACCATCCCTTCCCCCATAAGAACAGGAGTCAAAGATCTGTGGACAAGCACTTCAAGTCAAACACACCCTTTGCTATTTCAGGCTCTAACATAAGCAGATTACAGCTCAGCTGTGTTCTGTCTGAACTTTTGTTTCTCTCTTGCCAATGCTGCACTAATTATTCCTGACAAAAGACAGACTTTAATTAACTAGCAACGACCAACTTTTATCTATAAACTCTTTCTTCCCATCCAAGTTCTGCCCCTAAGTAGCTATTAAACACCAAATTTTAGCAGTGAGTAATTAGGAGATATTCTTACCACACAGAGCTAATGCAGGATTCAAACAACGCAGGAGACACTCAGGTTGTGGGGGCTGCCAGGGATGCCCTGTCCATGGGAGAAGCTAAGATGGACCCCTGCCCACAGGAGAACCTTTCTACAGACCCAGGGTCCCTGTGCTCTTGCAGCACACGCTGTTCCAGGAAGGCTGGGTAGCTGCAACCCAGTTCAATGTGCTTCCCAGTGAGTAAATATAAAGACAGACAAGACCTCTGCCTCAAGCTGTTCAGAGGAGAAAGGGAAGATCTTTCCTGACGCTCTTTTATACAGGAGATGTGCAAGCCTGTCTCTTCAAATATGAGAAGCAAGAGCAGAGACAGCTTCAAAGGAGGAAGAAAAAGTTCTTGGAACAGGTAGCTGAAACAAACACTGAAGAAGAATATGTAATTTAAATGAAAATCAGGTAGTTGAGCTAGTTCTTTTAACTAACACATCACCTGCTAAGGTGTACTACACAACCCAGAGAAAGTTGTCCCTCAAGTCCATGGCAGAGCACTGAGGAGACCAGGAGATTGCACCTGTAACAATTTTTCACTTACCTTCTCTTAACTCTTTCCTTTAGTGTGGGAGGTGGTGGCCAGGGATGAGACTGGCGGACAGGGAGAACAATCACTGATGCTCTGATTTCAAACAGCACAAGTACTAAAAGACTAAAGCCAAAGCACAATACACCTTTTGTCCATTTAATAAGGATGGTTCCCCTTGCAGTGCACTCAGCAGGAACAGGACAGTACTTGCCCAGCAGCAAGGAGAGTCAGATATCTAAGGCTGGCTTCCAGACCAGCCCAGGGGGTTTAACTCACTGAGCCCAAACAAGAGAAATGACAGGAATAAAGGGAGCAGGAGGCAGGACTGACCTTTCAGTAGCAGCACAAACTTAGGGCCGTGCCATCAGGCCACAAACTCACACTGATGTACATCTGTAGTACTTTATCTACCGATATGCACATGGAGTTGGATTGCAGCACCTCCTTTTATAATATCGTGATGTTTAACTGCTTAACCGAGGTGATCCGCCAAGTTCTGTATGGCAAACACTTGTGAAACCATTTCCTTCCCTAACTGCCTACAACCCACTTAGAGAATTATTTGATTTACACCACAAAGGGAATTCAAACATAGCTCAAGAGCAAATAAAACTTCCTGCACCATACACACACAACCCATATAAGATGTGTGAAAAAACAGTGGTTTATTATCTTTGTGACTTTTGTGCACTCAACACCCAACAGCTGGAATTTTCTTCACAGAGCCAGTCAGAATCATCCCACAAGAACTTCTGAATCACCACAGCAATCAAATATTACTTGAGGGAGATTAACTGGAGTCAGAACATGCAGTTTAGGTTTAAAACAACAAATGCTAATTTTCCAAAACTGATGAGAATTGAGGGGAAAAACTGCCTTGAGAGAAACTTTATGTACATTACAATTGTAAGCTCACTTAATTATTTTTTTAAAGACAACTATAATTGAGAAATTAATCATTCCCTTTTTTGAGAAGATTTTTAGCTAGTTTCCCTCTAATCTGATATCATGGTAAAAACACAAAAACGTAATGTAGCATAAAAAGAGGTTAAAAAAGTGAAACTAAGAACAGATAGGGAAGAAAATTAATTAGAAGTACAGAAATTTGGTAAGTGAAACCAAGGCTGAAGACAAATAAGATAAAAAAAAAAACAACTATGACTTGCAAGAAAAGAAAGTGAGCTACTTTCTAAAATAAATTAAGAAGGACTGAACTCTAATAGTGGTATAACCCCACTGGAAAACAGAAGTGAAAACAGGGCTAATGATGCAGCAAAAAAGCATTTAATAGATTCTTCTACTCATATTCAGAAGAGGTAAAAAATGCACTTTTATCAAACAGACCGTGAATTATACTCATGGCCAAGTCAGCTTCAAAATCTTGCAATTAAGTTTTGATTTGAGCCTTTAAGGAAATGCCTGACCTACTACCAACAACAGGACACAGTAATGCAGAAGGATGGAGGGGAAACTATGCTGATCCAGCACCAGTAGCTGAGAAGGAAGCAGGATGCCCAGTGCAATTACATCCCATCAGTAAGGCACAGTTTTCACATAAAACAAGGCAAAGTCAGTGAAGGATTCCAGTAATAAGGAATTGTTCTACATAAAACAGGTTCTGTCAAACAAACCCAAGTGCACTCTCCATTGAGATAACACCTTTGGTTGGCACAACTGCCATGTTGGCACATGTGTTTTCTTCAGCCAACCTCTGACTTGGTACCAACGCAACACTGATAAAAGAGTTCACACTCAGTCAAAATGAAATATCTCCATTGTATGAAGAGCTGGCCCGTGAACTGATGGTGGTTTAATCTGTGAGCTGATAACACTGTGTGTGAATCAGCCAGTGGGCACAGACATGCCCTGCTGCCTGACACATGGCACGCCAGCAGGATTTAGTAGCCCTTTGAAAGACTTATTTATGTGGTCCCAGGGCCAGCAAGGATTGGACATTAAAGAACAGTAAGAACCAGTGAGCAGAAGCAGGAGCCGGGCAAATCAGAGTTGGGCACAACATCAGAAACAAAAATCCAAAGATTAGCTACTGGAGTAGATGGGATCAGCCAGGGGAAGTGAGCAGTATTTCCTCCTCTTATGGAAATATGACTTCATATGCTCACCAGAAATATAAATTACAAGTAAGCCAGGATAACTTTACCCTTTCTAAAAAAGAACTATAACCTTACTAAATTAAGCATATGCTGTACTGCCTACTGACAATTTTATTAGCTTGCAAAGACCTAGTTGGCATTTGTAAAGAAACAGTTTTCGTCCCCCTTACCCAGAGCAAGTCAGTCTTCGACGAAGTCTTCCTACAGATACAATATAATATCCTAAGCAGAAGGCAAGTGGTTATTGCCCTCTTGCCAAGCTGCCAGGAACCCTCCTCTGGGAGAGGCTTTCAGAGGTACCCGAACTGCACACAGGCACTGCTGCAAGTCTTGTCAAGTGCTGTGCTGGGGAGGGAAACCCCCAGACACTTGCAGAGCACTAATAAGACTTCTAGTCCAGCCTCAAACTGAAGCAAGCCCCAAACAAGTATCTCCAGTATTTTAACGTCTGTGCCTTGTTTTCTCAGCTGCAAAATGGGGATAATGAAAATACATTGCCTCTGTTAAGTGCTTTGGTCTCTACCGAGGGAAGGGGCATCATCATTCTGGCTATTTATCAATATTTATTTAATGATTTCCTACTAAAACTGACAGCCTGTCCCAGCCAGTAATGGCAATTATCAGTTCACAGGATCTGTCTGACTGTCCACATTAAAAACTACAGCTTTACACGTCAAGTTTTTTCATATTGGCCTTCCTAAATTAGGAAATGCTTTGCAGCTTGAGGGCGAGACTGAAACTAAACCACCATTAAACAAAGCCCCACTGATCACTTCTGCTGTGCTCCTGGCCCTGCCAACCTGCCACAGGTCCCCTGCACAACCCAGGGATGCTCCCTCTGTCCCGTTCCCACACAGGTTCTTTACATGCAGCTCCTTGCCTCCCACCAGCACTTTCACCCCTTGAAGCTGAGTTAGTTCTTGTTGCCCATGTTAACTTTTCCCTTGCCACAGTGGGCTGAAATCCCATCAGAACAATAAGATCAACTCCGAGATACTTTGCACCAACTCAACCACAATTGAGCAAGTGGCCACAATGCAAGATGTCGTTCCCAGTCGTTTCATTAATTCCCCAGCCAGTGACTTTTTAAATTAAAAAAACAACCAAACATCAAAACCCACTTTTAAGTGCACTGGCTTATTGTGATTTTTAATTAGCGACAGGATTTCAGATAGTGCACACCCATGGGCCCAAAAGGGGGGTGAGGGGAGTATGTGTATGTGCTTGTGAAACTATTGTTCCTCCATCAATATAGCTCATCCTTCAGCCCATCCAAGTTCGCAGCTGCCCAGTCACACAACTTTAAAAGTCAACAGCTGGGTGTTTTATAACCCTGGAGGACTCCCAAGCCAATCCTTACATCGCTGGCAAGGAGCCCTGGCCAAAGCCTGAGGACCCTGCAGGGACTGTTCCCGCCCCACCACAACGTTCACCTTCCTCCTTCAGTGCTCACAAAGGCAAAGTCCACACTCACAAGCCCTGCACAGTGTTTTGTAAGCAATAAATGATAGAGGTAGGAGGACTGAATTGCGTTGGGCAGTGGCTGGGATCCAGGATCTGCAACCATCTGGAAGTTTGCTTGGCTTTTGTTTCCATCTCCATGATGGATGGAAACAAGCTCCCAGTTCTTCTGCATTAACATAAAGACAATTAAAACAACTTTTCCCCCCCCAAGTAGCTCAGAAATGAAAGCGAATCACACAAGCTTAAATGAGACAGTGTTGATAATATATTTAAGTAAAACCTGACTTTTTGAAACAAAAAAAAAAGAAACAAACCACCCCCAAACAAAAGCTCAGTTCAATCACAGAAAACAGCTTTGTCAACAAGTTCCTGTGACTCCTATTTCAGAGAAAAAGGTTCAGATGAAAGTCTGCAGAAGGACTCACTGCATCCTTCTTTCTCCAAAGAAACATTAACTTCTCTCTGACACAAAAGCATTTCTGCTGAGAAAGGGAACACCACAGGTCAGTATTAAAGCAATTTCAGTGTAGCTACCAAGCAATTAGCTGGATAATACCTTCTCTACATGCTGATTTTTCCTTTTCCAGAGTCCTGGTGCAAGCAGAACTAGTAATTTGTCGTTTCTACAGCCACTTCTGAAGTTGCAGGTGACCCAATTTATATTTTCCTTTCCTCGTCACTGAAAGCATTTCAACTTTAGCATTGCACATTTGTTCACTAATTTATTTCACTTCTTTTAAAGTTTTTACCTTGTATTTCAGCATAACTGTCATCTTCTATCAGCAAATATAAATCCATTCATTTTGATTTTTATATATTTAAACTCCTATTTGTATAACTCTGATCTTGTTACTTTTTTTCTTAAGCCAAAGCATAAACAAAATTTATCTTGCATTCTGATTTTGCTTTGAAGCCTGTGATTATACTGAAGTTAACATTCTCCTTCCTAGAGATTATCTTTAGCAAAGTTTTGGATACAAACCTCTGGCCTTTACTCCGATAAGTGGTTTTGGAAAGCACCTTTATTGTTTGACCTGATGTTCAAAGCTCTTTAAAAGCTGCCCATCTGCTTTCCTGAAACTATGTTACGTCAAGACCTTCTACCAAATAAAAGTACCAGTAATAGGACACAGAAATGAAATTCCACCATGCTTGCAGCCTTACTGAAGTTTCTCCACCAGTACTGTCCAGCGCTGCACACACATAACTGCAGAGGCAAGCAGACTGGGGAAAAGAAGTATTTTTACTATGTCAATTCATTAAAAAATAAGGATCAGGTTTATCTACGTTGCTGCTGCTGCAATGAATGCCTACAGTACTTTCATCACACGATATTTCAGCTCCTTTTCTGTTCTCCCACTTCCTTGAAATCACTCTGCCACTTATACACTCCTTATTCATATTATGGGAATGCTTACAGCCACATACTCTTTGATATCCTTGCATAAATCCCTGCACATTAAAATTATTTATGTATTTCTGCTTGCCGTAAGATGGCTCCTGTTTGGATAGCTGGGCTGGTTTTGGACTGACCTGCTTGATCAAATTCTCAAAAAGTTCTTATTTATTAACATCTTGCATCCACGCGTTCAAGTGCCAGCACCGGCTTTTGGCTTAAACAGCCCTGTACGCCTTCACACTGTTTACCTCTCTGATGGATTCAGAGATAGTGAAGTTCATTGGAACGTTCTTCCTGTTAAATATTTCCCCATCTCATCTTACGAGAAAGGCTTTCTACACTTCCAGTCATGCCTGTAACCCCCGCCCGTAACTCTACCACTTCAGATTTACCCATCTTTCACTAACGTGGGTGAACAGAATGCACACGTTTTCCAAAAGAAGTCCCAGAAGAACTTGCAGAATAGTATTACTCTCCCTTCCCATCTCTATTAAAAGCAGAATAAAAGTCCCTCCCTTTGGCGGGTGCCTTTTTTCATGGTTGTATCACCACTAAAAGACCACACTCACACCATGGTCAAGCAGAGCAAGTAGTTGCACAGCAAAGTCTCCATATCTGCTTTAAGAAACCTTAGTGCTAACACCGATCACCAAGGTCAGGAAGAGATGATGGTGGCAGAAAAACAGAGAAAACTTTTGTCTAATATAGTAGAAGAGATAAAAATGGTATTTTTCTGTTTCTTCCTCCCAACTGTTCATTTTTGCATATCAGGAGAGAAGAGTTGTTGCTTCCCTCTCAAATCTGCCAAATCCCTTTGCATTTTTCAAAAATGCACAAGTTGAATGTTGCAAAATATTTTCTGCAAAAAGTAGGGATGTGCAAAAATCCTAAATCGGTGATACTTTATACAGTATGCAGCCAGTATAAAATGCTCATTGAAAAACTAGTCAAACCTACTTCAAAGTTTTTAAGGAAAATCAGCTTGTTAAATTTTCTTCATTTGAATCACCTGACTTTTCCATATAGCTCCCCCAAATTGCCTCACACTTGCCAGGCAGTAGGATCAGGGGGAAGAACGATCCTGGCAGGTGGCACAGGCAGCACCTCACTGCACCCCTGCCTGAGCAGTGACAAGGGTCCTGCCCAGCCAGTCATCCTGGGCCCTTCAGGGAAACACCACACCATAGTTACACCTCATTGCTCCATGGAGCCAGGACACTTTAAATAAAAAAATGTATATGTATATAATTAATGGAAAATAACTATCCTGGGGACAGAACAGGAGGAAGTTGACAGATCCAATCTGCCACCCCCATATACTTTCAAACGTGAGCACAAAACTTCTTGCCTTATGAGGTTAGTCCAGGCACTGGGCCAAGGCTTTACATTTCCCTCTCAGAGTGAAAGG
This sequence comes from Corapipo altera, assembly GCF_003945725.1. Taxonomy (NCBI): domain Eukaryota; kingdom Metazoa; phylum Chordata; class Aves; order Passeriformes; family Pipridae; genus Corapipo; species Corapipo altera. The sequence continues at coordinate 7,445,812 of NW_020884895.1, forward strand.
ACAGATCTCCCACTGCCACGTCGCTAACCCAGAGCCAGAAAGCAGCACCTCACCCTACCCAGCACTGCCCAAAGCTTTGCAGCTGCAGCGAAACGACGTCACTGCTGGTAATGAGACTATATCAAATTTGCTCAAAGGTGGTACTATCGCTGTTCAAGTAAACTCAGTCACATAAGAGAGCATTTTATCGTATTTGCTTGTATTTCATTGAGAGAACATCACAATCTTAAACTATGGCAGGGCCACAAATAATACAGTCGATCCACTTGCAAACTATTTCCTTCGTTATTATTTCCCATGTCCTCACATAGCCGTATTTTCTACCTCCCAATTCTTACATATCAGAAGATACTGTAACCACTTATTCACTCCCTTTTGTCCCCTTGCACCAGTGCAACAATTGAGAATGTACTGAAATCAGTATGTTATAGTCTAGAAAAATCTAAGGAAGGAAGATGGGAATAGAGAAATAAGGAATTACTAAGACAAGAAGGGACTCAGATCTGCTAGCAGGGACAAGACTGGAATAGTCTAGAAGGTTGGAGAAGCTGAAAAACCTCTCACAACAACTTTTTAGAGCATAATATCATCCTGTTTGCGTGATCAACAAATGCCAAAAGGAAGTGAAACCGTTGATGTCTAACTTCAGAGTTTTATATCCACAAATACTGCCTTTACAGTAACATAGCAGCTCTCACACATCCACTGAAGCAACCTATTCAGACACACAAAAATTCAAGTGTAGCCGCCTTGTACGTTACATAGATTGTGGTTACCAAAGTATCTGAATTAGTTGACTCTAATGTTTTATCCAGAAGCCAGAAGTGGCTGCTGTGGAAGAGATCAGAGACCCTTTTGGTGGCACTTGGTAGGATTGCCTAATTTCCACCACATCACCATTTCCTGCCCACTGAACAAGGCAGCTGGAACAGCTGGACAAGCACATCCAGTTCTGTTAATCAAGAGGGCAAAGGGTAAAGATAAAACACCACACACACACACACACACGAGAGCTTGTAGAGAGAAGACACTTAAATTAGGTAACAAGTCCATTCCCTTCCATTTCAGATAACCTCACAGTTGTGGGCATACAGCACCCTGAATGCTGCCTGCAGTGCTCACTGACCTGAGGGACAGGCTTCAAATCAACAAAAAGTTTGCACTGTATGTCTAACAAAGTCACAGAGGATGTTTATCTTTTGTGCAGTCCCTGAAAGCACCAGTGAACTTAACAAGCAATAATAAAGATCTGTTAGAGCAGCATATGGAATTGCAAAAATAAATATGTGCGGAGCAGAATCAAACAAGTTACTTCTGCCACCAGCTGACATACACGAAACAAGGATTAAGGCTTGGATTATAGACTCACGAAGTGATTTGGGTTCAAAGGTACCTTAAAAATCATCTAGTTCCAACCCCCTGCCATGGCCAGGGACACCTTCCACTAGACCAGGATGTTCCACACCCCATCCAACCTGGCCTTGAACACTCCCAGGAATGGGGCATCCACAGCTTCTCTGGGCAACCTGTGCCAGGGCCTCACCACCCTCACAGTGAAGAATTTCTATCTAATATCTAAGCTAAAACTGCCCTCTTTCAATTTTCTCCAGTTTTACATCAAAATCTACAAAACTTTTGCTTTATTGAAAAAAAAAATAAAATCTCAGAATTCTTCTTCGCCATACGATTTCTTGTGTATTGGTTGTGGTCAGCTATGAATAATGCAACCCACATGTTCAGTGCCAAGTCCTGTAACAGTGTGGTTCTAGACCTTCATGAAGCAAAACTGGAACCTACAATCTAGTAGCAAAACACTCAGTAAGCCAAATTCTGCTTCCTTGTTACGGCACTTTAACTTCCCAGGATGGCAGGAACAGTTTAGAGCCACAGAGTACTCTGCAAGAGTCATCCAACAAGACATTACCTTTGTCTCTAGGGAAATCCATAGGATATTTCTTACTTCTGAACATACGACACTATTACCTCAACAACACCTAAGTTAACCACAATGTGAAATACAAAGTCATTTTGGTTTGATCCTTTAAGGTTTCTGTTTTGTTTCTGTTTGTTGTTTTGAGGTCCTGCTGAACTACAATGTAATTTAGTTTTATAACAAATAAACCTAGAAATAGACAGTTACATAATGAGGCACCATGGGTATGAACTACCTCCTTGAGTGTAAACAAAACACAAAAGTATCAGAAAATCAGGTTTCACTTCTGCTTATTCTGAGAGTGACTTTCACCAGTGTTACCTAAGACCAGAAAGCATTTACAGTAACCTAAATCACTGACTTCTGATTAGGGAACAGTGAGAAAATGACTGTGTCAAACAAGCTGACTTATGAACATAGCTTATACAATGAATTGCTATGAAATTAACTCTTTATCCTCAAAACAGCCAACATACATTTCATGCCAGTACAAAACAGGGTTCAACTCTTCAAAGCAGAGCTGACAGCCTGTAGGGTCACAGTGCACAAAGCAAGCAAGGGTCATTCTTTTGGCTATCAAGTCATTTTGCACTGATCCAGAAGTGTTGGTTGACTCCAGAATTTATACATGGGATAATCTGTGACACTGGTGACATTTTCTTTCCTCCTCCAAAGCACATAAGGTCACTCATTTAAGAGGAGACAACATATGCACATGTTCATACATCAACACAGACATTGTGAAGCACCATTCTCTCACCCACAGACAACAACAACTTAGACTTAACCCTCTGAATTACAATAAATTTAGATTTATTTTTGCCATCCCTTTCCCATAAAAACCACTAACCTACCAGCAGCTCAGCCTGCTTCTGGGTTACTCTTCAAGCCTAAGCTCTCCACAGAATATTTGTAGCTTAACTCCTTCCAGTGCTGTCACATGGCAGCCAAAACACAAGGCACCTCACTGCATTTCCAATATCTCATTTCCTTCCCTATAAATTCTCATCCACAAACACTCTTATCAACTATGTCAGAAAATTTCTGACCCTTTCCTCAGAACCAGCTTGTGAAGATGACCATGGACTTTCTTCTCCCTGCACAGCTGCCTGACAGATACTATCAACAATGCCTCAACCTATGATCCAAAAAGCAGTGCCCCACAGTCCTGTCAGATCAGACCCCTTAGACTCTTCTGAAGTACTTGGCGACCACATCCCACAGCATTCCTGGGTCATTTGGAGCCAAGATACAGCCACCTCGGCTGCAATGCTGGCCACACCCCCACTACACGTGTGGATGGACACGTTTCTCCCATCCAACAGCCTGGTGTCCACATGCCTGCACTTTTAGTCATGCTAAGGCCACACCCACTACATGAACAAGAGCGTGAAGTCAGAAGGAAGGGGACAGAAGGGAATGCAGTGTCCCACAAACACAGATCTGCTGCCCCTCCCTCGCCCACATCTGAACCATTCAAGAAAAGCCAGCAAAGAGCAAACACTGTGTCAAATTAAGTATTGTGTCTCTGGTTGCTCAGTTCCCCGCACACACAGGCTGTCAGATGGTGTTGGCTGCTCAGGAGAGATTCTGCTTCTGCAACACCAAACGCTGCACTGAGACTCCGGTCTGGAGTGCGAGAGCAGGAGCAGCCTCACTGCATGGCTGAGGATCACCTTCAACAGCTGTGCAACCAACAGAACAAAATCAGACAGAGATATAACTAAAAGGAAAATCCTATCACAGTATCAGAAATCACAGGTGGTCAATGAATAAGCATGCAAAAGAAAGGATGGGCAAGTGGGACGCTGAGGAAAAACAGCAGACCTACAAATAAAAAAACCTCATTAAAGTAGAAGCCAATTCTGTAAAAATCCAGAGTAAGAAACAGTTGTTTTCTCTCATTTGCTTTTCTTTGAGCTACCACAGCTTCAACTCTTTCCAGCATGAGAAAATAAAGACTTGTTGCTCTCTCCTCCCCAAGGCAGGTTTGGAAAACAAATTTCCTAGTTAACCTGCCAAAGCAGAAGATGTGACAGCAGCTGAGTGTCCCTCTGCCCTGCTCAGGGGATGACTCAGTGGAAATCAGTCCTCAAGAAACATGTTGTCATCCTTCAGTCAGTGCAACAAATAGGAACAAATTCCTCACCTTAAAAGCCATGGCTTCCAAGGTAGCCACAGTTCAATACAACATCGTATAACAGAGGAAGAGCACCAAAACATTTGGGTGAAAAAACCCAGCTTATTTTCAACCCTTTTTTTCAATTTTTAACACAATTAATTAAAAGGTATCTACTCTAACAAGATCATAAAAATCACTTCCTGAGAGCTTTAAAGTAGCACAAAAGAACAGGATACTAATATATGCTAAGTAAAGTGAAGTAAGAACCAGGGAAAACAAGACCAACATTTCAATTGTCCAAGCCAACCAAACACACAACTCAAAGCCAAACACCAACCACAATCTGTCTGCTATAAGAACAGAGGAACACACATGTGCATGTGTGCAACTGGGTCTCAAACTTGCATCCAGTTCAAATATTTCTAGAAGCATCACGTACATGGTATATCCCCATTTGCCTTATCTTGTCCCAAAAAGAGGAATTTTTTCCACTTTCCACTTCAGTCTAAGCCATTATTCCCAATACTTCAACATCAAATGAAAGACAGAATACTGAGTCCCCCAGGAAAGCAACACCCCTTATAGAGTCAGTCAAGCCCAAGTTGTGCCTTTGCTTTTCAAACTCACCACTTCTATCAGTACTTAAAGACAAAAAAGCACTATTTGGGCATTATACACCCCAAATAATCCATGAGCTCCACAGTTCCAACTGGGTCGCTCGTATTCTGTTAATTTATTCTAATGAAGTGATGCTTCTGGTTGCCATACATTTGCTGAAATCAATTTTTTCTCTTCTGTGAGTTGACATTACTTAATTCCCCAAAAATCCTGGCTGACCTGAAGGAAACCTACTCAGTGCTCTTGTTATCCACAAATACTATCCTCTTTTTTTCTCTGCTGCATTATTCCACCTCAAAAAATACATAAGGAGCAGAGTAATGCATAATACTGAGTAGTGTACCCAGATCAGTTCAAGTGTCTGCAAGCATAAGGTCACTTATGTTACATGAAGTGCCATTGAACAGACGCAAACTTCCACAATAAAAGGCAACTCACGAAGTGGAATAAATTCTAGCAACTAACTAATCTTACTAAAGAAAAATGGTAAGGTGATCCTGAAACAAATCAGGGCAACTCTCTACTCCTACGCTGTTTCTGCTATCAAGGTCCAAAATAATCACACCATCTTACTTCACTGTAGCACTGGGTTTGACTAAAGAGTTGCAAAGAAATACGTGGGGCAAAAGATAACACTGGGATATAGGTTATAAACATTAGAATTTTATTAGTGGCTGAGGGGGGGAACAGGGAGCAACCATGTAAAATTGACACAGCTGCATAAAGGCCCAGAGAACCAACAAACTAAGCAGAACACATTGATTTTGCTAGTTTGGATTAAAAGTGTGGGGAAATCTGTCCACAACATCCCAAGGATCTCTGAGGGTGGCGAGGGTCACCTAAAATTGTTGCTTATTTAAGTTTTTATTAACCTCTTGAGAGCAATTTCTTTTTCTCTTTTCAAAGTATTCCATATGAAACACTCCTGAAAACATGAAGTATACATTTAAATACATATATATACACATACACATTCTATTATTAGAGTCGTTTGCAAGGACCTAAAAATAGAAATGTCCATAATAACGTATAAGGCAATGACAAGAGCCTGGGATGTAAAGCATGCTTTAAGGTATGTGCATTGCTGCCACATAATTGCTATACACCAAGTCAACACAGAGAAATCAGACAAGCCTATCACCTTCATCTTCAGGGAATTCAAGTGTTTGCTTTCAGTTATTCTAAATCTAACAAATAAAAACCAAACCACAGCAGCGGAAACTCTGCTCCTGAACCCATCTTGTCATTCTGCTGAGTAGCTTCTAGAACTAGGAGCAGATGCCAGAACAAGCAAATGCCACGTATCAGTATTAGCTGCAGTTTCTGTTGTCTTAAAAAAAAAAAAAAAAATTATAAAATACATACTTAATTACCCAGGAGTGTTTGTTGCTTCATATTATACATAGCTGCATGGTTTATTAAGCAGAGTATCCACATGGTAACTTTCAGTATATCACTATTATAAACTGTCACCACTAGAAAAACAAATAAAGAATGTTTCTTATACAGTTGGTGTTGCAGTTGGTTTTTTGTCTGTTATCCACTAACAAACACCACAATTTACTTGTAAACAAAGGATTCTTCAGATCAAACACAAAAAGTATGTCACTGGAGAAGCCCTGTGTTTTAACCTCTAAGCTCAAGGAAAGCCATCCTTTCCCAATTAAAAGCACCACAAAGATCTGCTCAAAGCCGCACTACCTGGGACCTCCAGGGAATACTCGTGCTCAGGAACACATTTTAACACAGACGACGTGTTCCTTGTGTACTTGCTCAACAGCACTGTCATTTTTCATCCAGAGCAGAGCACAGATTTAACATCAGCAGCAGCATTTCTGAAAGGCAACTCATCTCTCCCAACACTCTTACAAACTCCACAATAAATCATGTTTAATTAGTTTGTGCCTTTTTTTTCCCCTGGTTGTCTGGAATCCAACAGAGAGGGGTCTTCCAATTTAATTTTGCAAAGAGATGCTTGGAATAAACTGATAAAAAACACAAACCACCACATCCCCACTGGAAGCTGTTGGAGTTATCTGCTCCCTGACACACCAGCATTCCTGCCTGTAGATGGCCTGTTACCGTTGTGTATCCAGCGGCTCCTATTTCCACTGCCTTGTTTGAAGAACTTCCCTCTTCCCACATACCTTCCATCTCCAGGGACAGATCACACAGGGACACTAAACCTTGGCCGTAAACAACACGAGTTTTGATATTCCTGTTTCCAAAGGATCCGCCAGCGCTCACGCCGCTGTTCAGCAGCGTGGAGGGGATCACTGAGGCACAAATCCTCTGGGCAACACTTGAGAAACTCCTTGCCTTGCTGGTGTTTAGCACAGCTGAGATTTACACAGGGCTCTGCTGGCTGCCTCTGCTATTTATTTTATTTGTTGTACACTAAAGGCTACTGCAAACAAATGGGACTTCGATAACTTGCGGCATGTAGCACAAAACCGTCCCAGTCCGCTGGGACACCGTTTCCAGACTTAACACCAGTTAACCACATCCTTGGTGGAGAGGGATGCTCTCCCAGGGTGTCCCAAACTGCCCCTCATGCTGTTCACAGAGGTGACTCCATCTTCCCTCATGTCCTTTCTTTTGAGGGGAGTGGCAGATTAGACTGAGAAAAGCACTGTGGAGAATAATTTGTTTTATTCAGCTGTGTTTGGGCTCTGGGCCTTTTATGTAATTAGATGTATTTAGTAGGAATTAAGATCCTCACACTACAAATATTTATTCATACTGTAAACTTTGGTTCTGCACTAGCACTCAGCAGACTGACAACCTACATTTTTGAGCGAAAAAGACAATTATACTCATTAGAAAGTTCATGAATACAACCACACACATGCAGAAGTTTGCTGCATCATCGGTATATATTTTCTTGCACAGATTTATGAACTGCCTAAGTTTGACTACCTTTAACTGCTTCTCTCTCTCAAAGGACTTAAAAAAAAAAAAATCTACAAGAAGTGAAGAGAAAAAATTCTCTGCTCAGAAAAAGGTATAATAATCTTCTTTCAGTTCACTAAATACCACACATAGGAAAAAAAAAAGGCATTAGGATAAACGTACTTCAGATTAGAAGTTACAGACTTTTCCGAGAGTAAAGATAAAATCCTTGCAGTATGGGGTTGGAGCTCCAAGCTTCTTGGCTATAGCAGAATATCAGCTTATTTTGGCTGCTAACTTCCTTCATTTCTTATCCTTTGGCCAACTATAGGCTATCAGTATGAAAAACCCCTCTCACTGCTGCCCCAGGAATGACCTTAAACCCAAACCAGATGAGCCCCGATGGCTCAGAAATAAAATAAAATAAATTAAAATTTAAAAATTGTAAAATACATTAACTTACACACAGACTTATCCCTGAGCTACATTTATAAGCATAAAGTAGCTAAAAGATACTGAACTGGGAAGAACAATACATGGCACTTCTGGGGCAGCAGACGTTTCTGCCACAGCGGGGTCCCGATACAACCACAAATCACAACTGCTTTAAAACTAACGAGAGGGAACCACAAAGTGCTGAAGATTAAGAGAAAAGCACTAACAGACCGCTTCTGTGCGAGACCCGAAATGACCCTGGGAACACTGCCAAGAATGATTTTCTTACTGGTAGCACGGCAGCATATTCTCCTACAGCTGAGAAAGACACACAGGTGGTAGGTGGGCGAGACCAGCAGTGGATGGGGCAAGAGGAGCTAGATGCCTCCACCCAGGAGGCGGCCCATTGCCCATTCCTGAGGTTTATGGAAGTGATGCCCTTATCTGGATTTCCAGCCAAGCACATATTGTGTCATCCACGTCCAGACCAGCCGCTCCCCATCGGAATGGAGCTGAGCCCCACATCAGGACAGGCATCGAGGCACTGCCAGGCCTGGCAGCCTCAACCATTTTTAAGCAAGCTCTGCTGCAAAAAAGGTTGAGAAACAGTTCTACACTTGAAAAATCCGTGTAAGTTTGAAATCCCATTACCTAGCACATTGTTAAACTCGAGTTAGACTGGTTTGGCACCTTTCAGGAATGTACTAGCTGAGCCCCGGGTTCCACAGGGTAAGCGGTTAGGGGATACAGTAGATGTGGTCAGGGCACAGGGAACTGGGATACGTGAATCCTCTTCTCACAAATCTAGCACGGAGTTCAAACAGCAAGTAGAAAAAAACCCAAAGTAAACAAAAAAACAGCCGACAAGAAACTCCAATCTCTCCCTTAGTTCCTCCATCCGTGATGGGGTAACTACCACTTTAAGGAGTCAGGCCAGTACTTTTAGATACTCAAAGGACACAAAGAAATGCAAATGAAATACAAAATTACTAATATGGAGAGAGGCAGGCTTGTCCCGCGCCTTCTATTCTACAAATATAGATGGGATAAATGGTTCGTTACATTTAACTCCAAGCCGCACTACCTTCGCCAAAACCTTATTTAAATAGAACATTTCTGAGAACCGGGAAAGGGGGAGGGATGCAGCTGTGGTCTTAACCTAAGAGAGGTTAAGCTTTTAAAAGAGTTGTTCTTTTTTCGCTCCGTCTGCTGGTCGCATGCCATTTTAAAAAGGTGTCTGGCAAGCAAAATAAAAAGTTTCCAGGGCTTTCCTTCCCAAAGCCGCCTCTGCCAGGAGCCGGGCGGGGAAGGACGGGGCCGGGAAAAAAGACGGTCGCGCCTTTCGCCGGCTTTTCCTCCAACGTCCCCGCCGGACCCAGGCATTCTGCAGGCGGGGGAGCCCCCCGGTTCCTCCACCTGCCCGCACCCCGGGCCGGGCAGTGGGGCCGCCGAGCGGGGCGCGGCTGCTGAGGAGCGGCGGGCACACACCGCACACACCCGCGGTGCCGCCGGGCCCCGCCAGCACCGGCCGCTCCCGCACCGACCCCGAGGGAGCCGCACGGGCGGGGAGGGAGGGCGGCGGCGATGACAGCGGCGGGGCCGGCAGCCCCCCGGGACAGCCGGGCGGTGCTGGAGCGCCCGTCCCGCCGCCAGCCCCGAGCGGGGCGCGCCGGGGCCGCTCCCTCCCGCCCGCCCGCCCGGCGCTCCCCAAGGCGGGGGGAGCCGGAGAGGGCGCGCACAGAAACTTTCCGCCGAGCGCGGCCGCGGTCCCGCCGCCGAACAAAAGAGCCGGGACCGGCAGCGGCGCCGCGGGGCGGGGGACGCCGCTGCCAGGGGCTCCGAGCCGAGCGGAGCTGCGGGGCTCCCCCCGCCCAAGACCCGCTTCCCCCGCAGCGCCGCCGCGTCCTTACCTGCGGGAGGGCGGTGCGGGGCGCCGGGCGGCGAGTCCCGGTTAGCTGGAGCGAGTGCCGGGAGGGCTCGGCGGGGATTCCGCCATGTCAGTGATGTCGGCACCACATGGGGCCCCGGCCGGCCCACGCTACCGCGCACTCTGGAGTAGCGGCTCCCGCCGAAAAGGCGGCCGAGGCGGGCGTGGGGCGCCGGCCCGCCCGCTCCCGCCCCCGGCCCGCGCCCGCTCCGCCCCGGGACGGCCCCGCCGCCGCCTCCACCCGCCGGGGGCGGGGGAGACAAGAGGGGCGGGCACGGCCCGGTCCGCTCGCCCCGCTGCCGTCCTGCCCCGTCCGCCCTGAGTCCCTCCCGGTTCGCTCATCGTTACTTAAAATCGTAGAATAATGGAATCACCGAGTCATAGGAGAGGTTGGAAGAGACCTTCGGGATCGTCCAGTCCAGCCGCCAACCCCGCACTGCCGTCGTAACCCCTAAACCACCTCACCCAGACGCCTCTTGATCACCTCCAGGGATGGTGACTCCACCACCTCCCCGGGCAACCTATTCCAAGCCTGACCACCGTAACAGTGAAAAATTTTTTTCCTAGTAACTAAACTGAATCTCCCCAGTCTCAGCTTTGGGCCATTTCTTCTGGTCCTCTCACTGCAGGCATGGCAGAAGAGATTGGCCGTCACCTCACTACAACCTCCTTTCAGATAGTTCTGGAGAGCATTGACATCCCCTCTGAGCCTCCTCTTCTCAAGACTGAACAAACCCAGCTCTCTCAGCCACTGCTCCTAAGACATGTTTTCTAAACCTTTCAGTTACTACCGAATATCTCCCCTAGGCCATACATCACCCACCCAGCCTCCTCCTGCCCACCCAGCGGCCCCCACCACCCTGGCAGGGGTGGGTGGTTGTGATGGACATTGTACCAGTCATCACCAAAATGCCATTTCTGCAGGGGAAGCCCCTCACCCAAGCAGTTTCAGGCTGTGGTCAGTGTGTCAGAAGACCAGGGCTTCTCCATGTGTCCCCTCTTTGACTTCTGCTGTAAGTTGCCCATGCTCCCACCACTGTGGTCATTCCTATGTTCCCATCAGTTGGGAGTGAGGAGAAGAAGCTCTAGGCAATGTTTTCCGAGGCTAAAGAAATGCTCTGACTTATTAAATTGTGCAGCTCTAAGGAAGAGGAGTTTATCCCCTGCCTCTGGAAGAGAGCTCTGAAGAGCCATGGTGGTCATTCACCTCTCAGCACTGCATCCAAGCCATGTGGGAATCATGACTGGAGCTTTAATCTGGTTACAGGAAAAGCTTAAAATAGGACTCAGCCTCACTCCCACCACAGATCACAGCCACTCTTTGAAGGGCCTTTTGATTTGGCCTTGGTCCTTTGGGTAGCTAGCCTTCCTCTGCAGGAGTTCATTGCCCACACGTCCTGTGCTCTGCCTTCTCTCCATTTCCATATTCTTCAGTGTTATTTTTTCTGACAGCTGTTATCAGTGATTGATCCACTTTATCTACCAGAGCAAGGTTTCCTTTCAGAAACTGGAAAACCCTTGGGAGTCTGAGGCAGCCCAGGTGTATTTTCATCAGCTTCCATTACAATACCAATAGAAACATTTTTCCCATAGGACTCCTTGATGTTCTACTTCTTGTTGAAACACTTTTTGGCATAAAAGCTTAGTAAAACCAAAGCATCGTGGCCAACTAGGCTGGGTTTGGGAGTTTTTTTCTACATGACCAAAACACAGAAAAATGAAAATAAAATTATCTGAAATAGATAATTCCTACGAAAATAACAAATAGGCATTTTCTCATGGGAAAGATTTTTCAAAGTGAAATGGTTGGCCAGCACTAAGTATTGTTTGTCGTTAATTGCAAAAACTTTTGTAATGCATAAAATCTAAAAGTAGAAAAATGTTTTGTTTTATTAGTGACCCAAAACACGCAGACTTTTTGATGGTCCTGGATGGAGTTACAGAGCAGACGAGATTAATTATTCACTAGGGTGGTAAAGCCTTTACTTGGTCTTGTAGACTGTTTTGTGGAGGAAGAAAAAAAAAAAGAGAAGATAGAGAAAAGGGTCAGTGAAGGCATTGCTTTAGGAAGGAAAAAATCACTGACCCAAGCAGGAGAATGTCAAAAAAAAAAAAAAAAAGATAAAATTTAAATTGAGGAATAAACAAGATCAAACACAGAGAACAAAATGAAGAGAAATAAAGAAGAGGAAGGAAGTGGAACCACAGAACTGATTTGTATCTTTTCTATCCAATGGGCCAAAGGCTGTGTCCTCATTTAGAGGGTCAAAACAGAAGCTCCAGGCATGAGGACGTTTCCAGGCTCACCTGGAATTGCAGAAGTGGGCAGACTCACAAAAACTAGCGCAAGGCCATCCTGGGCCTGGAGCAAATGCTGCCTTCTCCTTAGAGGTCCTTCTATTCGGCCCTGCTGCCCTGATGAACTGGGAGAGCAGATGGTAAACAGCAACCATAAACTGATTCAATGGAGACTGGGCATGGCCAGGAACCCAGGGAGAGGGCAAGGGAGAGTGAAGCAAGGATTGCTTTTCATCAGAGTTCCTACATAAATAACAGTTAAAACTATTTCTTTAATGGTTTACTCCCTGAGCCACCTCATCTAGGAAGAGCATTAATCAGACAGGAGGAAATGTCTTTTGCCTCTGAAAAAGGAAAAGGATTAGGTTAAGTGGTGACACAGCAGGGACAAACAAATCACACTGGAGAAAATTACTGACCTAAACTATAATCCAAAAAAATACAGACCAAAGCCATGAACTAACTTTTCTGTTTTGATCAGTCTGGGGTTTTTTCCAATAACACACATATTTATCTTTTATCACAGTGAGATCTCTCTGTTTATTCAGGAAGCAAGTGGCGTCAGAAACGCAATAGCGCGTCTCTTCCATCTCCCTTCCCACGTGTGCCTGTTGCAGAGGAGCAGGATGAAGGGACACTGCTGTATCCTTCTTTGGTCTTTCTCTTGGATCCAGGTCCCCAGGACAGTCATTCCCAAATGCAGCAGGACCAGATAGAACCTCCTAACTTCTTTCAAGTAGGAATTGTTTAGCCATCACATAGTAACAATTTTGGCACTGTTGACTGGGGCTGGATCCAAACCAATTCTAAATCCTGTATTCTGCCATCATCTCCATCAGCCATCCCCTCCTATTTGGTGACGAATGCCAGAGAGGGGCCCATGGACCCTCTCTATGTACAATCAAGATGTGGCCTTGGGGGTCAGACATCATTGCAAAGGCTCTGAAGACAGCCTTTATTCTGTTGGAATACTTTCCTTCACATTTCTGATGGGATTTGAGTTAAACTGTTACTATTCCCACAAGCTGCATCTTCTGTGTCCTGGAGGACGGGCAGGCAGAGATCCTGGCATTAGTGCTATTTGACAGCATACAGAGCATGCTTTGATTCATTTATTTGCTGAATACTGTGTTGTTTTTTACCTGGGGTATACTGCCCTCAGCCAGTTTTAATACTACATAGCACCAGTATGTAGGGTGGATGGTTCCACTCAAACAGTGGCTGGACTGCAGGTGCAGGGGTTTTCTCCCCATGTGCATTACTACACCTCTGAGCAGCTGTGAGGTGGCCTGGCTCAGGGCTCCATGTCTCAAGAGGCTCCATTCACCCCTAGCAAGAGCTCCAGGTTCACATTCTTACTTTCAGGGCCAGCAGCAACTTGGATGGAGAAAGGCAGAAGTACTCAGCAAAATTGCCTTAGGTGACCCCTCATCAGGCTGAGAGCGTGCCCTGAAGCATCCCTTACTTGGACCTCACTCTGCCAGCTGAGAGGTGGGATGGGCAGGATGCTCAAAGCAAAGAAGTGGAAGATCTCCTTACAAAAATATCCAGAGTAAAATGATGTAGCACCTCTCCTCCCTCCCCCTTGTGATGAAACAACTTATTCCTGCACAGAATAAAGACAAGACCATATCATTTGTTTTTCATTGTTAACAAAGGGAGGCCCTCATCTGTATGCCTCACAAACCAATAAAGTTACTGCAATTTAAACAACTGAGTACTCATAATCACACAGTACTATCTGGTCATGGTATTCTTCTCTCACTCTTTTATATGAAAAAAATGAAAGCTAAAGGCAAATTAGATTGTACAGATTAAAACATATTGAGCTCCTCCAATCCTTATAATGTTTTATTTTCAAGATAGTGCCCGTGGAGACTGGGACAAGCAAGAAAATCTGGGTAAGTGTGTGTAGTTCATAACAGTCACTTTTACTGCAGAGAATCCAAAATTCTGCAGGACACTCTTTTTAAATAAGTAGGGCATGTAAACATTAGCATGAACCAAGATTTCTATCTGTACCTCTCTATTTAGAAGAAATGAATGCCAGTTATTCACTCAGCGTATATTCACGGTTTTGCATTCATAACCTGACTGAGTTTGGTAGGGAGTTTGTATTCATGGTATTAATTAGCAGATTTTTCCCTTTTTAGGGCAATACAGATCAGTATTTTTCATGCTTGATAACATGAAGAAATTAAGCCCCCAAAAGATTATTCTTGGCATAAGATTAAAGGAATAACCTCTGTATGATTCTGAAATAAAAATTCTCTGCCTCTCACGTTAGTGCAGTGCATGGTATTTTTGCATTGCACATCAGGGTGATAAAACCAGCTACCTATCGGACACTGGTTTATTATATTTAATGGGCAAGGCTTTAATTTGGCCTTTGAATCTCTCAGAGATTCTACTAAGCAGTAAAGAGAGATACTACTAGGCAACAAATATGTCCAGTCAATCTCTACTAGAAGTCACAAAAGACCAGAGAGAGAATTTCACCAGCAGCTAGAAGAGGCCCTCTAAATGACAGTGCCATTATTCTAAAGACGTGATTTCTGACACAGCAGAAGTTGTTGTTTGTCATGGATATTATTCTATTAGTTGTTTCTTAATCTTTACAAAGGCATCATGGAAAGAGAATGTTCTTGCTGCCCTCTCTTCCATGAGAAGCACCATTGTCTTCACAGTTTGTCTGTTTGCAAGCTGAGGACTTACACAGGGCATTTTTTACATTTTTTCATCTACGTTGGTTTTATAAGTTTAAATAAGTTCCCATCTGCCAAGAGCTTCCAAAGAGCATTGGCACTTCACCAATACAAGAAGCTCGCCGTGAAGATTATACACCAGTTGTGCTTATTCAAAACAATAACTTCTGACCACTGCACCAGAAGAAAATATTCTCATTTATTGTCTCATAATCATGCATCTCTGCAGTGTTAGTTCCAGTTTTGCCAATGAGGAGGATGTTCCTGTTGATATTTTACAAATATTTCAGCTAAATCTCCCAAACATTGTGTAGCTCTTTGGCTCGTTAGGTTTGCTTGGGGTTTGTTTTGTTGAAAGCTCTTGTTTCAGTTCAGGCTCTAAAGAAAACAAAGCAGTATTGCTCACATTGTTAAAGCCAAAAGTAGGGCCATGGAAAAAAAAATGTTCTTCTTGGAAGAGTTGGAGATTGGTATTCATGAAACAGCTGGAGATGAAACACACAGCACTAATCCTGTCCAGTTGCTCCTGGTCATGTTGCACATTCAGGAAATTCATAATTAGGTGGTTATATCCCCAGTGTTTCCCCTGCAGCACTCTTTACAACCAGCAGTTTATCTTCTTGTCGTTGAAAAAAAAAACAACCAACAACAAAACCCACAACTACAAAGAAAAAAGAGGGGGAGAAAATACAAGCAGGAATGACTTAAAATATGCTTAATAGTTTCTTCTCCCTGTAAAAAAAGAATAAATCAGATGTTGTCATTTCTGCACATGCCAGCAAACTTCTGCTGATCCACTGCCCTTTTCTATCACAGCAGTTTTCCTCTGTGCTATATCTCCTTCCTCTTCACAGTATTTATTTTTCCAGTTAATTTTTTCTTTTCCCTTGCCAGTCATGCACCCGCTTTCCTGTAAAGGGCAGCCACACCTGACAATTTAGAAATAAACGCTTTAGTAAGTAAACATTTATTTTTCTTGCCGAGTGGAAGCACTAGACATGGGGGTTTTATTCCTAGCTCCCTCCAAGGTTTCTAGTGAATTCCTAAGTAGTTTCTGCTCTTTATTTTGATTTCTCTAGAGGTATCATGAAAGCCTTGCCCCACACGCTGAGAATCTTCATACTGCATGTTACAAATGGTGTTTTGTCAAAAATTCATCTTCATTTTAAATCAGTCAGGATACAGCTTGAAGGATTGTTCTTCTTTTCATAGCCTTTAAAATCCAACAGCCTTATCTACTGCTAATTACACACATATACGATGTGGAGGTTTTTGTGTAGAGGGCAATCTGTGAGAAATGTTGCCAGCTTTGGAATTAAACTGTTACCAGTGACTCAGCAGGTTTGCTCTGCAATAGCAAAGCATTTGATATAAGCTTTTTAAACAATCATGATTACTGATTTTTCTCCAAAGTAACTTAAAAGAAGACTGCTTAGATAACACTGCTAGTTAAAGTTCAGGGGTTTCCATGCCTGTGATTAGGAAGCTACGCCGGTGGCTCAGAAGTCTGGGTTTTAAGAGATAAAAAAACCCGCAGCAATTTCATAATGCCTACAGTGAATGCACAAATAACTTCAAAACAACAAGAGTCATAAACCCCTATGGTGCTGGAATGGCAGTTCCAGCCCCTAGATCACGAGATGATCATAAATCCCAGCGAGAGGCGAGGGAAGAGCCAGCCCTCATCCCAGCATTCCTCCCAATGCTTCTTATCCGGGGCAGCCTTGGCCACGTCGTGTGCACTTGTGGTTTTCTCTTTCTCTCAGAATTTTGCTAATTGTGCTTTTAGTCACAAATGCATCAGAAATACACCTAAACAATGCCCTTTTTTTTCTGTCTAACCTTCAGTGAGCATCTCCAACTCGTGAACCAGAAGGCTCACTGCTTTGGAATGGAGATGCCCACTCGTGCCCATGTACAAGTTCTCCCCAAAAATATCATGGGGAAGCATGATGATTTTCAAATAAGTGAGAGAGATTCCTCAAAACTTCTATATATCTGCAATAAAATAAAATCCTTTATGCTGAGTGGGAGGCCCTTATGAAAAAACTATCACCAAGCATTGAACGATTTAAGAGTTTCATGTCAGATTCCTCTCCGTCAATGACTTTTCCAAGAGGTTCCCCAAAACTGCATGGAAATACATCAAGTGTTACCTTGAACAGCAGTCACGTTTTAAAAATTATTTACCAAGTTGCTAACTTTTCCAGACTTCAAAAGTGATGCCTAAGATTATTTATCAACGTGGAATAGATACATTATTGAGTCTGGAGTACAAATGTCTTGGTATGGCCTTGGAAAAACCTCTTCAGCTAACCTTGCCTCAGGCTAGAATGATTTAAAAAATAATGTGTATTTTACAATTCTATTACTTTTTTATCTACAATAAATAGCCAGGCTTAACCTCTCCATCATGCTCTGTCACACACACTATCACACCCAAATTCTATCCACTTTTAACATTTTTTTAAACTAAGATCTAGCAGCATGCCCTAAAAATCAACAAAACTGTAATTATTTTTGACTAAGGGAGGAGCAGCTGTGACAAACAAGGAAATGTGGTGCCTCAGCTCCTGCCTTGTGTGCACCCCAGCAGATCACAGCTGTGATATACAGTGATGTGAAATGGTGTCCTGAGTCATTCAGTGGCTGATAGGTCAAAGATGGACTTAAATCTCTCTTGAAAGGTGACCACAGAGCTGACACAGGGCTGGAGGAGTGGCTGTAATATGTTAAAATAAGAAGGCAGGTGGATTCTTCACAGGTTGCTGCTGCTGTTTCACTTTTGGTTCTTGAAGATTCATGTGATTTAAACAAATCTTGAAGGGACAGGAAAGCAAATAGAATTATTTTCGCTACCCACACAATGATTATGTCATGCTTAATAGATGGGTATTTAAAAATGTGCTTTGTGATCTCTGTAAGAAAGTTGTTACAGAGGAAAGGTGTCATAAAAATGCTAGTTATGATATAAATCTTATGCCATGTACAATAAAGATAAAATAAATATAATAGACATTTTAGAAGGATTGACAAAGTTCTTATACATGTATTTCATATGCTTCTTATTCCTCTCTCCCTGCATTACTTCAGCTTTAAAAATGGAATTGCAAAATCCAGGAACAATCTGCTTTGGGTCACAGTCTTCCCCAGTTCCTCACCACAGAACATGTATTTCTGTTTCTCTGAATTAAAATATCTGCACAATTCTCAGAGCTGATTGCCAATCTCCATTTGAAGCAGGGCACAGTGGTCCCCCTTCCATCTCTGACCCCCAGCCCAGAGCTGCCAGTCCCAGCCAAGCTCTCAGCCTCGCTGCAGCCAGGCTACCGTGCCTGTGTTTCAGTCAGGTTTTAGACTCTTGGAATGCCTTCAGCAATCCACTTGGCTTCCCTGGGTCCATTTTTACTACCCAGCCTTTTTTACTGTCCCAAATTCACAAATATCCTCAGAGTCTCACAGTCTGGGGCCCATAGTGTTGGTAACTTCCCTGGTCTCTCCCATCTCTGCTTGCTGGGATGAGGATGGGAAAGGGTGAAGATGCCCCAAGAGCTGGGGTCTCCCTGACCAGACCACATCTCTTCCCAGTCCAAGTTGTAAAGGCATGGTTACATGAGCAGGAATATTGGATCTGTGTACTTCCTGATTTCTTCTCAGCACATTTATCCCAGAGCAGGCATGTCTGCTGAATTTGTCGGAGTGCACAACGCAGTTCATGTCAACACGACACCTTTATGGTAGCCCCGTATCTGCTCTGGGACTCAACATATACTTGGGATGGAAGTGATGGACAGCGCCTGATCTGGCATAAAGCCTGGCTGTTCAGAGTTAATCCATCAGAATTTTTAAAATAAACTGGAACTGGCAGAGAGTTTAGACCACATAAATACTTGGTCTCATATGGCAGCACTTTTTAATCCTGTCCTGCCCAAAAAATAAATGTATTCTGTTGTCACACCACTCCCTTAGTCCTTTGGTGTTTTCCTTCTTTTGTAACTATAAGATAGGGATCCCTGCATTTCTATAATGGCATTCATATAAATTCCTTGTGGAAGTGCACACCTCCTTGGAAGCAATACTGAACTGATATCAATCATTTCTTCTGTATGGTACTAAAATCCTCAGAGATTAAACAGAAAATACATCAATTATTCAGAGTGCTGGGGGCACGTATTTATACTTAACTTAATCCTGATATTAACATATTTAAAATAAACTTGGCAGTTCATTATGAGAGAGCTATAAAAGTACTCTGAAGTATTCAGAATAATCAAGTAAGCACATGCAGTATGAGGGTCCAAGATGGAGTTATTTGGAAAATGCACAGTTCTGTCTGGCACAAAGAATATTCAGTGACGAACAGAATGCTAATTTCAACAAATACTCAAGAGATGCCATTATCTTACTTTGCATTTCTTGTATAATGATATATGTGGAAAGAGAGAAAGAAAGCTATGATTCTATTCTTGTTGGGGAAAGATTTGAGCTTCAGAGAATTATTTTTTTTAATTTTAGTAACTCATCTCTTTTTACAAGCTTGAACTCAATCCTGAAAACTGCTCACTTCCATTCATCAATTGACTTCGCAACTCCATTTTAGTGATAAAGAAATGACACCTGAGTACTTTAAACATAATTCACTGAATTTAAAAAGGGAAAACTCTTGTAATCTGTAAATTATGCAACTAACACTTAAACTTAGCTGTGTTAATCAGGGGATGGAGGAAACACATTTAAAGTGAGCTGATGCAAAAGCTACATTTTAAATAGCCAAAAGATATTGCTTAAAAAGGGGAAAACAAGTACTTTTTAAATTTTTTTATGTTATAGATCAATCCACTGAGCAGGAGGTTTTTTCCCTGAGACACAGGTTAAGGGAATGAAAGCTAAGAAAGTGAGAGCAGAAGAAATTTTAGGCAGGCAAACTTTTATCTGAGCTTGTTAACACCTGATTGCTTTCAAATAATAACAGACAGTATTAGTGGCTGTGTTGCTATCACCTACTGCTAAAAATAAGAGACCATATGATGCCCAGAACACACAGCATGTGGGAAAGCCTTGATGGGCCAGGGAAGAGCAGACAAATGGGGTTTGAAATCTGGGATGAAACAAAGTGATCTTTTGCTATCTCCTGATTAATTACCTTGGCAGAAACAAGCTGCTTAATAAGGTTTCTTTGAGTGTAAGATGCAAACCAAAATTCACGCTGCTTAATTCAAAGATAGAGGTAAAAACCGACCAAACCTGTGGTATCTCTGCATTGTTTAGAACAGAGATCGGATTAGGTTGAGCTTTGTTCCCCGAACTGTGGCTGCAGCTCCAGAGTCATGATGCAAAGTCTTTGGCAGTAATTCAGACTTGAGCTATTGCTGCCCCTCGCTGCTGGTACCTTTGTGCTCTGCCCTCTGGGTTCTGCTGGTCCTCCTGGGTTTTGCATCAATGATGTCAATCAGGTCAGGATACTGATCTGGCTGTAAATCAGTGTTCCTGGAAATGTTTCGGTTTATTTTTGCTCTTCAAACCAGGTATCTCCGTGGGTGGTTTCCAATGGCACCAAAGGCGGGGGTGGGCATGGATGTAAGAGGAGGACAGATATATATTAAGCCAGCATTGCTGCCATGCACATGCAGCAACATGACTTTGAACCACATCTCGTCCAGGCACGTCACATACTGAATTCCACCAAAGGGAGACAATTATCCTTCAGTTCATGTGAAGGGGACTTGTGGTTTAGCACAGGAAAAGCTGCATTATTTCCTCTCTCACCAAAGATTTCTGAGCAGCTAGAGTGTTCACCCCATTGGCAGGTGTGAAACTCTACCTGGTCACTAATCCCTTACCTGCTCCCATGGATAATTAACTACTGAGCATAAACGTTGCCTGCAGCGTTTTCTGTTGGGAGGTAGCCCAGCTGCTGCAGAATGAAGATCCAAACTTGCTGCAATACTGGGGTTATATTACCAATCTCCACACACCCTGAGTCATGTGTCTGCTGCCTCAGTTCCTTCTTTTTGCTCCCCTGATGAGCACATGCATGGACTCACATGCACATGTGAACACCACGCGCTGTGGGGTTCAGGAAGGCTTCTGCATTCAGTTTTCTGCAGCCCAAATTCCAAAAAGAGAGTTTCCTAAGGCTTAAATGCTTCTGGATCCTGAGATGCAGCTAAAACAAAACACTAAAGTAAGGATCTCAGTGGAGTCTAAGCAAGAATAATCTGGCCATGGGGGTCTGGCTTGCTGTATGTAGACTGTAAGTATAAATAGTTGCTTCCTTTGCACAGAAAAAACTCTGTATTTTGTCTACTTCACAGAATCATAGAATGGTTGGGATTGGAAGGGATCTTAAAGATTATCTAGTTCCAATCCCCCTGCCATGGGCAGGGACACTTTCACTAGGTCGGGTTGCTCCAAGCCCCATCCAACCTGGCCTTGAACACTTCCAAGGATGGGGCAGCCACAGCTTCTCTAGGCAACCTGTGCTGGGGCCTCACCACCACACAGCCAAGAATTTCTTCCCAATATCTAATTTGAACATGTCTTCTTTCAGTTTGAAGCCATTCCCCCTTGTCCTATCACTCCATGCACTTGTCAAAGGTCCCTCTCCAGCTCAAGATAAAGGTTCAGTTTAATTATGAATCAATGGTGCAGCTATGTTATGTTAATTGTCTGATTATATATTCATGCACCTGGTAAGCTGCTGGTAGCACCAGCTGGTGACAGAGTTGGGCCACAGCCAGCTGCCCTGGGTACAGTGATGACCTGGGAGAGAAGGGTCCCAATTCCGTTGCTGTGAACCAGCCAGTTTTCGCCTCCTGCTCTGGAAGTTTAGTACTTCTGTCTGTTGGTATTGGGCTCATGCTATCATGATCCTTATAACGAGGTCTTTTTAGAGTATGTAAAAAAATATTTGCTTTCCACTGCTGTTTTCAGGAACATTCATTTGCATTTGCTTGCTTTTTCTGCACACTGACACGCAAATATCCAGAACACCTGAACAGATCTCCATTCAGAATTGCTCATGTTAGTGTCTAAGAAGCAACCGAGCATCCTTCACTTTGTGTACAGTTCTCTTTCTTCTGCAAATAAGGCTGGAGTTGATTCCTCCTCAGGATAAATCCTCTGCAGGTGAAAACCTTTCAGAACTCAAAACATCTGGAAAAATTAATACAGCAGCTTCCCTGAACATCCAAAAATCTTCAAAAAGAGTAAAGATGAAGAAAACCCACTGAGAACGGCCAACAACTTTGAAAGGAAGCCTGTGTGGAACACTGGAAGTGTTTGGAATGGACACTTCCCCAGGGTAAAGAATGTTGCTTAACTACAGGACAGTTTGAAATGACCTGTCTGTGCTTAAACCCCAGATTCAGTTCACCCAGGCATGTTTGTAGCCAACATCAGTCAGAGCCAGCATACTGACTTCTCAGGAACCATTACTCTTCTCTTTTCCTTTTATTTTTGGAACTATTTCACAATTAGTTGTGTACTCAGAGCTTAAATTATAAATGACTACCAGTGATAAGGGACATGCCTTAATTCTCCAGTACACATGCCTGCTGGAGCTATTTCCCTCTGGGGATTGCCCTAATGTAAGTTCTTAATGTCCAGTACCAAGTCACTTGTTTATGTATCTCAGCAGTTTCAGGAGGGTAGAAGCTGGCTACATTGTTTTTCTGTACTTTGTAAGAAAGCTTGGAAAGAAAGAGATTTTTGTTTTCCTCAGATGGTATATCAGGTGCTAGTTGCAGGCTAGATCATATTTTATTTCTTCTTTGGGACCCCTGGTCTTTCTTTGACTCCCTCACTGCATACCTAAACTCCTTTCTGGTGCTTAGGGTTTTTCTGAATAGTTAAGTCATCAGGAGGATGAAGTATGACAGATCAGTGTTTTGGAAAGACCTTTCAAGGCATCCCTTGGGGCTGTCAGGATGCACCGTGCAAGCTCAGCTCTCCATCTCTACTGGGGTTTACAGAAGACAAAGTAAGCCTATGAAGCCAGGACAGTGGCAATGGGACGAAGAGGATTTGATCACTTTGCAGAGTTCTCAAATGATGGATGTGTTTATCAACTGGACAAGAAACTACTTGGATGAGCAGCAGTCAGTAAGCTTAGCTATAAAGGTAAAGAGATGGAGCAAAACTGAGTCTCTCCTTTGGTTTTATATTGTGGAACCAGAGGCAGAAACCTTGCTGAAAACAGGAGTTTCTTCTCCCTGTTCCAAAGGGTGGTTTGACAGAGGAGCTTTTCTACAGAGCAGGGACATCCTCCATCCTCTCATTTGAGATTTTCTGACTCTCGAGGATTTCCCACAATTCAAGATCCAAGAAAAAAAAAGAAAAAGGGAAAAAACCCCTGGTTTTTAACACTTCCTTCCAAACTCTGCTAGCTGTGTTAATTTTGCTGTTCTTGGGTTTACTGTGGTGTTTTCTTACAAGTTCCATGGATCCTAGAGGCCCTTTCACCTGTGATATTACTGAGACTCTTTCCTCTCAGAACTGTGTGTATCCAGAACAGACATCTTTGATCATATTCTACCTACTACAAGGAGCCACATACCCAAATCACTGGTGCTGGCTTGTTTGGGTGTCCCAATTCAAGGAAAATGTGCAAAAGCAAAGACAGCATTATCTTAGTTCCTCTTGACCTTCCCTTATCTGTAGACAGAGACATGGGTCCATAAACTCGGTGTTTAGTTAAAACATAACTGCTAGTACTGTTAAGTTGTTAATGAGGAAAATGAAGCAGACATCAAAAGATTCGCTTTTTTGTGGATTTAATTTTCTTCCTCATCTTTGCACTTTGGTCATAAACACTGCCATTCCCCCTCTGCCCTCCTGTTCCATACACTGAAGATTAAGTTGGGAAATATTTTTAGCGAAGACTTGAGTATACAGAAGGGAGTATTAGACTGTGACCTTACAGCTGCTTTTGAAGTTTTTGAAAGCTACATGGCAAATGTTCCGAGTATTTCCAAATTCTCAGAAAAAAAGGAGATTCATAGATTGCTCTTCATTAATTTAAGTGTGCTAACTAATTGGCAACATGTATGTTTATTCCCTTTCTTTCATGCATGCACACAAAGAGCAAAGCCAACACATATATTCCAAGATGCCTGAAACAAATAATGGACCCACAGTATTGCCTCAATTGCTACTGGCATGGAACGAAAAGTAAACAGCAAAACAGGAAAAGGAAGGCTAAAACTAGATTAAACAGATTGCTGCATTCAATAGTGTGCAGTCAGCTGGGAACTTAATGAAAAAAAAAAAGTTGAAAGGAAAAGTTAAAACAAATAACATACAGGCCTCTCCTGTATTTGTGTAAATCCCTCACCAGCTGTGTGGTAAAATGCCCTTAAACTAGCATGCAGTATAAATCTTGGATGTACAGAATTAACCTTTCATTCACTAAGGTAAGCAAAATATCAGGTTATTCCTCATCACTGGAATTCAAATTAGGCCCAGATTGTTCAACAGGAGCTGGAAGACACAGGGATAGAGAAAAGGAGCTTCTTTGTCTCAGTTACAGGAGGACAGAAAAGGTAATTTCTCAGCATAAAGACATGTTACCAATGGAAATTCATGCTACATATATGTGATACAAGATGGTTTCAATTATCTGTAAGAGGACGTGTGCAAAAATCAAGGTGATTTAAAAACCTGACCTATCACCAAAGCCAGCAAGATCCCTCACTGTTTCTATCATTTGAAGTCAAAATCTCCTGCTGAATACTCTAGTCTTTTTTAATCCTGGTTTGGATTTAAATTTGAACCCCAGGCCCCAGAATAAATCAAACCCACATCTTAATATAATTTTTCCAGACCATTTCTGGTGATAACACAACCTCTATCAAAATAACCTGGCTTTGCTTCTGCAGTGATTTCCAAGAGCTACAACCAGGAATTTTGCTGCTTTCCTGACTGACTGCACAGATACACCTTTCCAGCTTAGCAGATTGAGCCAAAAAAGAAACTCTAGCCTCCTTTACCACCGTTTTAGGTTTTTACATTTGGGAACACAAAACTATGTTAGACTCTGTTGGGACAACTCATCATGTCAGTTAGGGAATACTTTTCCCTCCTGTCTGATCTTCAAGAGAGGTTAATCAACTTGTCTGCAGTATTTCTGAGTTCTGCCATAGTCTCACAAATAGAAAGAATTTTTTGGAGTGAAATGTGTTGCTGCCCATTGGACAGCACAGACAGAGACTTTTCAAGTAAGATAAGCAGAAATGCATCTGTCGATGCCATGAGAGCAATGGTCAGGATGCCCTGACCTGTAACTAATCCTAGACACCATTTTCACCTCAAAGTCTAAAAGCAAGATGTTCTTCTGTTATGCTACCAAGGGTATTACTTCTGGGCAAGTGCTGTCTTTCTGATGGATTGTTTAACACAAGGCACTTCTTCCTTAATCACAAAGCCTTCTGCTCCAGGCCAGGAACAATCTTGCCATTTGATTAGCCCAGCCTGGGCTACTGAATCCCACAGGCTCACCTACAAGTAGTTATGACTGAACTTATTGAAGAGATAGATGTCTCTCATGAGCTCAAACTCAGGCAGCTAAACCTCCATTTCCAATTATATTTCTCATAGGACATTACTTTTTGTTTATCCTTAACCAATGTCCTTCAGCAGCATTTGGCTAACTTTCTAAAATAAGCTGTATTTCAATTTCCAAGTGATGGAGATATAGATGAAACTCTGGTCTCCAGTGCTTCTAAATTAAAGGTGTTATACCAAACACAAACAGAATCTGAAAGGCAGTGACAATCATTTTCTGTACTGCTAGCACCCATAGTCATTAAAAAAAGAGGGTAGTGCTTTTAAAAGTCAGTGTTTCTCTTAACAAGCCAGTCTTACTGTTCTTATGTAGGAAAACATTTCTTCTACAGAAGGACCTGTTGATATATCCATCTACATGGGGGGTTCACTGCTGAGAGCCAATTACAGCATAACCCTGGATAGAAGATGCTGGTAAAGCAGGAAGCATGGAGGTCTGGGCTGAGCAGGACCTGCTGCTACACCAAGAGAACCCAGACTCTATAGACAACTTATACTGACTTATATTAGTCAAATTCCATTGGATTGGACCACTGTTGGGAACACTGGCAAGCTCAGGTCAGTGGTAGGGTGGTTGGTGCTGTAAATGTCAGATCTATATCTGACCTGTAACCAACAGTTTTAGGACAGCCAGTATCTGAACCTTCATCTGTATAAGTCTTTGTCCAGAAAAGTAGAATATTTATTTAAAAAATAAATTATAAATATATGTGTTGTTTTCCCACCTATATGAGCCATAGACACCAAAAATCATTTCACTGAACTAGAAACATCCTTATTAGATATGGAGTCATGATAACACAACAGAGGGCTTCTATTTATAGAAGTAGGGCAGTGGCTCTCTGGTTGCTTTCATTTAATTTTATTTTTATTTTTCTGAAGATTCCAGGTACTGGTACCATAGAAACAACATTAAGATACTTAAACCCCAAGATGTAATGCTCATTGCTGTCTCTCTAATATTAGATTTTAGCCTTCATGCTCCACTGATAATGCAGGGAATGGTGCCTGTTTTAGCATCTGCATCAGAGGGTAAGTTTGCAGCCAGCCTTGCCCCTTTCCCTCATCTGCTCCCTCCAGTGTTTGATGGGTTTTTAGCCCCACATCCATGAATTCCCCCCCGTGTTCCCTGTCCCAGAAATGCCTAAGGGTTTGAAAGGTTCAAAGGAGATTATTTCTCCTTGTGCTCACTGCTGAGCCTTCAGCTGCAATCCCTGTGCCCGGTGGAATGCAGGTGGTAGACAGCAGTCTGTGATTACTTCAAGGACTGCAAATAGAGGGGAAAAAAGTACTCAAAGAGATGAAACCCTGGTCCAAATGAAATCAGAAGGAATTCAGCTGTTTACATGAATGGAGCCAGGATTACCCTTCTAGCCAAGATGATAAGACCCTGAAGTTTATCTATACATTTACTCTTGTTTTCTGCCAGCAATAAACACAGTAAAGGGTAAGATAAAAGCTGTATCAAAGAAGCTGACTGTGCTACAAGGGATGTTTCTCCAGGCTTCGGGCCGTAGGATTATCTTGCACAAAGCAGTACGTATGAAAGCCATTGTGCAAACGCTACACACCATTGTTTATTTTGTCATATCACAGCTAATCAGAACCCTTTCAGAATCCTGAGTGGATCTGATGGAGAGCACCACGTTGTTGTTACTGCAGAAGGTAAACGCTGCTAGATTGGTGGGTGCGGTGTTGTACAGGACACCAAAACTCATCTGATCTTCGGAATGAAAATTGATTATGGGCACAAATTGTTCTGAATATGAACCTTGACGTACTGCGAGATCTGACTTATTTACTCTGCCGTAAGTAACACCATAGCTTTGATATACTGTTCCTCCACATTTTGGCAAGGGAAAAGGGCTCCGTCACACAGCTTTTCCCAAGTGCTTGTATAAACATCATTAACACTGTGCTGTTCCACCAGAGGGATCTGAAAGAAAAACTGGTGATTTAAAGACATTACTGGTCACAGCTCTCTTTCCTGCTTAGCACAAACTCTTACACTGTCATAGTTGATCAGGTGTATCCCAAAGGTATAAAACTCCCTCTTAAGAGATAATGGGTTGATGAAGCATCCATTTGTTCGAGGTTATTTTACCCAGCTCTAGTTGGCTGTTTCCTAGAAGTCATCAAGAAGTGACCATGTGACCTCAAACAACCATTGATTATTTACTGATCCAAGAGAATAATTGCAAGGAGAAAGAAGACAGGGCTGAGAAAACAAGAAGATATGTGTTACCTTGCTACTGAAGGCTACTGCCTTCTCAGCAGAGCTGGCAGCTCACCTGCCTGCACTGCCACAGCCTCATAAAGGTCTTTTCCAACATAAATTATTCTAAGATCATCGATTCCACCTCTAAACTTAACACAGCCAAGTTCAAGAGGCTAAAACGGCATCAGCTTTCCTGGTTCTGATGGATCTGGCATATTGCAGGGTTCTTCCTTCCCATCATAAGGGGAAGAGACAGATTTACACAGGCCTCCTCCCCCCTCATCCTCCTAGGGACCTCTCCATGACACAGTGCACCAGTCACAGCCCATGTGTCAGCAGGAGCGGGCCCCGTTTCCCTTCTCCTCCTTGTGGTGAATAATCTCCAGCTCATACCAGGCAGCAGTAGCTAAATGGAAAAATTTACCTCTGTTTGTCCACCACCAGTAACGTAAGGCTTAATCATATATCCCCAGTCATTTGTGCCCTGAGGTTGGCACCTGAAACTGCAGTGCAAGTTCAAGACAGTCGTGATCAGCATCCGTTCCCTGAGGTAAGTTCAGGAGCAAGAGAAGCCCAGCTGTGGAAGCAGGGTCATTTTTCAGCTCTTGCACTGTTCTTTGAGTCAGTCACTGCCCTTGCTTTTACAGCTACAAAGCCAGGCATCGGCGTGTAAATCAGCCGGCTCCTGTCTCACAGCCTGCTAGACAAACTCCCAGCAGAGGTGTGAACTTCCCCAATTAATCTTAATGAAGTGTTAACTTCAAAGCTGAGTTGCAGCCATTTCTAGGTTAACAGAACCTTATAGAAAAAACCTCCCAGCTTGACTCGTTAAAAACAGCTCCAAGGGGACAGGATTGGTCAAATTTGGGGGTTATTCTGGGAGCTGGAAAAAAAATCTCACTTCACTGGCAGTCTTTGCTCATGCACCACTTCCATTGCAGCTGCATTGTTAGGAGACCAAAGGGTCAGGCAGCCAGACTGGAAAAACTGTACAGTGAATGCATGCTAAAAATATCACTGGAATGGAGCAGATGGAGCAAGACAGGGAGGCCCGGATGATAAAGACTGTAAGGAACTGTGTAAGCTCTTCAAGCCAAGTGATGACCTTGCTTATACTGTCTTTTACCTTATTCAGGTCAGTGAAGTGCAATGCCACATTCAAGTCCTGAGCCCAAATTTGTGATCCATATATTTCCATAATTCTCAGTTACCCAAAACAATAAAGTGGGTACTTCAAATTGGTCTTAGATACTTGCAGTATCGCCATTGGCTTTGCTAGCACTTTGAGACATTGTGGTATTAGTTCAATTGAAAGTGTGAATCCACATCACAGACCCCAAATACAGGTCTCTTGGAATGAATCCCTCGTTCGAAGAGCCTTGTACCCTTATTTTCCTGATATAATGCCATGGAAGTGGAGCATTTGCAAGGAAATCTTCCCTCACATGCCTGTGTCTAGTTTGCAGCCAAGGAGCCCACCTAATAACTTGGAATGTTGATGTAGTTTCAGGAATTGCACCAGTATGTGTTCACTCCCTATTTCCAACATGAACTGGTTGATCTTTGTGCTCATTTGTTACCCTAAAACAGGACAAATGTAGTGAGCTGGTCTAGTTGTAGGGACCATGCAAACTGGTAGCACCTTCCTTTAGGGGAAATGTCAACAGATCACACTTGAACGACTTACACACTTGAGTACCACAGCAAGTGAACACTCTTGGAGCTCATTTTTAACTGTCAAAGACAATAGGAAAAGCATTTCCTTTGAAACAATTTCATGGATCTATTTGATATAGCCCCCAAAAGCGAAAGCAGCTCTGTGCTGAGCAATTCAGATTACATTCTGGATACAAGAACTTAAATATAAAAGAGGAAAATCCTGGCGCTTCATTACAAGCTCCCTTGAATACCTCTGACTCAGCTGATTACTAACTGCCAGAGCACACCCATATCTGCCAGCATAAGCTTTTAAAATATACAACGAAACAAAAAAGAGCCCCCAAACCAAAGACAAAGGTTAAATTAATTATTCCTATTTTGAGAAGTTCAAGAGTGAATGGCTGTGTTGTCATGGATGCTGGTATGTTTATGATTTTGGGTTTTCCTCATTACTAGCTACTCTTAACTACCATGAAACAAGAGTTCACCTCCAGCACTGTACCATGGCTCTGACCTTCATGTACTGCCTGGCAGCAATGGGGCACAATATTTACAGAACTCTAGTTTTACTAAGAGATGGATGTAGAACAGATGATGCAGAAGCGATAGTTCTTCCAGATCCTCAAGGTTTTCTGCCAAATACCTCAAACCCATCTATGCTCACCAGGGTCAGGAAGCAGTTATTGCAAAGTTTTTTTGTGCTAGCAGCCACAGTGTGTTCTTCTTTCTCTGAAGTGTCTCATTAGAGAAGACAGACTAACAGTCTGAGCTTGGCAACAGCAGACACAGTCAATAGTGGAGCAAGGTGAGAGGTCCCACTTGTTTCAGGAGCTGTGGGTCATCGCTGACAGGAATAGGAAGCAGTTATTTTAACTTACACAGTTATAAGGGAACTGGGAAAAAGAGGTCTTTCAGCGGCCTCAGGCTGCGAGATCTGTCGAGTTGCTGTGACACAGCTCAGTCATGAAATCAAATTTAGAGCTACCAATAAGTTCTTTCCTAAGTCAGGGAGGCTTTATCTTTCCATTGGAATGGGAGTATCAGTGTATATTTACTATGGCACACAGGCTGCACAGGCTGACAGAGCTCTGCACTGCTTCTCCTTGTTCCATGCCAGCAGGAAAAGAGCAGTGGTGTTTGTCCCCACCAGGAACACACTGCTGATGCTGACCTGTATCCCATCATCTTCTTCCCAATGTGTGTGTTCACACGGAAAAGTTTGGGCAGCACAGATTGCATTGTCATCCTTAATCCTTTAGAACTATGTATACAGCAGTTCCCAATACAATATTTTTTCCAACCAGTTCAGTATTCACCTTGAAAGTCTGGTCTGTGCTGCATTTGCCAAAAACTGATCTTGATATATATTTATATATATATATATGGGAACACAATGGAACAGCTGTACTTGAGCTTGATTTGTCAGGTACAGTTTTTGCCCTTTTTAGATTTAATTGCACGTCCAGCATGTTCCTCACTTAGAAGACCTCGTAGAGCCCAGAAACCAATTACTAACAAAAATAATGACTCTACATTTTACACATCAATTATTAATGTTTCAAAACTTTGTGTTGTTCCTTCTCTAAATTGTTTTCTCTTACATAGTGACAGCAGGAGGGAACAGACACCCTACAATAGAGCAGACCTACTGACTGGGAAGGAGTTGGTGCTTCCTCAAACACTGCTCTCAGGGCTGCCAAGGCAGCTGTAAATAAGTGATGCTGTTGCACTTTTCTCAGTCTGATTTGCATAACAGAGCTTGCAAGAGCTTAAACCCACACCAATGAATATATGCTTGTGGATACCAAATCACTACAGCCACGGAGGCACAAGTTCTTAGGTATCCCTCATGTCCCAATTAATTTCAGTACTAATAAGCAGAAGAATGTGTGCACATATGCTCGTGCCTACATCCATTTCTGATGTAAATATGGAATAATTATGTAAACTGTGACTCTTTGGCCCCAAAAGAGATGACTACAGAGTACAGGAGAGGTTTATAGAAGGCAAATAAGAACTGATTGTTCAAATTATATCACTTTAAGGAGCAATGGGTGTCATACAGAGCTGGCAGATACCAGTGGGGTTTTTTTTAAACCAAATAAATGCTCTTCACATCAGATATTATGCCATTGAACTCCTTGCTACATGCTAAAGGTTTACATGGGTTCAAGAGAAGACTTGAGAAATCCAGATAAGGGAAATTCATTGACAATTATTAAATAGAAAGGCACTAACTCTAGTTCACTGAGCTGCCTGCTGATATGTTTCATGTTACTTTAAAAAGGCAAGAAAATATTGCTTGATTTTAATAGATAGACTCATGCAAAGGATTCTGTTTGAATTGCCTGTTACCATTACAGAATATGGGTTACATGAATTGTTTTCAGCCTTCCATAATGTGGCCTAGATTTTAACAGACTATGCAATGCCAACCTTAATGTGAATCATGGGCAATCATGTGTATCCCTTCCCCTTGCATCTCTGATCACACAACATAGTCTGGCAGGGACAACAGCAACATTTATGGAAAAATAATGGCAGTTATATCACTAACATATTAAGTTGCTGAAAATAAGAACACCAGCACCAAACTATCCATTCTCTCTCTGTGGACCACTAATGATATATTTACCAAGGTTTCTGAGCCATGGGAACATACGGTCCTGTACTTAATAACGTGAGTCATTCAAATGGAAATGTTCTGCTGTGAAATTTTATGGCTCTAATTAAGAGCATTTCTAATTAAGAGCATTAACAAAAATCTATACTTGCTTCATGCCTTTTTGTAACTTCTTTGTTTTGAATATTACCTTTATGATATTTCCATTTAGAAGAATCATAAAGGGTAAATGTTGCAAGTTCTACTTGCAAAAAAAGGACAAAATTCATTGGCCTAAATTCATAAGACAATATCCCATACAGAGATCAAATTAAGAAAACATGTATTTTTCTTTTTTTTCCAACTGATGCAGCAGTGAACTCAGCAGAACCAGATGACAATGATGACACTGGTGTCTGTAAGAAAATGGATTTGGCTTATGAAATCCAGCACTACATCTCTGTTATGAAAAGTAAGAATGGGGAAGGAAAAAATGGAAGCAATGGACTGCAAGTGACACACTGCAGAGGCAGCAATGACAGCAAGTCTAAAATATGCTACAGAAGACATCGCTGTCTTAGCAACTCTTCGATGGAAATGGCAAGGCCAACAGCTGGCTAGAAATGGAAGACTCATTCAGACATAAAGAGAAACAACCTGAACTTCTACCCACAATTTGATCTGCAGCCAGAGCAAAATGTAATTTTTATTCAGAACAGTCAGTGCTGTCACTGCAGTGTTTTCTGTTCTCTGGACTCTTGGTTCCAGGCTGATGGGCTCTTCCCATACAAAAATCACTGCACCTCTAAGGACAATAAACCCCATGTCACTACAGCTACAAATGAGCACGACCATGGAACAGCTCTCATTCAATAGCTTGTTAGCTTACACTTGATCATTGCAGCTTCCCCCACAGCCTGCCTTGGCTCCTGGAACAATGTAGTAAAATGCAGCTTATATTTTTATCCAAAGCAGTTTTCAGTCCTCATCACATTACCACCAGCTCATTCTGGCAGGCTTGAACATGGAATCATAGAATCACAGAATGGCTTGGGTTGGAAGGGACCGTAAATATCATGTAGAACATATCAACTTATTTTCCTAATTCTGGACCAAGCTGTCTGCATGTGAAAAAAAAAGTGAATTGTTATTATTATTACTATTATTACGATGATAGTTATTATTAT
This sequence comes from Corapipo altera, assembly GCF_003945725.1. NCBI lineage: Eukaryota > Metazoa > Chordata > Aves > Passeriformes > Pipridae > Corapipo > Corapipo altera. The sequence goes on from NW_020884895.1 coordinate 7,478,971, forward strand.
TATTATTATTATTATTGTATTTTTTCTTCATGACACACACAACATCCAGAGAGCTTTGCATGAGACAGCATAACTGAAGGTGGATAAAGTGGGTTAGTGGCTGTGCATGTGCACTTAGTCATGATAAGACTATGAAGATAATTCCCATACACACCATGTTGTACCTTACATTCAAGCTTAGTCTTTCTGTCCATCAATAGTTCCATATTCTTTAGTTCAGTCAGTATGTTTTCTGGCAATGGTTTTATGTTCTGTGGTAATGTACCACTTCTACTTCTTTTCCATTTTTCCTCCACCACTTCCAGCCACCAGCCCAGTGTTTTCTTTAGGACTTAACTGTTTCATAGACATTCAAAATATTGCAGCCATGCTGTGCTCAAACAACATAAACCTAAAGCATTTCCATTCTGGCTTTCCCAAACTGCCCCTCTTCTGTCTTTCCTAATATATCTTGCTCTAATTGCATGAATCTCTCAGCAAGAGAGTTCATCAAGGAGGTGACTTCTGATTTCTGTGTGATTTAATCTGTGTCTTGGAGCGAGGCGTAGGGGCTCCTCAGGTTTGTGGCTGAGAAAAGGGGTTTCATGGGGATTAATGGGGAGTTTCACGGGGATTAATGGGGTTGAATGGGAAGGGATCTGGGGCAAAGTGACAGAGCATTGGAAACTGGGCTTTATCAGTTTTGCAATTTGCAAATATTAAAAGAAAAAAATTCATTGTTTTTACCAATTTTGCCCATATTAGATTTTTTTATAAATTAGACATATATGTATAAATATGGTATGTATAAATATAAAATACTGTCATCTTGATTTATTGTTTGAATATAGACACATCAAGTTCTGAAAGAGACCTCTTATTTTCCTGCTGGGAAATGATTCTTTCTTCCAATTTGAAGTGTTTTTATAGGTTAGCTGCTGTGGAAGCCAGTCTCCAGGATTGCTCGTCAGCTCAGCAGCACTGCTCACAGAGAACATCTGAACTTCTCTGCATTTCCCTGAACACCAGACAATGTAAAGAGTCTTTGCTTTTGCCCATTGTTAAGTGATCTCAGCCTCCCACAGCACCACCCTTGTTTCAGCAGAGCCCTGGTCAAGTCAGAAATAGAAGACATCCTTTACAGGAACATTTTTTCAAGGAAAGTGAAAATTGTATCTTGAAGGCTCACTTAAAGAGATTGAATAAACTGTGAAACTTGTCACCTGCAGATACAGCCCAGATGCTGCTGCCTCTCTATTCTCACTGTTTGACAAAATTATCTTTAGAAATAACCCTGGATTTCAAGAGATGATGGGCTTGGATCAAGTGCCCCAATCTGGGGAGAGACCATTAGAAACTCCTCAGCCCCAGCTCTGAGATGTGAGCAGCAGGACTGTCTGGAGAGGGAATAACTGGAATTTATATCAGCGTGATGGTGATGTAATTTGGTACAGCTGGGACATCACATGAAAGCCAAAGCAAAATAAGAAACAACCCATCCACAAACACAGACACACACAGATTAGCGGGAAGTTTCACCTCAGGAAATCGTTGTGGCTCCCTATTCCTGTCAGTAGCGTGTCTGCAAATGTCACCCAGCAGCAATGCATCACCCCACGAGCAGCCCCAGAACACAGAGGCAACCAAAAGGGTGATGAGGAAGAGATTGCCAAATACTTTTGGAACAAGTCAGGGATTAGACCCGGTGGGAGAAAAATTACGCAACAAAATAAACAGCTTTTGCCAAGAAAACCAAGACTCAGGGAGGAAGTTGCCTGTGCCAGTCCTGGCCACAGAGGAGAAAGCTGTTTCTCTGGGAAGGACAGTGAAGTTGGATTCAATATTTGCTTCTCCTTCTTGTCAGCTTCTTTCTCTACCTAATGTCCCAGACAATGAAGTTGGTCCCAGGCACCAAATTTGGTCCCAGCTGGTCCTCAGACCAAAGGTCTCCCATGAATGGTGTGTGTGTGGCTCACACAGGCTGCACCTTTGACACCTCCAAACTGATTTTTAACAAATACACAAGGCATGGGAGACTAATTACTCTGGGAAAGCCCCACTTTCTTCTTTAACCTCACCTTACAGCAGAGCTCTCTGGTGTGCCATTGGAAGAAAAACCTCTTTTACCTTTATCAGAGACCAACAATTAGAGAAGGAAAAATCAACGGTCCAGGAAAACCTAATTCCATCCTCTGTTCCCTGTGAGCACTCCTTCACTGCTCACTACAACAGGAGGATTGGTAGACCACAGCAAAGGATGCACCTTTAGATACTCATGACAAAGCCCACCGTGGTGCATGGCTCTTCCATGAAAAATGAGAGCCTCCATAGACCCAGCACTGGGAAAAATCTCCAGCCTTTCACCTGCTGGTGCTCTGCTGTTGGTGTCCTGATGTGGAGCCCTCACTCTGGGTATCCAGTGTCACTCCTGTGGACACTCAGCCTCAGACACTCCGCTGGCACTGCCGGCGGGTTTGCCCGTCACGACGGTAATCACCAGTCTGTGAGGAAATGAAGTCACAACTGTGACTGGAATAACTTCAGCAAAGCCTTCCACGAGGCAGCAGGGACTGAAAACCATTGCTGACAAGGGGTGAATGAGAAACAGTGGAAAACTCTGTGTCTCATTACCAGTTGCCACAATGTGCGGATTAGAAGGATTAATCTGGGCGCTGGTGCCATATGCTGCTCCAGGTGGGCTGAGGAAGGACTTGGCTCCATCGAGTGCTCAGAGAGTTTTAACAGGTTAATACTGGCAAGTTTATTTAGTGCACTGAGCTCAGTTCCTGTTGGCTGATGTTAATGTTGGCACAATTAGGCTGATGAAAACACTGTGCAGATGTCCTCTGGTGATCCAGTCCCTCCCCAACACTTGTAGCTATCAGATAATAAACTCTTTTCCATGGTGGCTCCGGTGGGTGATTCACTGCAGATTACTTACACTGGTTCTCCACTTCCTTTCAGAATGCGTCTGGACTCCTTACCTGACTCAGTTCTTTCTTCTTGGCTGCTCTCTTTATTGGCCAGTCACAATTTCTCTGGGATTTCTTACTGCTTGCAGAGAGCAGGGCTGAACTGGGAGCAGGGGGAAGGCTCCAGGGCAGCAGTGGTGATCACTTCTCATCCCACTGATTTATTTTGAACTGTTACAAATTCTTCAGCTGGCTGGAATTTTTTCTTCCTTTTTTCTACCTTTTTTTTTCTTCTTCCTTTTTTCTTCCTTTTTTTCTTCTTTAAGAGCTTTTTCTCCTAATTAAATGTCTTCTATATAGCCAATTCCATGTCAATATTTAGTATATTGTTATGTATTAATGTATTATAATAAAACATATTAATTACATCTATTATAGGGTTATATATATTATAATTAATTATTATTAATATAACTGTCATTTATATAACTATTAACACAGAAACACAATGCCTTACTGAAACCTCCATTTAGAATATTCAGAGCAAATACCAGTTTTTCTATGAGAGTTTAATTAATTCTTGTCCGTCATTTTTGCTTCTTACACATCAGTTTTGCTCTCTTACTCCTACTTTGTTTTAATGATGCTCACGTTTCCTATGATTATTGCTGAGGAAGAATAGAAAAATGAGAGGAGGATGTTGGAAAAACAGTGGCTCCTTATAGGTGCCTGTTGTTCAATACTGGAGTGGAGGTATGGAAAAAGCAATCCATTGAGCAATTACTGGCTGTAAGAGCTTGAAAGCACGAGGAAAGAAGTCAAACTTCTGTTCTCTGAAGAGTGATGGCATCACATTGTGGGACCACTCTTCCAGTTCTCCTGACAGCAACCTCTAGCATCAACATGAAGCCCAGAACAGATTTTGGTTGCTCTGCTTGTCCCCACGTGTGCTCATTTCCAGCTCAGGAATAAATTCTGAGATTCTGAAGCATTTCAGCTTTTTAACATTGTTCTGCAAATTCCTGTATCTATGGAGTGGAAAGTAGGCTGTAAAAGGACACGTTTGAAGCAGTTTTATGCCTGGAAGGAGGAATATGGGTTTCTCAGCCTTCAGACAGCTCCGCAGCCTGAGTGTGTTGTCTGCTCAGTGCCCAAGTTCCAGGCTTTCCTCTGTATTTTAATTTTCAAGGGAAGGAAATCTTTATGTCTGGGCCAGATTAAGGTCACTGTATGGTGTAATCAGTTTCTAGGACAGGATAACCAAGGTCCAAGATAGTGGGACATCCAGTGGTATGTCCCCCCAGCTCAGATGAATTGTCACCTGGCAGTTCTTCTTGCCTGGGGGGTACAAAGCCCTTGATGTGATCTGCTCCTGTGGTGCTGACTTTTCTCTGATTTTCAGCTGCTAGAGCATATTAAACAAGCCTTTTCCCAGTGTTACTCTGCTTTAGTTGCCATAGGGATGGCTTGTGACTGCGACTGGCAGGGATCTCAAGGCCATCTCTCTGGTGATGTGATGTCTGCTGTCAGGGAGTGAAAGCCCTGACTCATTTGCATTTCACAGCTACAGTGATGTTTATTGCCAGCATCGGAGCAGGAGAAAAGAATGATTTGTTTTACTTAATTTATTTTTTTCTATCAGGCCAGTTACAATTCTATTTTATATTCCCTTTTGACAGAAGTCAACATGAATCAAGCCTAGAAACTCATTATCTGAGGCAAGGAATGTGGTGGTGACCTTCTCTCCAATCTAAAGAAACCATACAGATTTCCAGGAAACATAAAGCCTCAGGACTGATCTGTGCATGGAGGGAATCAGAACTGATCTGTGCATGGTGGGTGGCAGTGGTTAACTGTGTGCTTCAAAAGGCATCCTCAGAATGAGAGCAGCATTAGCCATTTATCTGCAAGGGAAAATGAGGAGAGCAGCCTTCCTTCCACTGCCTTGTGTCACTTTGCAAAAGAATACAGTGACAGCATTGTTCCTTACTTAAAAATATTTTGAGTGTGAGAGGTGATAAATATGAATCTCTAAGGAAAGAAATAAAGCAAATATTCTAAGAATCATCCAAGATAAGTGTGATTTGTGTTTCAGCAAACAGTTCTGGGAAATTTGTCCTTATTTGCTAAACAATACTATCAAAATAGGAATAGAAATAGAAATTAAATATCCCACTTCTGTTTAACACTTCTCGCCGTTACAACTGACCAGTGCTGCACCTGGCACTACAAGAGCCATGGACTTTCCCAAGGACCTCTGCTGTCTTCACTTGCAGTAGAGTGGGAAACAGGGGGGACTGTTTCAGCAGTCTTGAGTAAAGGAATGAATTTCCCCTTGATGCCTTCTCACCAAAAGTTAGCAGTTAAGGGGAATTTTCTTCTGCAGACACACTGCACACAGGAAGGGCAGGGACCAGATTATGAGGCTGAAAAAGGAAACCCAGGGATCAGCTGTTTCAGCATGCAGCAACCCTTCTTCATGGAATGAGGGAAAGGACAGTGGACACATGCCTGTATGTCCCATGGCATCCCTCTGACACTGATTTTGTAGGGATCATGACTGTCAATTTAGAAAATAATGAATCTTAATAATGCCTAGTCCAGGGGAGGCTGGATGAGTTTTGTAGTTGAGTGGTTTTAGCTGAGCTCTTCCTGGAGGAAGAGAGGTGTAAATTGACCTATGCTTTCATTAGGAGTTTGTCTTCCATATGAGTCTCTGAGATGATGGATAGGACAAAGTGTAGCTGGAAGAATGGACATTATTAGTGACCTCTGAAAGCATCTTTAAAACAGCTTTCAGATTAATTCTCCAAATTAGCTTGGCAGAGAGTAGGGCTGCCTTCCATTCCTTGTCCACCTGAGCGGATTTAAGACAGACAACGTCTAAACTACAGGACCAGCAGTGCTTTCTAATTGTGGGTATCATCCAAGCATGCAGTTTTCTACTCTCTTTCCTGTATTTGGGTCTCCATGGAAAGGAAATGCAGGCAAGTACTCTCCATGCAGGTTTCCAACTGAAGAAGACCCCACAAGAAATGTGTAAAGAGTATTTCACACACAGTCTACACATTACCAGAATCAGCATCACCCCATCCCTCTCATGCAAACAGTTGTCATCATCCCTCTGTCACTCCCTGCTGGTCCTAACCATTGCATTCCCCTTCATTCACTGCTTTCTTACTCCATTGCTATCTCTGCTTCTTCCTCTTCCCCATCTCATTTCACCTCCTGCTCCACCCTGCTCCTTCCCTTGCTTCCCTCAGTCTTTACCATGCTACTCCTCCCATGGGTGAAAAATCCTAATGGATGCATGCAGGAGGAACTGGCAGAGGGTAACTGGATGTACAGACAACTTCAGACCCTTACAGTGCTCCTGTCAGCAAGCAGCAGGGAAACAGGGGCTGCATCACATGGCAGAGTAGAAAAACGATGCTGTACCAACGAATCCAACCCAAGGCTGCCAAGGCTGAAGTGAAGAGTTTAAAAACACCCACGCTATCAAAAGTGAGTCCCACCGACTGATTTAGAAAGGCAAAAAGCTTTCAGGCTTAACAAATAAAAATGTAAAGTGACATCTGTGAGAAATGACACGGCTCAGTACAGTGTTTGAAACTTCCCGAGGCTTGTCCTGCTCCTGGTGCTCTGTGTGTGTGCTACGTCCTTGAAAACTGCGAGGCCCTTGTGAAGCAGGAGACACAGGGTAGAATAAACATTTGTCTAATGTGTGACTCACACAGAAACAAAACTGTCCTTGCAATTAAAGCCCAGGAAAGCATCTTAAATCCCTTTGACTTAAGTATTTCAGGATACTCAGTGTATGCTCAGTAAGATCCATGGCTGCTGACCGCAGGCTCTGGGCTGTTCTCTCCATCCAGCCTGCTCAGTGCTTGAACGGGAAACTTGGTAAAGGCATCACAACTTTCCATTGAGAGACTTCACATCTCACTGAGAGGCCCATTTACATTTTTAACCCTACTGGCAGTTGACGTATTTGCTGTAATAGCGTTCGCAGGCAGACCTGAGAAGCTTTGGGGACTGAGAGTGCTCCTGATTTCATGTGGATTGCTGGCGCTTTGAGTAGACATTTACCAGCAGCTGGGAGCTCGGAGATACAGCATCTATTCTTTCCTTTCACATTTGCCTACAGAGCTGTAAATGTCAAAGCCTTTCAAGTGCCCCTCAAACAAAACGAGTTAGTAAATCAGCAAATGTGGCACCGCACACACTCATGTGGTGCATGTTAAGCTACTGTACTTCATTCACTCCTTTATCCGATGGCTCCGTGAGAAACAGAGCTCGCCGAGGCGCCGAGATGCCTTAGTCATTTTGTTTGTTTTTTTCACATGGCTACTGTTCTTGTCTTGTTTTTTTCCAAAAGCTGCGTCAGATGTGCTTAGCATTCAACTCAACTCGATACATTGAATGAAAAGGCCATTTTCTCTTCACTGATGAAATATAATTGAACCCACTTATAATGAACTCACATACCAAATAATGAAACTCCATTTGTGCGACCGGGGCTTTTTTCCGAACCCCACAATTCCCAGTCCCCTAAGGGAGTGTTTTATGTGCGTTTCCACCAGTTTCACTGAGATCACAGTTTGGCACATCGGCATTTTGCTTTGTTCTTTATTGTCTCTATACCAGAGAGAAGCAAGTTTGTAAAAAGAAAAGATAAAGAGCAAGAGCGGTTTAATTAGCAATCAGTGCTGTTTGAAAACCATCTCTTTAGCACACAATTTTTCCCAGTCCTCTGTTTTAGCATTCCATTTCACTGCGGCTCGTGGTTTCCTGGGTGTCTTCTTCACCTTCAACCTGTTTTAAGCTGTCTCCTGCAAATTCTGCAGGAAGCTGCCAGTTTTGGCACAGCCCTGCAATCTGTTCCCTTGAAAGACGTAAGGGCCTTGTTAAGGAGCGGAGCAGCACAGGGCAAACACTTGTATTGTGTCTTTGGGGCTCCCACAGAGATAAAACTCTCCCTTTGGTTCAAACACGGGAAGATGTCCCCAACCTCCTTTACGTGCAAACATTGTGGATAAGGAGGGTACTTAGCCAAAAAGTCTCTGCCTGACCTCATGAGCATATCTGGAGAATGTCAGAGCTGCTGGCTGAAGATAAGGAAGAAGACTCGGCCCCAGATAGGGAAGATGTGGAAGGAAGGGTGGGCTACAATGTCTATACATGCTGGATTTTAGGAAAAATAAATTTATTGTGCACTTATTCAAATCTGACTGCCTAAACCCAGGCACTTCTGTTCCTCTGAGTTCTGCCCCAGGGGAGCTGGTATGTGAGAAAATCAAACCAACTGAAGGACGCTCAACTCCTTTTTAGGAGGAGTGATGTGTTTTTCCTAAGATGACATTAACCTGAGAAATTTAGAAACTCGTAAAAAAAATCACTAAAGTTTGATGACACTGCTGCTGCCTGCTGCCAGCCCGGGGGGCTGATAATCCCAGGTAATCTGGGCGGAGGTTGCTCATCATTAGAGCCCTGTGGTACAGCAGAGCCACAGGACTTTATAATGGAATCATTTTGGCAGAGGTCCTGATGTTGTCTGCCTTTGGTCTTGCACAGGAATAAATTTGGCGTCACCCATTGTGCTTACACTTAACATCATCATCAAGTATATTTGTCAGGGCCTCATGTGAACATACTGGCCCTGAGCAGCCTCACCTGGGACCTCCCCCCCAACCCTGACCATGGGCCCTGGGCCCTACTTAGGCTCAGCCCAGGGCCCTTTCTTCTGTCTGAGCTGTGCTGCTGTCTGTGCTTTTTGGGCTGATGCTGTAAGTACCTCTGGTAAAGAGCATCAATTTTTTGAGCTTTTCTTGAACCAAAAGTAATACATAATGAGTTCTGGCCTATATGGTACCTCATTCCTGCTCTGAGAGGGTCATTCTGGCACAGCCACAATATCTGAATGCATTTCTGTAGCTGTCACCCTGCTTTCACTGAAAAGCAACATTTCTCACCAACTAACGGAGGTTTTTTTCTATTACAAAAATTACTGTTAGCAAATACCTCTCTTGTAGACATGGACTTTAATTTCTGGAGTGAACAAATAATTCTAGTTTATGGGAAAAATCATCATTTTACCAACTGAAGTAGAGATCTATATGAGTGAACCCTGGCTGCTCATTAAACCTGTGTTGTGGGTCTGGTTGGTGACAAACCAGGTGTCACAGTAAAGAAGTGGCTGTACCTCTGTTCAAGCACATGTAGGCTAAGGAGGGCTATTGTCAGTGTATGTAAGAAAATCTGAGAATGAAATGGAGATGAAGACAAAGAAAGGCTGGAAAGGTGTCTGTGAACTCCCCACTCTTCCTGGATATAGTCTGGGAAAGTGGATGGGTTGCTGGAAGCTGCTTTTCCAACGCCTAGGACTACAGGGGTGGCAGCACTAGGCAAGACCTACAAGACACACCTGACTTGTTTTTCTTTGGCTCCTTGGCTTTTCTGAAGCATCAATTTACTGATGCTATCTCTAGCTGACCCCTCATCACATTGGGTTTCAGACCAGGTTGAGGGAGGTCATATCCCTTATTACTCTTGTATTTCTTTGGAGGCTGCTGGGAGGCTGAACCAGGTGAGCTAATACCCAGTGGAATTTGCTTTGCTAAGTGAGTTATTACCAACATCCATGGAAGAAACCTTTTGGAGGTCCTGCTGAGATGGTACCAATGCAAATGGTGCACAAAATAAAGATGGAAGATAGCAGCAATGCTTAGCACTAAGCTGTTACCTGGGAGAAATAGTCCAGTGAGGTCTGTGTCCAGGAGCTCCCTGGTTTCAGTGTTTTACTGCAGTTAAGTAGAGCTCTAGTGGAAATCTTGACAGTATCTAGTCTGGCTTCCGGTAAGGCTGGGCTTTCTTAAATCACTACTGAGGGGGATATCAGCTGCTGATGCTATCAGCAAAGAATCAGAGTGTGAGGGTGAATAAATATTGCTCATAGGTTAAGATGAATTAGTTGGTGTCCTGAAGCCACTGGAGCTGCAGACAGGCTTCCCTGCTGATGTGCAGCCCCCTGACACCTCAACAGGAGCTGGGAGCTGGAGTGGCAACTCTCACTTGAGTTTCAAAGAAAATTGCACAGCACTTCAAATTGAGTGCTGTGAGCGGGGACAGAGGCTGTTGGTTATTGCCGTGATGAAGCTAATCCAGTCCTAAGGAGGATAAAGGGTTGCTTAGCAATACTTTAGCAGTGACTAACAATGCTACACCAGGCTTTTACTGTTGACTAAGTCTTTAATAGTGGCTCAGTGGGTTTTTTAGTGGAATGTCTTTACTATTTTTGTAATGGTCTCCCCTCTTGAGAAACTGTCAAACTCATCACATATAATGAACAGGCAGCAGTCAGCAAGCATTTGATTGCCAATCATGTGTTGTTTTTTGGCCTGACCTCATTAAGATTCCTTATCTCTATCTTCTCTTTCCCTAGGAGTTCTTAAATTAGCTACAGAGATTAGATTATTTAAGTGCTTTTCATATAAATGACTCCTAGTCTGTTTGTTTTTCCTATGACACCCTTTGTCCATGTGGAACCCCATTTCTGGTCTTAAAGGAGAGAGGCAGTGGGGAAGAGATGGTCTGAACCAGGCCAGAGTCACATCTTGTAGAAAACTTTATTATGGTGTTCTGTAAAGATTTTAAATAGGGCAAGATGTATTTTGTTTCACTTTATATTCCTTTGTAGCATAACTATAAGAAAAGTTGCCTTCTTGATGGCAAGAGGCTGCTGTGTACTGTGCAGTATATTAATATTATTAAAAGATATATTGAAGGCCAAGTGTTCTATTCATGCTTTTAGGGATTCAGCTGAACGATACAAGCACACACCAAAAAAACTCATCTTCCCTTTCTTTGCTGAGGTATCTGAGTCATAGCTGTCACTGCAGAAAATGTATAGTAGTATTTTGAGGAAAGGAAAACACATTAAAGCTGAGGATAGCATCTGGATTCTTTAAGCATTCCCCTTGGCCGTATCTACACTTTGGAGTTGATGCTATCAGGGGAACCAGTAAAAACACACTAATCCCCAGCCAAACACAGCTCACATTTTAGCTGTGTCCAGAGACTACTGTGCAAGCAAGTGCTGCTGTGGGACTTCACTGCTCCGTGCAAGGAGCCCACCAGCCAGACCCCTCAGCTCCCTGCATGAGAGCCAGAACACTGCTGCTCCAGCTGGGAGCAAGGATCCCATTTAATCAGTGGTGTGTGCAATGAAGAGCTTGTGGCAGAGTGATGGGTTTCCAAATATTTGCATCCAGTGTTTATACAACAGCCAAATCTGAGTTTTTCACCTCGGAAACTCTCCAGAGAGCAGCACTGTGGCAGGGCTGCCAGGGGCTGTAGCAAACCCACCAGGTGGGAAACAATAGCCCTGTAGAGGATGTAAAATTCTGAATAACTGATCTCTCTGCAGTTTTGCATACAGTTCACTGTTATAATATTGATTACTATGAGGTGGGATGTATCTTTGGTGAACCATTTCCAAGATTCTGGAGGATGCTATGTCCCTCAGTCCCTCAGCTCCAATCTATGCAAATTGGGAATGGAGAGAAACTGGATGTATTACTGGAAGCTCCTGGTGCTCTCTCTGTGCTGAGATTTTCTTTTCAACTGTCACAGGAATTTATGTATCTGTTATTATTCAGCTGGGATCCTGAATTTCTTTCAGCATTACTAATTCCACTAACTTCTTAAATTTTGGCACACTTGGGAATAGTATGGAACTGAATGTCTAGGAACTGAACTGGGAGCCTGCACCTCAGTTCTCTTGGTTTGAGGTGTGGGGCACAGCCCAGTATGGTTTTGTGGACCCACAAGGAGGACACCCCAAGTGAGTCCTTCCCCTCTAATGTGGTGAGCTGTGCTGCTAGTTCAGACACTGAAATGATGCTCCTGGTGTACCCAGTGCTGTTCCAGCTGCCTTGTCACCCATTTGTCATCGCTCTGAATCACCCAGGGAAGGTTTGGTGGTTAAACACTGTGGAGCACGAAGTCACCTCTGCTCTTTGATGTTTCTAGAGGAGAGATGAAGAAAGAACTTTCTCTTTTGAGTTTCCCCTAAAGTGACAGTGTAGCTGTAACCTCAACAGCACTGGCATGGAAAGGGAGAATGGGAATGGACTTTGAAGTTAAAATTCATGCTTTAGCTGTTCCCAGCTCTGTTATGAATATTAGCCCAAAATCCAAATCCAAACCCCTTCAACTTTATCAGAAATAACTTGAAATCTGAATGTTGACTGCTAAAACCATGACTAAACCACAAAAGTGACTTGGATAAATGTCATCTTTGATCCTTTATCAATACTGTCAGTTAAAGCCTCGAGCACAGCAAAGAATTAGTGGTGACATTTCTAGTAAGTTGTCAGTATCTGGGTCTCCCTAAGAGTCCTTCAGGCTTTTTAAAGTTGGAGAGATCTCTTCCAGTTTAGATTTAAACAGGAGAATCACTTTACCACTAACCTCATACACTGAGCTCACATCATTAAGTAACAGTGGTTTCAATACAGACATTTCACTTGTGTTTTATTGCTGGTATTTTTATAAGGTATTTGTCTGTCTATCTGTGGGAATCCTTCAGCACAGAGCTATTTCTGCATGTCTGCTTTTAAATACTCATGAAATCAGTGTTTTGGTGCTTTCTTGGTATGTGTAGACTAATTAAATCCAGTATATTCATCTTTTCTACTCACTTTTTCCAAGCCTGTCTTTCTCAATGGCCTTCAGTGAGTACAAATGTTTGACACTGGAGGTTAATATGAGGTTTTTCTAATACTCTGCTGTAGCTAACTGTGATCAGTCCATAATATTTATTACCTGAATGTAAGGCTTAGGAGCTGTGAGAGGAAGGGAAAGCCATACAATAACAACAATACATGTAAGACTTAGCACATTCGCAGAAAATGTAAACTTCCACCTGGGAAGAAGGATCATGATTCCTAATAAAAGCAAATTTGGGATAGGTTTTCTGGTATGAGCCTCCTGTGATAATTTGGGAAGCCTCACTTGGCAGAGCTCAGTAACAAGGGTGTGTGCAGCCATGCCAAGTTCAAACTTCTTTTGGGTTATGGGGCTTGTTTTTCTCTGCTGTCTGTGCCCTCCCTAGAAATGTAAAGAGAAGAGAAACATCTGCACCTAGCATAGGATAACTAAAAGCATCATTAAATTTTGGGGATTTTTCTGGGTTGGGTAACCAAAGTGTTGGAGGCTGCCTGAGGTCTAAGTAAGGGTGCCAGGCACTGCCTGATGCTCCTCATTGACCCTCATTAGCAAAAGGGTTGAGGGGCTGATTTTTAAATTAAAAAGGTATTTTTATACTTTCAAGTATTTTTAGGAAAGGCAGGAAAATGTGTGTGAGGTAATCTTTTCAAGAGAAGGTAGGTGAGTGAGGAAGAGACAGGAATTCTCTCAGAGTATTCATTTTTTCGGAGGGATCTCCTGCCTACACAGAGGAACACGCTTCAGAACAGAGGGCTAGACATGAGGGGAGGGATTTTAATCCCACAAAGGTAGGAAAATGTGCCTGAGGTATGTATTATTTGTCTAGGTTTTTATATGTCATGTCCTAGCCACGCTGTGTTTGTTTTGGAGCTGGTCCTCTGGCTGTGCACGTCACACACCGCTGCCCTGTGGCTCGGAGCGTGGGCAGGGCAGGAGCCCTCCAAAAGCACAGGGCTCAATAGTTTGCATGGTTTAGTGAGCTGAATCATCTTGCCAAGGGGTCAGACAGGCAAGGTGCAAGGAAATTGGAAAAGGAATATTTGGCTGTGACCGACACTACCTGTTTGGGTGACACTGAGCTGTTAATGTGACTCAGGCACCTCATGACGCCCTTAGACACCAGCACTGGGGTGAGAACAGAGGGGAAAGGCTCAGACATCAAATTGCAGTTTCTGATTCAGACCAAGAGGCAGTGTTTGGTCTCAAAACCAGCAGGTTTGTCGGAAAGTCACTATGTGGCACCTGTTTATCCTGTCACGTAAGTCCTGCCTATCTCTATGCATACTTTGGCTGTATTTGATATTTTCTTAGTCCATCATACAGCTGTTTGGGGATTTTCACCAGTCAGTGAGGTAATCTAAGTTAAAACTGTGCTACCTTCTTCCACCCTCGTTTTGAGGATCTTTTTCCTGAGGATTTTATCAGACTGAAGTGTTTCCAGACAGCTGTGGGCTGGGGCAGAAATCATTAAAGTGACTTTGCACTGAAGAAGCCATTCTGTGTAATTATGTTGCAGTTCTAAAAGGTAGCTAAGACACATCAGCTGAAGTTATCTATGAGTTCAACCAGGGCAGACATTCCAGCCTGAGGAATTTTCCTCGAGCTTCACAAGATCAATTCTCCCATGTCCCCAGTCAGCTGGGAGATGGATCCCTTCAGGGGTCAGCACATCCAAATTGTGGGTAGAAACAGGATTGCTGAGGTGAGCCTGGTGAGTCATTGGGCTGTGTGTAGGAGAACAGATATATTTTTGAGTTCCACAGGGCAAAACCCAACCCAGACAAGGGAGACCAACATCAAGGCAATAGCTGATGTTGGTATTGTGGAAAAATTTGCGTGTCTCCTTTTTGGAAGCAATCCTATAAGAATCTATTTAAGCCCTCTGAGCTGGACCTCGAGATAGTCATCCCACATAAGAGCTAATTTTGCTTCCAGTTTGTGTTCCTGCTTGCCACCAGGCATCTTGTGATAAGAGCAGTGCCACAGTTTGAGATGGAAACTTCTCACCTTGCACCATGCTTGTGCTGGGCATACTCATTACTGAGGCTGAGGGGAGGTTTCCAATAAAGACAGAGGTACCAATGTCCCAAAACAGCCTTTTCTCTCTACTCGATAAACATAATTCAAGTGCTGCTGATACCCTACCCCTTCAATAAACTGAGGGTATGATCCTTATTTCTCAGTTTCTTGGCTTTAGCCTCCAGCCTGCTGCAAACCTCAGCATCATCCCTCCCTCCCCTGGTAATTAGGAGTTAAAAGAAGAAGTAAGATCTGCATGGCCCTCCCCAAGGGCAGCTGTAAGCACCCACTCAGGGTGATGCTGAGCTCTGTTTTCAGTCAGCACCACCCTAAAGCCTCAGTCCAGGTGTTAAAGTTGTGGAAAGAGCCAGGATCTGAAACTTTTCTGTTCTGTTACCTGCTTTCTCCCCCTTTTGTTCTTGCTTCTGCCTGTTGCCAAGCTCAAAATCTGGGGCTTTGGGCCTTCTATGAAGTAAATAACTTCTGCTGTGTTTAGAGACTCCAGTAACTTGGCAAGTACTGGTGTGGATGGGAATTCACCCTGGGAGGTGAATTTCAGCCAGGCTCTCTAGTATTCAGTTATATTGGCATCTTGGTTTTCTGCTGGGGCTGAGCTTCCACAAGTGGGCCAACCATTAGCTCAGCTGAAGGCAAAGTAGATTTCAGTGGGATTGAGCTACATCTCATAAATGGTAACTTGCAGGAAAAAGAAATTGTTAAACCAGCTTTGCAATTGGATTGTTTGTGGAGTAGGTGTGTGTTTTTCTCCTCAAAGCCTATTCACACAATAGAGAAGTTTCTGTAACTAAGTTTTTAGATGTGCATAATAATGTCAGTGTTTTGAAATTATTTTCTTTCTGAGAGTGTACATGTACCTTGTTCAAAAGGAACTTTATAAGAATTGGCTTCATCGGATTCTTATTCATCAGCTGTTACCTTCAAAAGAAGGGCTTCTTGTTGTAAGAAAATATGGCCATTAACTAATACCTTTACTTTTCTTTGAACTTTGCCAGCAAAATTTCTTTCTTGAATTCCTTCTGTAGTCTTTCTTCCATATACAGTTTGTGGCATGCACACTTATTTGTTCTTGGATTAGTTTCCAATTAATTATCAAAGCCAGTTATAAAAATTTCCATCCAATGTGATAGAAAGGCAATTTTTGTAGAGCTGTAAAATCAGCCAGACACTGTCTCCTTTTATGTGGTTTGACTTTAACCTAAACTGCCCTGAAGGTAAGAGATGAGGAGATGAACTGCTCCCTATTTCTGACAGGCATTTGCAGTCGGATGTTAGCACAAAGCAGGAAGCACTTTGTCAATAATAAATCAGGTGTCCCGAGGAGGAAAATGTTGACAGAGGCCTCAGTGGTGTTTTTTCTCTGTTATTAGTACCTGCACAGTAGGATTAATGTCTGATGTGATGTCTTCTGAGGTGAGTCAAATGTAAAAGCTTGAAGCTGGATGGAAGTAGCAGGGTGTGCTCGGCAGCTGGTGCTGCGGCCGGATGGGCAGTGTGGGGGGGTGGTGGAACACCCCACATCCCCCCCGCACAACCAGACCTGCTCTTAGCCTGGCCTGGGGAATGTGAACTCGTATAACCTCCCTGTACACAAAGAAACACAATTGCACCTCACATGCTTGAAAATATGTCCCTTAACTGCTGGTTTGTTGAGCCCGTGTTGCCAAGCCTTCAGTAAAATATCCAAGTGCTGCATGTTTGGTGACCACAGCTTCCTTAGTGCTTTTCCTGTGTAAGGATTATTTGGCTCTGCTTATTTACATCATGTGTTATCAGAATTATATGCCTCCATCTGCATGAGGAGCAAATAGTCTCAGGTCAGTGTTCTGCATTGGACATGTGTCATGGCAATTGGATCCAGCCCTTCTCTTCCCAAACTTTCACACTTATCACCCTTCCTCTCTGCCATTTACAGCCACATAGCAGCTGGGATATTTCAGAAGTCTGATCCATCTCTCATGCTCTGACCAGAACAAGAGTTGCCAACACTTCAGTTTTACTTTCCTGGTTGCTACCAGCAGTGGAGCTCCACAGGTGACAGAAGTAGTGAGGTGTCCACAAAAACAGTCTAAAGCAAACACCACCCAGAGACACCAGAGAATCCTGTGGAAAGCTGGGATGCTGCTGCTGATTTCTCCTGACATAATAAACAGTATTGTATTGTCTACAATGACACATTTAGTGCTGAAGTTATTTTTTAAAAAAGAAATCATCTGTGTCTCAGTGCTGTAGCACTATTGAGATCCTGATTTGTCCTTCTGAGGAGAGCTGGAAAAGAGTGGCAGACTAGTAATGTCACCTGGAGCTGTTGTAGCAGTCTTGCATGGCATCTTCATTAGAGCCCTGTTGGTATTAATTATTCAGAAAACTCATTTGTGGGCAATGACAGTTCAATAAGGAAGAGTGCTGAACTGAAATAGAAGTTATAACACTTGCAGAGAAAACAGTTTCTGTATGCTTGCTGCCCACAGGAGCAGAACTGCTGACTCAAAACCCAAGAGACTGCAGAGGTTATGGGGCAGGAGTGTGCTGATTACCTGCCATAAAGCCCTGGGCTCAGCTGTGCACACCATCACCTGCTGTAATTTTGCCTGACTAATGATTATAGGTTTAGGCTTTAACTCTGCCGTCTGCTCTGTGTGCAGATGGACACCTGCACCAACTGCGGCCAGAGAGGAGGACCCACGCTCAGGAGTGATTTTTGCTTTCTGAAATGCCTCACAAATTCTACCTTTCTATTTTGGTAGAAATGTCTCAGCATCTCTAAGATTTATCCAGTGAATGCGATAGCTCAAGACTGTGGTTAACCAAGACCACTGAAAGCAGCGTTACTGTTTCCAAAATCTAAGTAACATTAATGTTTCTATAAATACCATATAGCATTTCCACACAGTTTAGAAACTGCAGTTGAATTATGGAAAGTGAAATTGTAACACAGGCTTACGTAGGCCATTAGCTATCAGGGCTTCCAGACTTCCCCCGTCTGGATGAGATAGTATCTTGGCTTGAACCTTAGTTATTGTCCCTTTGGGCAAAGAGACCTTAGGAGGTGAGGTTGGCTGAAGCTGCAAGGAACTTTCGTTTCCATTTCTTGTTAGGAGCCAGTGGATGGAAAATATAAGCAGTGGGATAAAGGACTGTACGATGATGCTGACCCTGAGCCGCGTGTTGAAGAGTGGAGGGATAGAGCTGGGAAAAGGACAGATGGTTGTGTGGGAGACAGAATGAAAATGAGTCAGTCAGGAGTGACCAACAATCAGGAATGATGTTTGGAGCAATGCTGTGGGCTGCAGGAGTCAAGGATACAAGTCCATGATCTCATGCCTGGAAGGTCAGTGCTCAAATCTGTAGAAGCATCAAATGTGGGTCAGTGAGCTGGGACTGTAAATGAGTGCAAGTGCAAGCCTGACACACAGATATAGGCCTGACACAGAGATAAAGGTTTTATTCCTAAGAGTAATGCAACAACCCAAATCTTTCTACTTTGTTGCTGTGAATTAGGGTGTTTTCTGCTGTATAAATGCAAGCCTGTGTCTCAGCTGGCAATGGAAAGACTTCATTGTTCAGGTGATGTACTGGCATTCCCAGATTAAAACCATGGTTTTACAGCACAGTTGTATTCCAGATTCCATCTGACTTGTAATGAATCCTGATTATCATCAGACTAGTTACAGCACTTGTGTCAGACTGAGCTCAACAGCATCATCTGCGTGTCTGCTGCTAAGTATGTGCTGAAGTGTTTTATCCATTCAGGACCTTTATATCTTTATTTTTAGGTCAAACATCTCATTTTAGCTGAGTGTCTTACCGTTGCCTTCCACCTCTACCCTTGCATATATGTACAATATAAGTCTGATACTCAGTAAAATGGATGCCACCTATAGTCAAATTTAACTGCAGTGAAATCAAGGCAATAGCAAAATAAACTTCTCTGGATTTGAGTGATTAGAGCCCTTTATATCAGGGTAAGATAAAGACCGTGTGTGCAGCCTCTTACCTCCAAATGATGGGAGAGGCTTAATCCATCCCTTTTTGCATCAAATTCAACTGGAAGAAACTGTAGGATAGGGAGAGGCTTTGCTGTGGAAGACATGCAGGAGGCAGATACCAAAGCCTGTCTCTAGAGTCAGCCATGACCACTTTGATTTTAAAGTTTTCTCCTTGTCAAGGGCAGATTCTTCAAATTTATGCTCTGTTGAGAGATCCCTGCAGTCAGTGCTGCCCTGTGCAGGTGTTAATACTGACATTAGTCTGGGAGGTTTCCTTCGTTGCTCAGCAATGCTGTATCTTTCTGACGCACCCATTAAATTAACAGCTTCCTCTAACTGAGCTGGAGGTTAACAGGATGTCAGGACATAAAACAAATTTTCTTAATGTCAGTGCAGAGCCTTTGTTGTCCCTATTAGTCACAGTGCCAAGACAAAAAGGTGTTTCTGCTCTCAGGGGATCTCATCCCCAAACCAGTGTAACTGGTCAACACCCTTCCACTGATTCCCGTGGCTTTGGGGTCAGCCCTTGAGCATGGAACAGTTTGACCCTCCTGATTAATGCAGAAATCATATTTGGAAAAGATCTGTCTAGAGCTGACTCAATGTTGGGTGGTTTTTCCTTATGTTTATAGTTATTGAGCCGTTTAACACTGGTAATTATTAAATAGGGTCACCTGGAAAGACACAAGCACTCCAGCTTTTGCCAACAAACCACTTAAGCACCTGCTTAGAGATAAGCACGCATATTAAGGTAAATGGAGTTGCTCCTAGGCTTGGCGTTGAGCAGATGTTTACAGTTCATAGATTAGGAGAAACTCCTTGCTTTAAATCATCATTTTTACCCTTAATGAGCAGAAATTAGATTCTAGCATGAGAAATAATTTTCATTAAACAAAAAATGAAAAACTGTTCCCTTGCTGAACTGTCTGGAATAAGGTAAAAATAAGGTTTAAACTTCCCCATGTAAATCCTTAGAGCAATGCCATTTGTCAGGAAGCAGCAAGGTGCATGTACAGCAGTTATTGGAGGTGCACTTCAAAAATCTTTGCTGGAGCTTATAATATCCAGGTTTGGAATTACAGACCTGCTTTGGATGTTACAAAACAATTTTTGTAGAGACGACTCTCACACTAAAACATGCCTGACCTTCTCCTGCCAGGAATACTGTGGGAGTGTGCAAAAGCTGAGATGAAAAGAGCTCCTGGGTTGGTATATGTCCTGAAAGAGGAAGATAAATGGTAAGAAACACCCTGAATTCCACTTCTCTCTTGATGCACCAGTGCTGTGCTGGATTGTGTCAGCATCCAAAGTGAGGAAACATTTTTCCAGAGAAGTCCAGCACAAACTGAGAATTCTCATTAGGGCCACTGGGAAACTTTATAACCCTGGCCCTTTGCTTGGTGATTGACTGTTTCATAGGGTGGACTGTCCCCAGCTGGGGCATGGGTAGTGTGTGTTGGTGTGTCCCCCACAAGCAAAACTGGTGCAAAGAGCAGGAAAATAAATTATTATCAGATCTTGGATGTGAATTCTCTTTAATATTAAAAATGGATAAGCTGTCTTATTGGGAGGAAGGCAGAGGAGGGACGGGAAAGCAGGGAAGCGCTGGCCCTGAGGTGGGTTGAGCAGCACTCCTGTTTCAGGGATCTGCAGCATCAGCCTTTAAACCAACTCATTAAAATCTTGATTCGTGCTGTGCCCACGGTGATGGAGGAAAGAGCCTGCCCTGCTCCCACATGCACATTTGCAGGGCTAGAGCTGAAACATTTGGCAAGTGAGTGCATGAAGCTGAAGGTTACCTGTAGGCAGCTGTTGCTCAGCCTGTGGGTGTTTCTATGGCTATTTAATTGCATGTTGCTCAGTACTAAATGAGTGAGACTTACATGAATAACCACAGCAGTGCAAGTGCTGCTGCCTCTGAGATAAAGGACCTTATTTGAGAAACAAATTCTTAACTAATAATACCATGGGCCCTGTGCACTTTTAAAAGTCTGTACTTATCGCTGATAGGAAAGAAATGGTCTAGTTCTTAAAAATAAACCCAAAAGCATTTGAAGGATGTTCCCCCCCTCCCCACCACCATTTTTCTATTCTTTTCCCAGGTTGCAAAAATAACATCTAATAATGAAATGAAAACAAGCTGAATAGTTACATTCAGTGGAGGAGGGAAGAGGTAGTCGCAGACAGCTGGAGCATGTCTGGGCCAGTGTCTCGGTTCTTTTCTTTCTGCTAGTTCAGTGCCACTCCAAGAATGCAGACAATGCTGGCCACGACTGTTTCATATTTGATTTCCACACTTAAATCTGTGCTTGTTAAACAAAACCCCATTGTCAGGCTGGCACACATCCACGCTGCCTCCTTGGGTCCTGATTCAAGCTTGCCGTCTGGGCTTGAGGGTCCTGCTTGCATCCCTTCAGTGAGGATCAGGTATGCCAAGAGCATTTTGCTGGTTTTGCGCTGCTCGTGGCATTGCAACAAAAGCTTTTGGACTCTTCTTGCAGCCACATCCATGGATAACCCTCATAAATCTTGATTTGAGGGCAGACAGAGTGCTGCAGGGAAGGGATGGGGGTTTGGGACTGCCTCAGGAGTGGTGGATCAATGGGGCACTTGGCTGGAGTTGGTCTCTGGGCTGTGCCACCCGGGGGAGAAAACACTTGTAGAAGCAGGGCCTGATTCTGCAGAGGACTGGTACTCTGCCCTGCTTAGGGAGAGGGTGCAGCTGGGGGTGACTTGGGTCCTGGTGAGGTCCCAGGGATGCTCTGCTGGAACAGAGCCATCAGGTTCAGCGGTTGCAAAGCTTTGCTGAACGTGGGCAGGAGAAATGTTGTGTGTTGGGAGCACAGGGACTGTGAGTAACAAAGTATCACTTGATATCTCCTGTAAAATACCAAGGAGGGCATGAAAATTATGAATCTTATTAATAAGATTAGGGGATTGTGAAATGCAAGAGCTGCCCAGTCCTTTAGACTGAAGACCCTTCTGGCCTTTCTCCCTCGATAAGATGGTTCCATGGTCCAATACCTGCCTGTCCACCCCTTGTGCAGTGTAACTTATCAGCCAGTAAATGCCAGTGCTGCCTCTGCAGGCAGAGCTCTGCCCAAGGCAGTTGGCAGCCCTTTGTGGCACGAGAGGAGGGAGAGGGGATAGGATGTGGCTGTGGTACCGTGGGGTGCGATGCTGGAGCAGGAGGAAGCACTGGCAGTGTTTTGATTCTTCAGGTGTCCCAGAGGAGCCCACTACTGGGCTGTTGTCATGGAAACACCGTTTTTTTCCTGCGATTCAAGACTGGCTCCAAATAAAGGTTAAAGGGAAGAAAAACTCCAAGGGACATCATGCACAGAAGGTGAGATTTCCCTCAGCACAGCAAAATTTGTGAATGTCTGAAGTAGGTGTGGGGGCTGGAGGAATGTTGGAGCTGGAAACTGATGCTATGCCTCATGCAGGAGCTGCTTGGGAGCATGGTGATGGGCTCTGGCTCTGCTTTGGGTCACCCAAAGGCCCGTTTTTCCTCCTGCCCTCACCTCTCATCCTGCTGCACTGTCAAGGTGCTCCTGCCTAGGGCTCTACCTGGAGCAGAGATAAGACATGCTGAATGGTGGTTATTTTTCACACTTCTCTTGCTGTTGAGGTCTATGTTGAGATCAGTTCCATGTCTATCTTGTATCTAGGTCTGTGCAGGTTTTGACAGCTCTGTGTGTTAGTGGTAGAGCAGCATTCAAGCCACAAGGAAGAGCAGAAAGGTAAATCTTCAGGTTCTGCTTTCTGTAATGTCAAAAGCAAACTGTATAATTTCCATAAAATTTTGCCCAGCCTTAATTCAGAGGCCCAGGCTACACATGGAAAAGGTATGTCCCTTCAGGTAAAACAGCACTGGCCAAATTACTGGTTCATAAAGTGATCTAATGTAATGAACCACATGGCTTCAGCAGCACTACTGATCCCCGTGGGAGAGCATTCAAGACCTGCCTGTCCTTGCCCAGCCACCCTCCTGGCAACCCACCTTTACAACTGTGACTGATGCTCGTGTTTAAATGTCCAAATTGCAGCAGATTCGCAAAAGTCATCACAAAACCCAAATCTGCACAGAATACAGGCAAGACTCAAGCATGGGTCCAGTATTTTCAAGGTGAAGGGGTATCACTCATACCACAATGGGTCTTTGCAGAGGTTTGGGAAGTCAGCACAGGGGAAGGGGAACAGAACTGCAACCCAGGCAGCTGGTCCCAGTGATCCCAGCCAGCAAGCAGTAGCAGGATGGGCCAAGGAGCAAAGATGCAACGGCAGCAGAAAATTGCACTGGGGTGCCTGTGATGCTCAGGATGTTGAAGGCAAAACTGGCCTCCCCCTGAAATGGAGACAAAAGCATTTTATCACTTTTATGACCTGCTGAGTGATTATTTATTTTTTAAAAAAAAAGCCTTTAAAACTAAAGGGCTCAATATTTTTGTATTTCTTCATTTCCAACTTGGATAAACCCCTCTTTTTTTATATATATTTAATCTCCTTTATTCTGTGTCCAAAAAAGGATGTGATAGTAAGGGAAATTAGTAGCTTGAATGTCATGAACTTATTAAAGAGAAATGCAGATTTTTATTTTTTTTACAGGAAAGACAAAATCATTGAAACCATATTTTAATAAGAACACTAGAAGAATAAATTGGAACAGGTATACTTATACAGTTTGTCATATAGTATTTAAGTACAATGGGTGGCCTTTAAAATTTAAACTGCATAGTTGAATGCTTAAAAAATTCCTCATTATAACACAGAGAATGTGATAGGAAGTGGCAGAATGGCTGTGCTGGTGGGACATCAAATGTGCACCCTTGGTGAGCCCTGCACAGCACATTTGACCCACAATATCAACAAGAGAAGTGCTTTTCTCTTTGATTGCATTGTCCAGGTTAAGTCTGTTGCTCCCTTGCTGCCACCTGCATGTGACACCATACAGACTCCTAGACTTGTCACCCTGCCTGGTGGCACCACCTACCCTTGCCCTCAGCAGGATTTTGGCCTGGCTGAGCTCAGCTCTGAGGTAGGTGGGGGAAAAGCTTTGCTGGATGCTCAGCTGCCCTGGCTCTTGTGCCTCCTCCTTGTCTCGGCACATCCCTGCCCCAGAGGGCTTTGCTATGGAGCCAGCTCCATCCTTTGTGCCAGCTGAGAGGCTTTTCCATGCTGGGGGAAACCTTAGAAGAGCTTTTAGGAGTAATTTAAATTTCCTTTGATCCAAAATCTCTGCAGGTAAAGAACTAATGCTATTAGAGCAGGCAATAACTGGCTGCTGTGCTGGAGCCTCCCGGGGAGCAGAATGGACTCTCCTCTACCAGGCTGGAATAATTGTTCCATGTTCCTCCCCTGTCCAGCACACAGAGAGTGGCTTCAAGAGGGATTGGATTGTGCAGAGTAAAGTCAGGACCATGGCTCTGCTGGAATGCACTCAAGGCCAGCTGGGAGTGTCCTGGAGGAAAGGCTAAAATTCACCTTTTGTGGAGTCAGGCACGATATCACATCCTTACTGTGCACAGCATGCTCACAGATGATGTTTAGTGTTGGTTGCCAAAAGCCCACTGAAAAGTGTTCTGTGCATCTCCTTCCTTTGTTATTCCATGCTCCTGAATGTCCTGACACTGAAGTATCTCAGGGCACTTGTAGAGACATGGCCATTCCCAACAGGACACCACGCTGGCACTGACCACCACAGCACACCAGCTTTCACTGGGATTCTCATGCTGACAAATGGGGAGCAGGGAAGAAATTCAGGACGCTACAAATGGGAGTGCCTGAAGAAAACTCCAGGCAGTGCAGAAGTTTAAGGTTATTTTAATGTCTGCTTCATGCTGCTTTTATCACTCTGGACAAGGAATGAGTTTGGGGTTGGTTATCCTTCCCAAGTGCTGCCAAAGGCACAGCAGACCTTGTGTTATTCAGTCAGGTCCTGATCAGGGCGGGGTATGTTTTATCCCTGCCCTTATTTAGGAACCAGTTTTGCCTGAGGGGCTTTATCTGTGACACACACAGGCACATGTTCATTCATTTGAATACGCCAGCACTAATTCTGCCTTGCAGGCTGGAATCTTTTTTCCCAGTGTAAGCATCTTGGACCCACATGTATCTGTGCTCCTGGCTTCAGGGTGGTGAATGGAAAGAAGAGCTGAACTTGTGCTAAAGGCAAAATCTGTGTCTGAGAACAGAAAATAGCACAATCTGGGCTGTAATTTCTGGTGCAACGTAGCACACTGTATCAACACAACCTTAAGCAACAGTGTCCTGTTGTTTGATTTCCATTCTGGCATGCCAAAATGCAGTAAGACCCAGGTTTTTTGTGGCACTTTCCATTTTTTATTTAGGGAATTTGAAAAATACTTGTCCTGAGGCTGAGCCTCAAGTTATGATCTTGGCATATCCATACCATTAAATTCCCGTGGATAAAAGCAGAAACATCTGGATTCATGAGTGGATGTTGGCTAAATCCACCAGAAAAAAAAAAAAAAAAAAAAGCCTTCAGGGGATCCTAGAGGGTTCTGGCCAGGATAAATAATACAAGAAAACAAGAGTGCTAGTAAGAGTAATTGTAACACTGAAGCCAAATTATAAGATGACGGCCAAGCCCTTTTCACAATCTGCTTTTCCAGGGAAGAGCCCTTCAATTTACACTTAACACACATGTGGCTGATGGAACAAAGGAAAAGTTGAAGGAGGATGAAAGCAGTGCAGAGATTATTCAGCCTTGCTGGTTTAGCTCCAGGCACATCGTTTAAATGAGTAGATGATCAGTTTCCAGTTTGTTTTAAATTTTCTGGCAAGAAATTTTATGCTCTATCCCAAAGTTGGATATGCTTAAAACTCTTTGTGTTTTTATTTTAAGGATCTGCCATTTTGTTTTTATTTCTTAAGGCGAGACTCTGGAAGTGCTCTGCAGGAGACACCTGAGTGCTGAGACTGGAGGAGCAGCCTGGGTATGTCCCTGAGGGGGCCTTGTCCCTGTTCCCAGCTCCCTGGGGACCCCGGGATTGGGGAACATTTACTCCTGTTTCCCCCATCTCTTGGAGGCTGAGCCCTGCCTGGCTAAGCCATATGCTATACCTGAGCTCCACAGCACCCAAAGCCAAGGGAAGTGGCCAAAACTGTTGTCCCACATACACCTGCAGACTCTTTGGCTGCACTCCGTTGTACCAGCGCTGCTCACCTGGTTTAAAGCTGGTGGAAGGAGAAAGGTTTGTACTGCTTGCCTCTTGCACCTCCTTTTGGTGTTTTCAGGGTTAAAAGCTGCTGAACAGCACATCCTCTGCCACCCAGCCCCTCCCTCGTGGGTCTCCTCATTGCACCAGGTCCCCAGAGCTGCCAGGAGCATCAGGTCGTGCAACTTGTCTTCCCCTGCTGTGACAGGGTGAACGACAGCAAGTTGTATGAATGTTGTGAATGAAAGTAAGTTGAATGTTGCCGAAAATGCCCTCAGCACACCAGCCCTTCCCAACCACTGCAGTCAGCATTTCTCATGGCCTGTACTTTGCCCACGCACTGCCCACACACTGCCTTACCTACACTGACCTTGCACATCACTGTTCCCGATTCCTGGAAAGCCTTGAATGTTTGCCTGCTCTGTAATCTTCAGCCAACGCATCGTGGGGTGAGTTGCTTCATTGTGCAATAAAACCCCACATCGGTCAGTCCTTGTCCCATCCTCCTCCTTCATTGCCCCTCTTCTTTCCTGTTGTCCATACCACAGCCAACCTGAGGGAGCTGATCTGTTGGCACTGCTCCAGGAGGGCCTTCTCCTTGGACAGGCCTTAGGTTCTCCCCCATGGAGACACCTCCTGTGATGTGCTGTCAATGCTCAACACTCCCTGAAGACTGACACTGGGCTCTGAGTGGTAAAATGCAGGTTTGGGGCAAGACAATACTTGAAGTATGACTGGAAATACCAGTGATGCACAAATAATGACGTTTAGGCTGCCATATGTTCCAGAGAAGGAATAATCCTGTTTACACTGCAAGGAGTGGGAGTTTAATTTGCCTTAAAATAGCCTCAACGTATCTAGGAAATCCCTAAAAAGGACACCCTGCTATTTCTTAGGACATTATTTTCGGCATATATGTTTATTTAATTTGCTGCCAACATCTGTCATTTCCTCCACTGTTTCCCAGCACCCACAGTCTGGGTCTGAACTGAAAGCTGACAGGACCTAACACAAAAAATTCAGTGCTGCTTCCCGTTAGCATCGCGGCCATCAAAGTGAAACAGGGAAATGCATCTGTTCATAGGTGGTGTTACAAAATATTTGTTTTAGATTAACTGCTTTCCCAGCCACTGTCCACGTTGGCAGTTGTGTTCCTCCATCCAACTGGAAGGCAGCAGGAAGGTCTGCTGGAACTGCAGGGTTCTGGGTTAGGAACAAACAGTTTGAGAAGCTGAGGAATGAAGGAGGAAGCAGAGCTAAATTTAGAACCCCCAGATAACAAAAATACCTGTATCTTCAGTGCACTGTGGTTTTATTTTGTGAGGCACAAAACACACCTTGGTGTTGCACGGCTGTTTGCAGACTGTACTGACTCAAAGAGGGCTCATGGAAAAAGGCTTTGATGTCTTCAGTAAACAAATAGCAGCGTTAAAAGATCTTTAGTTCTCCTTAGCGTGCTGCAGTTTGAAGAAAAGTAAACATCCCAAGGTTGATGGAAGGGTAGGGAAGCCATAAAGTGCTGCAGTCAACTCCTTGCTATAAGGACAACAAAAATTTCAGTGCTGTGAAAAACTGTTTCTTTCTCCTTTTGAATTAAAAAGAAAAAAAACAACTGTGTCAGGGTTTGCCAGCTATGTGGTGGGAGTACATGGATATAAAACTCCATGGCTAAGTCATTGCATCTCAATCACAAGAAAAATACCACTTCCACTGGAAAAACAAGGGTAGCTACGATTCCCCTGGAGATACCTTTGTCCAACCATTAGGGTGAAGGGGGGGAAATGCACCCTTACTCCAACCCCTGCTTTGACTCTGCTTCCTCAGTGTTTCACCTGCTGCCACAGGGCCACCAGCACCTCCAAAACCTTGCAGCTATGGGACCTCATCCCAAAAAAACCTCACCAGCTTTTATGTTGGGCAAACAGTTACTATGAGGAGGCACCAGGCATGTATCGTGCTCTCAGTGAGGAGGATGAAGATTTCACACCATGTGCCTACCTGAGCTTTTACTGTGTAAAGCTTGTTGAACCTGCCTCATTGTATGACTCAAAACGTCCCTTTGCAAATGCTAAAAGCTCAGGAAATAAACCAAAGAAAATTGCTAAAAAATTATCACAATTACACCAACACAACCCTGAGGACCCTAATTGACATTTATACACTTAATTTACACTCTTAACAATCTGAATTAGGTTCAGAAAGAGAAAGTTTGAGGCTTCTCTGTGAAGGGAAATTAAAAATCAGAAGGTTATGATAATAATCAATACACCGATATTTACTGCAAATTTAAATATTATTAAGAACCTCCAGGGAGCCTCTCACTTTACTTTCATGTTATTCTAAGCATTTATCTGTTTAAAGATAGTTCGCACAAACTAGGAAATAAATAATTCAGATATAGTTGACTTTTTCATGTCTCTGTAGGATCACTGACATCTTTCCTTTGATAACACTTTTGTTTTGCTTAACAAAGCTCCATTCCAAATGGGACCGGAGAGACAAAAACTCCATCCAAAGGACCAGGGCTTATAAGAAAAAAACAGGGGAGGGAGGCAAAAATTCCAAGAAAAAAAAATCTTATAATCCCAAAGGTAATAAGTATCCCTCTGGCAACTCCATACAAGCTCTTCCCTTCATTGTGAGCCTCTCCCTGCTGGATTTGCAAGGAGGGTTTGTCACTAAAGACGAGGCAGAAATGGCTCACAATAAACAGCAGTTCCTTAGAGACTGTAGCCATGGCATGGAGAGCTGTTTACCTGGCACCACAACCACTATTCTGTTTATCTTCAGATGTTCCTACAGAAACAGAAGGTATTACACTGTGGTAAATAAGGCTTCTTCACCCCTAGGAACATGATTTTTTTTCCAAACTCACTGCCCTTCCCTTTCAGCTACAGAAAGCCCATCCTGTGATTCTGAATTACTCCTTCCCAAGAGGACAGGCCTCTTCCCGGCGCAGAGAGAGCCAGGGCTTGCTGACAGCAGCTGGGGTGGTTGTTTCCAACCCTGACCTGCTCATCCCAGCCAGTGTGAATCCAGCCTCTGCAGGACACGGACACATCGTCCCATGCAGGACCTTCTCCCCAGGGACAGTTACTCTTGGTGTAACAGGTGTGTAACAAGGGATTTAGAGGGAATAGGCTTTAGCTGGTAGTTTGAAATCAAGTGCATCATACACTTCATGCTGTTGGTGTGTTTGCTTGCCCCAAACATGAAAGATAAGGGCTTTGAGAGCTTTGGGAGTCATTGGGAGGTGGGAAGTCGTTTCGAGGATCTGTTCCTGGGCACGATGAGGGACAGGCCTTTCATTTTACAGAGATAAGGGCTGAGCACCCTCCATCGCTGGAGCCCTGTTTCTCCTACCCACCACAGCAAATATTTTGATTGCAAGAGCCAAGCAATTGTGTACTTTATCATCTGCAATCCCAGATTACACTGCTGATAATCATCAAACTGATTTCAGACCCATCCTCCCCCAGCTGGATGCTGCCACCAGCTAGGCTGGCATTGGGTACCACCCCAGGGCACATCCTGATTCTCCTAAAGAAGACTCTAAGGAGATAGTTGTTCTTCAGGGTAAGTCAGCTTGAAGGGTGGGATGCTGTGATGACAACATCACCTCTACATGGCAGGGAAAGCAGAGTGGCAAATTTAACAAGCAGTAATTTTACCATTAAACTCACACCTCTGAAGACTCTCTAATACCCAATTTACCCTGTCGGGTGGGATCCAGCACTGAGCTGATTTATGGCATAGCACAGCGGGCTGTGTGGAGAGTGTTTATTCAAAAAACATCAGCTCTTGTTACCAAACACTATTTTATTTCTAGTTTAATTAAAACACAATTAGCAAGGCTTGCAATTTTCTTAAATAAGCCTGATCTTCAATGGAATTAATATCAATCTCTGTTCAACGTGCAAGTCAGTAAAGTGACACGTGGAAAATTACACATTCTTCACTCAGGAATGCAGATTGGAGGATGACTTCATGCTCCTGAATGAAAGGATCAGCGTGCCAGATGCGCCTGGTGCCTGACCCCTTTACAGCTCTGAAAGATCACACGTCACTTTAAAATGTCATTTCATGCATGCAGGAGGAAGAAAGAGAGCCTGGTCGCTTCATGTTACTGAGCCTCCATTTAACTTGGTTAGGGTGGTGTGAATGTCTTAATAACATGAGGCAGAGCTCTGATCCCTGGTCTGGCTGTGTGTTTCCAATAGACACCCTGATGCCTTTCTCGTGGCCAGAGTGGTTAACAATCTGTATTTTCTTGCTATTAATTAGAAGCTGTATTTCATTCTGATGTTGAATGAGCCTCGCAGCGTAGCTGACAAGCTTGCAGTCCTCATTTCCAGTCAGGCATTGAATTTTACTGAATTGTTTTGTCTGGAGACAAAAGCAGCAAATGTGAGTATAGAATTAATACCTTTTAAATTTGTGATTGTATTTCTAAGCCACAAAAATCAGATGGTAGTCAGACTTTTCCACTCTTGGCCCTTTTTTTTCTGTGATAGACTTGAATGCCCTTTCTTTTTCCTTGCCTCTCTGCTCGCTCTCAAAATCCTACTGAAAAGAATCCAGAGAGTGATCCAGGTCTCTGTAATAAGCACGTTCCCATAGCAAATTGTATAAAAGCATTTTGTACACTTGTATTTTTCCTCTCCCCCAGTGCATTCCACGCACCTACACAGTCATGCTAATTAGATCATGTAATAAACTTAAATGTGGCAAAAAATCTGTTCACGGGGTATTGCAAGACAGCTGGACTTGGAAAGCAGCCAGTCATTAATTTTGTTTTGTTTGAGAAAACCCAAAGGACATTATTTTACTGAAGATGAAGCAAACCCCATGTAATAGGAGTTGTAATCTAAGGAGACAAATTATTTTATCTAAATAGTCTGCAGTGAGCCCTGATATAAGGATTTGCTTATATGAAAAAAAAAACAAAGTGTGGAAGTTTAAAAAAGCCATTAAAAATACTTAAAACTAGACTAAAAGAACTAAACTAATGTTAAGCTAAACTTGATTAGTTTACTTAAATTTAAGTAATCAAAACTAAATGAATCTTAATCCATAATGTTAATCCATACCTAGAGAGGAGCTAAGTAGCAAGAACTTAACTGTGAGCCTCAAGTCTTTTAAACGAAAAGAAGTGTCTACGTGGGATATGGTGAGAGATTAAATATGCACCCAATCAATTTTTCCAAAGATGGTCTATATTACTGTGCATCATACAGTAATCCCTGCATTTTTGTGGAAATACAGGAGCCTGAAAAGAGGGCCTACTCTCACATACCATTTAGCATGGCAACATTACACTTGCATGCTGATTTCTAGGGAAAAGAATAACTTTGAGCCAGTTTGACAGCAGTGTTTAACTGGTCCTGGGGTTTATGATACAGCTGGTAATGGGATCAGCTCTTAGGAAAATATCATTTCCTTAATTTCAGTTCAGATGCTATAAGTTTTGGCCACTGAATTGCATTTAAATCCGTAGATCTATTGACCTGATGCTTAAATAGAAGCCCAGTAATTCTTCTCAGGATCCAGGCAGGCTGGGAGCATTCCCAGATGACTGCACTTCTGCAATGCTAACACAAGCAGTGACATGGAGCATGAAGGACTGACACGTTATGGAACACGGGAGAGAAGGAGCTGAGGCTGTGGTTGTGGTGTGGTGGTCCAGGAAATGCCTGATTCCATCAAAATGCCATTAACGAAGCATGTGATAACTTCCAGCTATATTCCTGATCAACACTAGATGTTGCTGTGCTGCTACTCATATAAGCTATACATTAGTGAGGCTTTTAAATGGTATTTACTGCAATTTCCTCTTTCCTGTTTCTGTTAGACACTATATCCTGACACTATATGGCTGGGGGAGCTGCTACTTTAATTTACTTTTCCTTTGAAGCTTCAGTTTTATTTGTATAATAGCAAGTTTATAACCCTCTCAAATGTACATGTAAAACTTTACAAGCAAAAGAGACTCTTACAAGTAATAACATGAAGCAACTCCTATATGAATGCCAAATATTTATTTAAACTCTGCTTCTGGATTTTTTGCAATCCAAGGGGAATGACATTGTTAACCGGATGATTCCGGGAACAGACTGACAGCTGCAAGGCCACGGAGGGAAGTTTGTTTATAAGGGGACAAAAAAAAAAAAAATAAAAAAATTAAAAAAATGTTTAGTACTGCTGGGTTTCAGGCTTTTTACTCCCACGTGTTTGAGTGGGAGAAAGGACAAATCTTAGGACGTTGATTTCCCCATGGCAACAGAAAACGGAAATTACTTTAACCCCATCTAGTGACAGATGACTCATTGCTCAGCCTGCTGCTATTTTCCAAGCACTAAAACAATACAGCTGCAAAGAAAAGGCCAGTCTGTATTATCTCATAGGCTGAGCACCAGGCTCGTGGGAGAGGGCAGTTCTCTGGCTGCCTTTGCATCAAAAAAAGACAGAGCTGGAGCCTTTTGGTTATTCTTTTATTGTGTAAGGCAAACGTGCCCATGTGTTCTCCATCCCTGCGCTTCTGGAATGCAAACCTGGGGCATCCCTGGGATGGAGGTGATGCAGCATGGGGTGAGTTGCTGTTGGATGTCCCACTGCTTGGTCCTGCTTGCTCTGATTACCATGGAATGGTTTGGGTTGGAAGGGATCTTAAAGATCATCTATTTCCAACCACTACTGCCATGAGCAGGGGCACCTTCCAGTAGCCCAGGTTGCTCCAAGCCCTGTCCAACCTGGCCTTGGACACTTCCACGGATGGAGCAGCCACAGTTTCTCTGGGCAACCTGTGCCAGGGCCTCATCACCCTCACAGGGAAGAATCTCTTCCTAACGTCTAATCTATATCTCTTCTCTTTCAGTTTAAAACTGTTCCCCCTTGTCCTATCGTGCATCCAGGGATCCAATGGGACATTGCCGTGCTTTCAGTTTAAACATTCCCCAAGCCTTGAATTCCATGCAATGAACTCTGCATGCAATACAGGAACTACTCATTCCCAAATGCAGCTGGATCAGGACAGCAGGTATGAGTAGGGTTTCCAGGCTCCTACATGTGAAAAAGACATCTGATGGCAGAAATGCTTTGCTGTATTGCTGGGAAAGTCATAACAAATTCCCACAGGCAAAGCTCAATTAGAAATATTCGTCTGTGAAAGATTACTATCCTGGGTGAAAGACTGGAACTAGATTATCTTTGAGGTCCCTCCCAACACAAAACATTCTAGCATTCTATGAAAGGTAATTAGGGAGAGTGGTTTCTGGACAAAGATGATGGAACTATTATCTCTTGGAGGCCTTAAACCCAGATGAGGTGTTGCTGTGAAAGACAAGCCTCAGTCCAAGCTGTAGGATAAAGAAGTAAGGAGGGCAGCCTTAACAGCCCTATCTGTCTTCTTGCACCTTAGACCCCCTGCAGCAGAGCTGCAAAGAGCCACCAGCTCACCTGAGGAGCATCTCTGTTGGATGACAACTCTTGCTCAGCACCTTCTGGACATGGCAGTGAAGAGCTGGTTTGGAGAGGAGGCAATTCAAGCTCGAGGATCAGAGGGTGATTCACCATCAGCCTCTTTCCACCAGCAGCTCAGTGCAGGAGGCACCCTCTCCTCAAACGCTGGTTTTCTCAAATCCTAGTAAGGATTTACTAAGGCTCAGAAATATGGCCTCAGGTGCATTTTACACATAAAATATTACACCACTGAATGGGAAAGGTATTAATGCTACCCCCAAGATGATATACTGAATAACTGGTCAGTTAATGTCACTTTATTCACCACAAATCGGGGTCAGACATCACGGTGTTGGGAAATTCAGGATCCCAGGAAAACTACGTGGTGGGAATGTGTCATGGGATACGTGAATCATTTTCTTTCTGGGAAAGACAGGCTAAGCTGCTGGTACAATACTCAGTCTTGCCATTTGTATGCTGGTATGATTAACTTTCCCTTTCCAGCAGCAGAAACTCAGGTCCATAAGGTTCTATTTGGACAGTATGATTAACAAAAAGAATAGCTCCATTACCAGGTTGTTCTGGAAACCAGACTCTGGGGCTGCATTAGTGGCACAAAGATTATATTCCTGCAGGGATCAACACACACCAACATGATTCTGATGGCCCAACTCAGACCTTGAACAGGGAGCTCCAGCAGCACACTAATATCTGTGCCTCAGCATGGTTTGTTATCTGGG